>NC_134653.1:17580361-17898845 GCF_030463565.1 Pelecanus crispus
TCTCCCACTTCTTCCACCAGCAAGATCAACATAGGAGTGGTCCTGACAGTCCTGTAAAGCTGGCCAGAACTTAAGTGAAAGTCAAAGAATGGGATCAAAGTGACTAATATTGCCTCAGTCTTTAGAAATGAGTTAATCGCCATGGCCCGTATGAACCTAGGCTGCTAATTACAGCGTGTTGATAATGGACACAATGATGGGATGCATGCTGTTGTGTTGACACAGAAAGTTTTATCACCCCGCTCCCCTTTTTCGAAAGTTGCGGCCTGAGGATCTGGAGGTTGGTAGCAAAGCTTTCAATGAAGCCAGTCCAAATACAGCAAAGGGAAAGAATTTCTGTAGTGTTTGTTCTGGAAACCACACCAGAAGGTGGTCCCTAGGGATTCTTCCAGACCAAATCCTGCAACAAAAAATCTTCCTACAGGTTCCTGATGAAGAATCTACATGTCAACAGTATAACTTCTGAAAAAGCATATTATCCTCCCTACTTTTAGAGACTCTCTTCACTAGAGCCTGTTCTCTCCAGGTTCCTGCACTAAGCAATACCATTATCACTGACACTACTCTAGACACACTAGATCTGTACCGTGCAGGGTCTCTGTGTTTGTAGAAGTGCAAATAAATTAACACTGAGGACAGCAGCGCTTGTTCTAGTTGGAGAGAACAAATGTAAGCGCAGAACAGGAATTCACAGTCAGGTACCAACCCTGTTGTCCTGGTCTCTGCCAGCTGTCCTGTGCCAGAAAAGGATAACAAAACCGTGGAAATATAGGAAATGACAAATTAACTCAAGTCTATATAAGCAAGGAAATAATAGCTATGAAAATCATAATCAGATTCTAACGAGCAATCTTAGCAATGACCAGTACCAATGTCTACCTGACACTACTCACATTACCTGATATCCCATCAGAGTACCATGCTCACATTTCTTTTGAAGACTACACCTCCCCCTGCTAGAACCTTGTACATACGGTAAAGCATTTCATAGCCAGTAAAAAAATCTATCACATTCCCGACATGAATTTTAAATCACTACTTACATGATAAAATGCCCTTCTATCTTTCAAATGCTGTAGAAACTAGCCTTACTTCATAAAGCACTTCACCGAAATAGAAAATACTTACTTTATACCTCCTCTAGAAGGATAAAGGGGAAGTGAACATAAAAATAAAACCTAACGGTTGCTCAGGTGCAAATGCTCATGGTTTGTATGCAAACACAGGAGCATACAAATCACAAATATATGCAGGTGGTGTTTCAAAAACTTATTTGATTTGACTGAAAACAACAAAAAATTCTTAATTTCAACAGAAAAATACAGTTGAGAACTAAGGACTGAATAAAAACATTTCACTAGAGGCCCCAAAAATCAATAAAGAGAACAATACTTATTAAAATCTTATTTGGTTTTCAGAGAAAGAAAAGTAATCAGAGTAATAATAAAAACAAATACATAAAATAACATAATGGTAAGGGAATTGGATAGCACTGAATACAAACAATGAATTGTATTAAAATGAGAAGGAGGTAAAATTACATAAGATTAGCTTTCTGGTCACAAAAGTTAAGGACTTTCAAGAAGATCTTTTGGTGTACATCAAAACCAAAGAAGAAAAAACCACCAAGGCCACTAGATCATCATAGAACAAACTGTAAAACTGTTAATACTGAGAATGTGCAGAACTAAATATTCTTATAATATCCATCCCATGATGTTAATGAAAGTAGGCTATTCTAACAGTAATCCAAAGCGTGCTGAACAGCAGCTATTGAAGGTATTTCTGTCAACAGAATCAGATCATTTGCAAGCAGAAGTCACTGTGATTTTTCAAAAAGAACAATTAGGGAAGTGAATACCCATCTTTCAGACTGAGATCAATGCCAGGCAGTTAAAGAAATGGCTTATATGGGAATTGACGAATAAAGATGCATAATAAAATTAATAACAATCAACACAGTTTTATGAAAACCAAGATCTCCTATGTTAAGCTAATACCTTTTTAATGAGACCTCTGTGTGTTAACAGAGGTGTAATTCTTTTGTAAACCATTAAAGAAGTATCGAGGGACAAAATGATTAATTAAAATCATACAAAATCAACACAACACATTTAAAATTATTAGAATGTAGCTAGATAGGTTTCAAAATGCAACTACAAACAGCAGTCATTGAGAACATATGTTTCTAGGACCATCCCACAGCGATTAACTCTTGGCCTGTCTTGTTTTCTATAACTTAGACTTAGGAAATGAGTTAGGAGAGACATAAACCACCGCTGATCAAGCTGTCTGATGATGCAGAGAAAGGAACCGTTAGATAGTGTTGATGACAGACAGAGGCAGAAGGATGCAGACCACTTGGTAAACTAGCACCAAGTCATCATTTTGGGACAAGGCCATACTTAACAGGATAGGTAAATCTATCCTGGGAAGCAATGACGACAAAGGAGTTAGGAGTCCAGACAGATAATCAGAACAATGGCAGGTCCCTATACGAGTCTGTGGCCGTATCAATACATATACTGCAACAGTAAAAAGGTTAATTTCCTTTATAGTGGTGAAATTGTTACAGTGAACCTACAGCACAATTCATTCAAAAGAGGACGCATTGCCCACAGGTCATAGAGCACCAGGGGCATAAAGGTTAGGAACCGTGCTGCTTCAGCCTGCCTTTTCAGTACCCAGCACAAAGCCTTAACCAGTCCATCATTCTTCCAAACCGACCACAACGTGACCTTAGCCCAGGTGTCTGACTCTATTCAGATGTGGGTAATACTGACCATGTCAAACAATGCCATCATTTTGTAGATCAAGAACGGAGCAATCAGCGTTATGCATGTTTGTGGCAAGAAAATAAATGGAATAATTAATGAAAAAGTGAATATAAACAGAAATGTTTATATTACTGTTAAATACTCAAGCCATTTCTCTCCAGGAAGACACTGTTATTCTAAAGGGCACGTTCTCTTAAAACAGAGTAAGTTCTACTGATACTATTTTTTCCCAAAAAGTGTAGCTTCCGATTTGTGATTATGTCAAAGCTTATCATCACAAAAACCAAATATAAAGTGAAATTTAACACAGTATCTTGATTTCCCTACATTCGCTAAAATAGAAAGATGCTTGCTTTGAAAAGGTGACCAAACTCATCATGGATTTCTACAGGTGATCTAATAATGGATCGTTTACGCTAACATGTCATTAATTTATAATAATGAATAACTTGCTCTCTTCTCAGCTAAAATCATATATAAGATGTACAGTAAAATACACAACATACTGCTTTATGGATATGTTGCTTTATGATGTTTCCATGCTATCGTATCTGTTCTCCATACACCAGCGTCCATCATCTTGGTTTACTGTTCTGAAAATACATTTTAAGATTTCTTCCTATTAAAATATCTTCTCCTTTTATTAATTTAGTTCCTTCGCCTTCTCAATATCCAAATATATTGTTACCTATAGACTTGCTGTGAGTGCTGGGGGAAACTCTGGTATCATACCAATGATCTCACGGATGCATGAATGTGTATCTTCCACTGAGGACTACAATAACAGCAAGAGGTCAGCTCTCAGACAACGATGTCAATTTTTCTGTGTTTAGCTTTCAGGAAAATTCTTTCTAGAAACTCTGGACAAGGCCTTAAATTCAACTGAGGACCCTGAAGCGTATTTTAAATTTCACTAGCATACAATAATGTGTCAAACATCCTCTTTAAATTTCTATTTTTTACCATTTGACAGCTTCTTTGGAAAAAAAGTGTAATGAAAAATGACTCAGTGGGAAAAGCAAATGCTCAAAAGAACCTGAGGTCCAACTTCCTCTAAATGTAAAGCTTACAGTAAAAATTCTGTTTCTGTTTCCAGTCTGCCTCTGACACACCCATATAGTGTAAAGCAATAAAATGACTGCTGGCTACCCAGAAAACTGTTTTAATTCAAACAGCAAAATCAAAGGAGACAGGAGGGACCAGGAGGGAGATGAAGAATAGGATCTTAAGTGGATACAAAAGCCAACCACGCAAGGGTCTTCGTTTGTAGTTAAAACAGTGACTATACCCAGCCTGTGATTTTTTTCAGAGTTTATACAGTAGCCAAAAGACTGAGCATCAGTCAATGTTACTGCCATTGGGCTTTACCAGAGTCAAACTATTTAGTGCAAATAGTATGTTTTTCCCCAGCAAATGCATAATTTCTGCTTTATTTAAAAACTGCATGGTTACAAGAGGCACCTGCATATCAGGATTGGGGACAACGCGTTGTCCGTAAAACAGCCATCACCAACCGTTTCCCCTCAAGGCGGGCCCATACGCTGTTCCTTGTGCCCCCAAGCCTGGAAAACAAAGATAAAATTCCGTGTTGCTTTGCAAAGCAGCCAGCAGACTCCTCAGAATTGCTTTCACTGATAACACTGCTTGAAAGAAGTTTGCTTTGAGACTGGACGCATTAAGCAGTTTTTAACGAATCTTCCTAGCAGTCAATGCATGCTTGAACTCTGACACCCTTGTAATCAGGCCTTCCACTGAATAACTTTGCCTTTGCTTTATCACTGAGTTTTTGCTTTTGATGCCATGTTAACATCAAGGATGGAGGCTTCGCCCTACTGAACAGCTGCAGCGCAGCAAACAGCTACCCAGCCGAACCCAACCCGAGGTCCCCTGACGCGCCGGCGCTTCAAGGCCACGCTCAGAGCTGCCCCAAGGTTTCTGCTCACAGCTGTGACCGTGACAGGCCCCTGAGGGCCAACGCCTGGGCTCACCTCAGGCTCCGCGCCCTGGCAGGGCCAGGGAGGCCTGTAGCGACCAGGCCCGGCGGCTCGCGCCTGAGCCGCACCCCGTCCCACACGAGGGACCCGCCTCCCGCTCCTCAGGGGGATGACGTCCCACCAGTGACGTCGCATCCTCATGCAGATGACGTCGCACCCTGGGGTGACACCCGCCCCAGGGTTCGACACCACCTCCTCCCCGCCAGCAGGTGTCGCCGCGCCGCGCTGATGGCGCCGGCGTCATGACGTCATGACGTCATGACGCCACGCCGCGCGCCCGCCCGCCCCCCGCCCGCCGCCACGGCGGCGCGGCTCGCACGGCCGCCGCTGTGAGAGGCTGCCCCGCCCGCGCGGCCCCCCCCCCGCCCCCGCCCCGGCCCGCCGCTGACCTCTCCGCCGCGGCACGGGCTCGCTCCCGCCGCTCCTCGCGCCCCGCCGCCACGGCGGGGAGCCCCGCGGCCCAGCCGGAGCGCATGCGCGGGCCAACCGTCTCACTCGCCCGCAACGGGCACGGTGCGCATGCGCGGGCCCCGCCGGCGGGACGCGGGGCAGAGGCCTTGCGCGTGCGCGCACGGGGAGGGCCGCACCCTCCCGCGCAGGCGCACGCGCTTCCCGCCAGCGGCTGCTCTGGGGGTGCCCGCCGGGGGCTGCGGGCCCCGTGAGCGCTGCCCCCTCGGCGGTCGCGGCTCGCCTCGTCAGCGGCGGACGGAGGGCACCCGGGTCGCTCCCCGCTCCTCGCCCCGGGGGAGAGGCCGGGAGCCTCCCCTCGGGCAGGCAGCGGCGCCTCCTGAGGCGAGCCCGGCCTGAGGCGGGCAGTCCGGCGGCCACCGGGGGCGGCCGTGATCCAGGGGAAGCGGCGGCGGGCCCGGCCGCCTCCCGCGGCCTTGCAGCGCGTCAGGGCCTCAGCCCAGCCCGGCCCAACGTAAAATGCTGGAGCGTGGAGTGGGGCCTCTGCTCCTGTTGTAACTCAGGTGAATAACGAGTCTGGAGAAAGTACGGCCGAATAGAGGAAAGCGTACGGCATAGCGTTGCTTACTAATAAAGAATTCGACTCGACCTAAATACTCATAGGTAGAAAAATGTAAATAGGGAGAGAAATACATACCATCTGTTCACGAGCGTGGGACTATCATTAAAAGTCGCTCATCTTCACATTTAAAACCTAAGGCACGCGTTTGCAGGCTGCAGAGCTGCAGCTAAAGCCCATTGTAACTAATGCTGTGGGGTTACAATGAATGCTGTGCTGCTCCCATGGAAATTAATGGAAGTATTGAAATTTCAAGGCAAGCAGTTACATAGGTCAAGCTTTCACCAAGCTTATCTGTCAAAAGAAAAGAGCATTGCCTTTTTATTTCATATTTCTTAGTGCCTGGGGTTGAACAGGAAAATGGATGCCATTTTTCCACTACACTCAGTTCCAGCTCAGAGACCACATACTGAATATTAACTTGGAGTTGGGATCAACGAAAATTTCCTCCAAACGAATATTTAATTGTGGCCAAAGGGCTGCAGGTATAAAATGACCAGAGACTGGGGGGGGGGGGGGGGGGGGGGGGGGGGGGGGGGAGGTTGTACGCTGGATTTGCGTTTTGAATGCATGTTTCGTGTTGAAATCAGGATTTCTTTCTCAATGCTTGGTATGGATGCAGCAAGAACCAAAATCACTCCTGGGTAACACTTCTTAACAGGCCAAGAGGCAGAGTGAAGAGGTTTAGCGGCACACAGAACGTGCTGGGGCTGACACTCCTATTAGCTTGCTTCAAAAATAACAAATCAACTAACAAATACAAAGCACTACTTCTAACTGAGAATGATATGATGGGTCCTTTACACATAACATTTATTTTTCCATAATTATATCTTGATCCATGTAATTTGACATCACCAAAAGAAACTGACACTGTCATAGCATTGCCTGTTTGGAAAGCTTACAGAAAAAAATTAACTACAACTTTTAAAATGGAACAAGCTCCTGAGGCACCATGCTTTTTCACTTCCAGCAAAGCAATTTAATTTTTAACCCATGCTAAATTAAAACAATTTTACTGGAAACCCTTGAATTTTAAGCAAACAATGGGTGCCCTTGGTTATTTTGGCAGGACTGATGGGTGTATTTTTTGCAGTGAATCTCCCCAGGAGCTGCAATATGCCCATGGCAGTATGAGAACCCAAAACTGATATGAAGAAATCCTTTGGTTTGTGTCTTTCAACACTTCTGCTAGTTTATTCAAGTTCTTTCTCAAGTTGCTACACTTACGGGAATTAGAAGCACTCTGAGGAAAAATCCTGCAAGAACTTGCAAGCGCATATTGCACAAACGTAGTGAAAAATACTCTGGTTATGGTGTACTGAGACACTGCGTGTTCCACAAGGACAACTAAGCCAAGTCACAGTAACATTTCGTTGCACAACACCCTAAATGCAAACTGAATTCAAAAGCACCAAATATTTAAAAGAATAACTAGGAGGGCTCCGAGGGGCACCTCCACAAGGTGCTGGACAGCCCGCAAACCCCGTCACACGCCTGCAGTCAGGGAAGCTGCCTGTCGGTGTTCAAAGCAGTGCTGAAAACAGCAAACGCACGCACCTTCAGCTGGACCGGCCTCCACATCGCGGCTGCCAGGCAACGCTGCAGCCTCCAGCTCTTCTGCTGCATGTCATGTAGTTAAATGCAATTTTCTACTCCAAAAATGCTGAGGCACCAAAGAAAAGGGCCCCTGAGAAATGTGAAACACATAACATGCACAAGCATCTGCTTTTTCACCACTTGAATCCTCTAAAGCTTACTGCGCTCAATGAGAGGAGCGCAGACACCCTGAACCTTGCTGATATGTGTAAATGCAGCCTTTTAAAAGTCTGCGCTGAAAAGAGCCAAAGGAATTGTGGTATTTCCAAGAGACGGGTTCAAAAGCACTAACATTTAACAGTATGTACTGGCTACCAAACAGGTATCTATTTCACAGGATGTTTCAAGGCCTCTAGCCATTCCTAAAGGCAAGAAGGACGTGGTTGCTGCAACCGGCTCTATTCGCTGTTTGTACCCAACATCAGCTAGAAGACACAGCTGCAGTTACAGGCGTAGAGAGAAGAATCAGCTCTCCCAAAATCAGGCAGCTGATCAGAGGCAGACTATCTGAGTCTCCATGTAGATCTACTGGACTCCTGCTAGCAATTGTTTAATAATTCACCTTTTCTCCCCACCAGGGAACTGCTCTGTATCAGAGGTGGCATAGGGCCCCAGTGCTTTAGACTCTAGTATGAAAATCTTGGCTTAATTTAATGCGTGCTAGTGGTACTCTCCCATGAATTACAACTGTATAGGTGCAGGCAGGTCCCTGAAATAACAACACTTCTGATACACATTGTGAAAGACAGGATATTTACTGTCACACTTTGGTTTTGAGCTGTCTCTGCAGAAAACGACAATTATGGAACTTGTGGACACTGTAGCCAATACTAAAATGTTTTTAAAATAACTGTGCTTGAATTCACTGTGCAATGGTATTTATAGTAAATATGTTTATCTACATATCTATGAATACACACATTATGTATTATATATACATATTTATCACCGGTATGCTACAGTCAGCATTTCTCAAAATTTGTGTTTCACTTTGTTATCTCTGCTCAGTCTGACAGATGTACTGATCTGTGTTAAGACTTGTAACGCTGGTGGCTCTTTGGAGCTCCAGATTAACTTTTTAAAGCTGTCAATCCAAATTGATTCAATCCAGGTCAGCAGTGATCAGAGAAGCAGTCACAGAGGCCAATTCCGATGAGTAAAGTTTAGGGTTTGCATTAATTTATTGTGTTTATCTGCCCTTCTCATGGACTTTGGCCTTGCTGGATGACAGAGCTCAGCACAATACTCAGCGTGCTGAGTCTCTTGAAAGGGCAAAACAAGCAACAATGCAGGATTTTCAAGAGCAGGTTTGTTTTGTTTTCTTCTAAAGTGTGAATTTTGGGATGGTGCATGTCACTATATCCATCTCCTCTTGTAAGCCTGCCAGAAAAATATGCATGTTTCCATTCAGTAAGTCACACAGCATGAGTTACAGTGTGCTGTCAAATTAAGTTGTAATAAACCAAAATTTGTCTTGTTCTCCTGGGAGGTGAAATGCATTGTAATTTCCAAAAAGAATCCCCATCATCCAGTAAGGAAACTGGTCATTAAACATGCTAAGAATATCTAAACACATTAAAAATACAGTGCCCAACTAAAAAAAAAAAAAAATCCGCATCCTTTGATTTCTTGAAGCATATTGCATGATAATTTAGAGCACTTTTTTTTTAAATATTTGCTAAACCACTTGGGACAGAACAAGTCCAGTGATTGAGATACATTAGCGAAACAAAACTCAAGTTGAATCTCCCTCTGCCTCCTGTCACAGCTCTAACGTCCTGAGTTTCCAAAGGTTTAATCTGGGACAGTTCCATGAAGGATTTACTTACTGATTTACTTCTGGATCAGGTTTTAACCCCAATTACCCCTCATTTACTTGGGCTGCAAAAGGAGAACCGAGCTTTGCTTGGCTTCACAGACTGCTTCTTTGTTAAGTCCTATTACCTGACCTCAAATCCCTTGCAGATCATATCTTGACATTTGGAATAAAGCTGGACAGATGTGTTTAATGGACAATTCATTACAATACCTTTTGCCACAAAGGTTTAAAAAGAGGAAAAGTCTGCTTCCTTCACCAATTTTTCATCCTTCCTGCCGCTGTAAATAGATCAACAGCAATGCTACAATCAGGAGTCCTTACAAATTTAAGTACTTACAGAAGCCTTTGGTCCTTGCCCTCCTGTCATCTATTCCATTTTGACCAGAACTGGTAGCAGACTTTTTTACCCATTCCCACCTGTTCACACTCCAGACTATTTTCAGGAGGAGTATGATGGGAAGGGGCTTGTGATTTGGGATAAAATTATTGCTAGAAGGGGTTCCAGGTCTGGCAGTGGGAGATAGCACCAAGGAGCACTCTTCTGTCACGGGTGAGAACAGGAAAGTGACTGTCAAGGCAGACTGCTCTCTTGGCCTGGTCTGTGTTGTAACCACAGCATCGGCCACTAAGTGGTCTAGAGAAGATGGAGGTTAAATGTAAAGGAGGAGGTAAAGGAGAAACAAAAGACAATTCTGATTGCAGAGGAAGAACAAATGACTTTTTTTTTTTTCTGGAAAGAAAGCTTCCTGCTGATGAAAGAAAAGGAAAACCCATGTTCAACCCCTCCAGAAGCGTCAGGAGGTGAGCTGTTCTGGGCCGAGAAAGATAGCAAGATAGATTTTAGCATGCCAACCTCTTCTTCCCAAGCAATAGGGGAGATGACCAGCTGAAAAAGACTTTGTACAGGATAATTGCAGTAAGCAGCCAAGCTTCCAGGTCTCCTCTGAAATCCCAGGAATTTTTGAACCTGGGGGTTACTGGGAAAGCACATGATGTCACTGGATAAGGTTTGGGCAGACCCAGAACTGCCCTGGGAAGAATTTCTAAATGAATGGGGTATTGGGCAGAGATGCTCTCGAAGTTGCTGTTACATTAGTGTTGACTGCCTCATCCAAACCCAGCAGGTACTTGTCTTTATGCCTCTGGATCTTGGAAGGGGTTTGTTTCACTTTGCTGGGATTCTTGAGTCCTGGGCTGTGTCCCTAACTCAGATCTACTGTGTTTCTTAGAGAAACATATTTAAGTTCCATGCAGACCTTATTTGTACAATAAGAATAATTCTGACTTACTTCACAAGGAGAGTGGGAGGATTAACTAACAATTGTGAAGCACTACAGAAGTGCTAAACATTATTAATGGCTCCCAAGTTTTCTTCTTTTAGAAACAGTGGCCATTTCTTCCCATAATGTTTTAAACAGTTGCTGCTCAAGGAGCTTAGATTGCAGATTCCTGGCCTGTGGTTTGTCCATAAATCATAGACCTGGAACCTACCCAAGACACTCTCGATAGTCTCAGCAGGAAGTCTGGACAAGAGAAAACTCTGTTCTCAATCTGGCCCAGTGAACTACTTTATAGGCCGGTCCAGTTTCAAGGTCCTGAGCCAGACGTGAGAGGGATTCTGTCCAAGTTTAAAAGCACGAGGTCTCAGGAATGTCCTTTCAAACTGGATTTCACTGCCTATAAATATTTTCCATCTTCTGCCCTGGAGGATATAGGTTTGACTCCACAGCCGATGAGCCCGGGCAGAGCAGGAGAGAAGGCCACGCTGTTTATCACCAACAGTTTGTCAGCACAAAGTTTAACTTGTAGAAAAAAGAACCCAACCCATGCTCAAAGCCATGCTCTGGACAAAAAAATTCCCCCCCCCCAAAACAATAAGAAAAAGAGACAGGCAGCAGTTAGTAAGGTCCCAGTGAAAAACAAACCCGACAGATCAATTTTCTGCACAAAGCGGGGTTCAGCATTGCTTACAGCCAGGAAAAGAAATATGTTTCATGAGATTCTTCCAGGCTGGAGATCCCAAATTCCAACCCATGTGGAAATTTGGTAGGGGAAATGCAGAAGGACACAACTAGCCCATGCTGGGCACTTCACAGCACCATTCCCACACGTTGCACACTCTTGGAACTCTTGGTTCACCTCGGCATGCTAGAAAAATCAGGGGGCACTACTCTCGCTGCAGGAAGAGCACAAGCCAGATGGAAACTAGTTAGTGATATGCTTTTGCAGATGAGTAATTTAGTATCTGAGTGGAGAGGATGGGAGCTGGAAGAACACAGGAGCTGGAAGCGCACAACCGCAGCTTCACCACTACAAACAGCACTGCAGTTTTGATGCAAGATCCATACAAGTCTTCTCTGCTTGCACAGCGTGTTTTGAGGTTGTACAGAAAGTGAAAAACCAGGCTCTAACTAACTTCTCATGCCTCCCTTTTACCATCACGTTTGAAACAACTCATCCTTTACACTGCTCGTTTACTGAAGAGCCTCTGTTACATTCTATGTGGAGGCTGTTTCAGAGCCAAAGTCATCTACAGACTGGCTTTTGAGCAACTCACCTGCATTCCCATTGGCACTTCAGCTTGTGTTCATCAACATGATGCCATACATCCCCCTTTTCCACTAGGATCTGTTCTGTTAGCCATGCATAAAATCTTCATACATCAGCACTCTCTGCAGGTCTTTGCAAAATAAAAGGGAAAGCTGAGTCTGAGAAGTAAGGACCCGGAGAGGCTGCTGGTGCATGCAATGATGAAGCTTAGACAAATCATCAAAGCAGCATGATAAAATATGTGAGATTGGGTCAAAGCACCCTCCTGATATTGCTGCTACTGCTCCTTGCTGCATATGGGCTCCCAGGACTCTCACCACCTCTCACCATGTTTGATGGGTACAGGGACAAAGGGTAGGTTTGCACTCCAGTAACAGAAATCTTATTTGATCTTTCAGTCACAAATCTCTCATGGCAAAAAACTAGCATCTTGAGGGCTGCTGGGATTCCCGGAGGATTCCCAGTACTGGAGAGGTTAAAGATGTGTCAGACAGTTCATGACCGTCTCACAGTAAGCATGCTCCACTTCTCACTGCATCAAATTTTATAAACTAGCATCCAGATTCAGTTCAGGCATTATATCAACAGATGCTATTTTTAGGCACTTTATCAGTGAACACCAGGTGACCAGCTTGCAGGCTAATGTACTCACCTGCTCTACTGTTAGCATCAGAAAATCACCAAAGGTTTTAATTTCTTTAGTCTGTGTTCATGAAACACACTGCATTGTGAAGTGGGCACATTGTATTGCTCCTTTCAAGTGTCCTACAGGGCTCTGTACATCTGTGTATAGCATCTAGTAATTTTTCCTGCATATTTACATCAATTTTGATGGCAAAGGATCTTAACCTACTTGGAAGACAGGAATGCTGCCCAGTCTCTAAAGTGTGTAGCTGAACTCCACATATGTTGTCTACTTCCAGGAGCAAAACCTTACGCATGTTTACCTGTGCCACCTTAGCTGCCAGTTTACTCTTCTAATCTTTAAGTATGGACAATTTAAGGGTATTTTGTTATTGCACAATCAAGGAATCCCAGCATAATCCAAAGATGCCATCCATATCTTACCAGGAGCTGGAACAAGACCTGTGGCCTCTAGCTGAGCTACACAGCTACCCTAAGGATGTAGGAGGTGGCTCCTTGTTCTTCTCCACGCCCCCTAAACCGTCACATTAGTTCCTCTTTTGCATCTGAATAAAAATTAAATTTAGGTGATGTTAATAAAACTGTTAAAATGGTACCCCATGCAGCAGACCCTTTTCATTCCTCTTTGCGCAGTCAGGCTTCCTTTAGCTTATTGGTGTTCAGGGAAAGAGCTGGAGGTTGTCCTGGCCAGCAGAATATCCAAACGGTTAACCAAATCCAGTTCCAGCATCTTGATCCGGCAATTTAAAGGTAAGCTAAACAAACATCATGGCTGCCTCAGAGACCCCAGCTAAGGAGGAGAAAGAATTCTTATAAACCAGTTTGCATGGTGTAAACCAGACACACAGAGGGAAATCTAGCGTGGCATTTTCTGTTACAAAGGCCTCTTCTGTTGAACGGCCATTGCTCCTTAGAAGGGATTCAAAGGGCTAAACTCCATTTTCAAAGACAAGGCTAACAGGGTTCATGGCTGCAGATTCTCCTGTTTTCCCTCCACACTCTCTGCTACTACCTACTGTTTTCACAGCCCTCTCTTCTCACCACTGTCCAGTGCTTTATGCCCTGAAGAACCAAGCAGCATCTGAAGAGAGAACCACCAACAAATCACCAGCTGGAAGACACAAAGACCAACAAAGTAAGGGGAAGAGAGAAGAGTGGAGGGGTCTGGAAAAGAAAAGGAGTTTATTTATCATAAATACAGATCAGCTAGACATGCAGTTTATCCCACAGAAGAGGCAAAAACCCTGGAGACTCTCCAGAAAGCCACAGGCTGGAAAGCTGTTTCCCAGTCACTTCCCTCTCTCCACAGCAATACCAGGATGAACTCAATTATCCAGCAGCTCGGTGATCTTTTCTGCCATGGGATTGTACTGACACGTCCCACCAACAGTATCTGTGTCTGCTAATGGCAGCAATCTATCTCCATGCTGGCAAACTCCTCCTGCCTGGTCAGAGGTGGAGGTTTCTTAACAAATTAATTAATTCTGTCAGTGCTTGTTCAGAGCACAATGGTGCACAGGGATTCAGTGGATGGGGGGGTGTATTCGCAGACCTAACTGGGAATCCTGCTGCCAACATCTGTTTTGGGAAAGGCCATTTCTAGAAACAGTATGAAATGAGGCTCTTCAGGCTTACGTCAGAACTTTGGGCATATTGTTTTAGCAGCAACCTCTGGATTTTGTTCCCAGTAAGAACACCACACTTTGAACAGGTTGATGACATGTGATCTAATAATTACAACTGGTTTCTCCCTGTGCAGCAAGGGTTGGAAGTCCCCTGCATTCTCCCTGGCCCTCTGCCACACAAACCCCTCGCTGCACAGTCCCTGGAAGCAGATGCTGCAATAGCTGACAGAGTGACCGCACTTGAGGAAAGAAGAGATCAGCAAAGAGTTCATCCTTCAGTCTTCTGGGGCTCAGTTTTTCTCCAGGATTTTGGTGAGGAGTTCATTCAGCCGGCTCACCATTGGTCTGGGATCCTCATTCAGTCCTGCTGCTATCATGGCATTCTCATAAATCTGAAAAAGAGAAGCAAGCATTAAATAAGCAGCAAGAGCAAGCTGGATGACTGCTGGGGAAGAAGTGAATGTCACTTTCCAGGACTTGTATGCTGAGACCAAGCATGTCTTCTAGGCCATCTGGTAGGAAAACACATAGACCACAAGTACCAGAAATACCAGTGATTCCTGCCCACTACAAGGGCTTCACCCTGTTCCCTGCCACATGTGGTCTGCGAGCTGGTTCTGGGGAGGATGGTGCCGCTTCTGGAGAAGGCCTGGCTCTCACCTGATCAAGCAACAGCTGGGCCAGATCAGGCTGACTGTCCTTGAGCTCATTAAGCTTCTTAATCAGAGCATGCCTGCAAGAATGAGAGAGATCAACACTGAGACTTGGTATTTTTGGACATGACAAAAAATTTGTTTCCAGAATGAGCAGCTAAGCCAAGGTGGGACAGAAAAGGTTTTACCTAAAGGCCAAAATAGCTCCAACTTCCTTGCTCTTGTTCTGGGGGCTTCTCTCCTCTCTCCCATCCTGTCCCCATAACCCCCATTGTCCTCAGAGGGCCGGACACAGTGTATCGGTGACTCAAGTCAACTGTGCTATGCAGCCTCACAGACCAAGGCACTGTGGCACACACTGCCACTGCACTTAATGGGGAGGGCTCTGCTATTTGGGAGTATTACACTGTCTCCTCTTTGCCTTCACCCCAGCAAGACCACAGTACCCCAGGCTTAGCACTGGTATTGCTCCCCCTTACCCTGTGTTGATCTCCAGGGTGGGCTGCAGGAGCTGGGCACGCTCCTCTTGGGTCTTGGCCAGCTGCTGCATGCGAAGAAAGTGGCGAGCAGCCCCCATCTCAAGCACAGTGATCATGGCAGGGTGGGTGTCCAGCCGTGTAGTCACCTGTAGCAAAAACAGCAATCAGTGCCGAGATGGAAAATGCACATGGGTTAGAGGTGGGGGATGTTCAAGGACTTGGGGGTCTCCTCAGCACAGATCCACACCAAGCCCCTGCATGATTTGTCCCGACCCCACCGGAGCTGCCTAAACCAGCAGGAAAACTGAGGCCCCAAATGGCCCCGCTGGTCAACAGGCAGCTCGCAGCTGGACCCAAAGCACTCCTTGCCAATAAGCCTCTCTGGTCCACATGCAAGACAGTCAGCAGCCTGTTCTTCTGGTAACTGGAGCATGAACTAGTAAAACGGGCTTGGCTTACACATTAAGATGTGGTTCTTCCGCAGCCACACTGACCATCCAAATGACAAATGCCAGCATTCATACCATTTACAGCAAGGAGGCATGGAGAAGAATGATATCTCTCATGGTCCAAAGAAAAAATCTGTGGCAGCAGATCCCCAATCAATCACCATCTTTTTTCCCTAGATTATTACCTCCATGGATCTCCTGTACTCAGTTACCCAGTCACAGAATACCTACCTTAACACCAGTGACTCGAGAGCCTAAGGCATTTCTCATCCAGGCCATCAGATCCTCAGCCTCTTTCTCTGTCAGACGTTCTGCAGCTGGCAGGAGAAAGAAGGCACATCTGAGCGTGCATCTATAGTGTGCCAATGAACAGTGAGCCTTACTCCTGGGCTCAGTCCATTTCATACTTCCATTTATCTGTTCTCTTGTAGAAATGGGAAGGCAGCACCACTCAGCACACACCTACTGGGATGCCCTCATCCCAGACCGTGGCATACCCAGAGAGGGCAGGCTCATCATGCCCTGCTAATGCTGGCCTGCCTCTGTCAGGGCACCAGACATATGTGTGTTGTTAAAACTCAAATCCTGGAAACTCCACATATGACATGCCATCTATTTAAATTAGCAAATTGCTTAAACTTCGATTACGTGGAATGAAAAGGATCTGCAAGAACTGCAAGTTGCCTCAGAGCATGAGAATGGCAGGATGGAAAGGAGTGCTCTTGCTCACACACTCAGGAACTGCAAGAGCACTGGAGGAGGTGTACCCTCACTGGCTGGCACAGGGCAGCAGGACTGCATGCAGCAGGAAGGGCCAGGGCAGTCTCACAATACCTGGGTGGCTCTCCTCAAACTTCTCTTCCTTATAGTGATCAACAACTATATCTGTCTCCACAGAGATCAGCTTCTTCTTGTCAAACTCTCGAAGGTGCAAGAGTGTCAGCTCATCAAATTGCTCATAGCAGAACAGGACCTGTGCAAAAAAAAGGGACAATAACACATTGTTTGGGATGTAACAGCACTTCCTCCTTCCCAAAGCAACTCTGCACCAAACAGCAAGAACATCACAAGGCAAACTAGCAGGTTCAGTCCCATGGTGACTATTGCTTAGGGCCCCAAATGAAAGGAAACCCTTGGAGGGCTTTGTACCATGGGTGGCAGGTCTGCAGCTCAACAAGTCCTGCTGCCCCACAGAAAGTGAGAACTGGCACTGACTCCAGTCCTGAAAGGGCCACCTGCCCACAGAGGACACCTGTAACACCATTACCAGCCCTGCACAGCAGCTCCTAGGCTCCTGCTCTGGGGTTCAGCGAAGGTATTAAACAGATGTCAGAACTAGATGTCTGCACTAAGTACTAACCCGCCTGCACAGAGTGCATGCCAGGTCCTTCCTGGCCTCATGCCACAGTAGCCAGTCTGAGTGGAGACTGAGGGAGCCCGGACAAAGACACTGCGGTGGTGGGGCTCTATCACAGGCCTCACTGCCCTGCTCAGCTCTGAGATCCAGGTGAGGCCTGACCACTGCTGTAGTAGCTCAGGGTGTTCCCCTGGCCATGGCACACTGCTCACCCACCTCCATGTCTTTTTTCTTCATGGCCTCAAAGTATGGGGAGTGCTCAGCCAGGTGCCGGTTGGGTGCACACAGATAGTAGATGTTTCTGCTCCCTGCCTTCATGCGGGAGGCATAGTCAGTGAGGCTGGTCAGCTGGCCCGCAGGCAGGGCGGACGATTCATAACGTAGCAACTTTGCTATGTCCTCCTGAAAGAAATGTGCTCCTGTGAGCTGAGGGCAGGCAACCATAGCTCTACCTGACCACTCCCAGCCCCAAGAATTCCCTTTGTATCATGCAGGCCTGTTTGCAGCCCTGCAAAAAGGCTCAGGGAATTCCAAGTCCCTCCTTTCCTACTCCAGATATTAAGGAGGCAGAAAAGTGACCTAGACAGGATGTCGGTCAAGCTCTCCTGGAAATGGGAATCCAGGCAGAGGACAACAGTAGGGGAAAGCCCTACTTTATTGCCTATTGTAGTCCATATTGTATCAGGGAGGGCTGACACCACAGTGTGGGTACAGAGACTCTGCGGTGTCTCAAATTAAGTGGGAAGCAGCACCCAGTCAGAAAGAGTGAGAGTTTGGGCACTAGAGAATCTGTAGGTCTTGTTAGACCCAAGAACACAAGTTACGGGCACGTAAGATTCACAGAGAAGCAGCAGCCCCCTCATCCCAGGTCATGGTAGGAGTCAGTAATCTTTCCCATCAGCTGCAGTGCTTCAGGATTCCTGGTACCTTGACATCCTGCTCTGCTATCGTGACAATCCCCTCTCTCATGAATACCCCGTAGTCCTCAAAGAATTTGGCATATTTCTCAGGGTCCTTCTTGCTCTGGTCAATGAAGAATTTGATCAACCTCTTCTGTAAAACATCTCGTAGCTTCCTGCAGCAGGAACAAGCCTTTTTAAAGACAGCTGCTAGACCAAGACAAGACATTTTAGGTGAACATCTCTCTCCCTGTGCAGTGTTTTAGTGATGCATTTGCAAACATGAGGACAAAGAACCACCTCTGCGCCCACTGTCTCCTCTCCCTCATGGCTCTACATCTGTTCTTTGTATCTCAGTCAAAAGCAGCTCTTGAGCTGGAGCGATAGCTAGAGCTGTAGTACAAACGTACTGCTGAAGCTCAAATCTTCAGTAACTTGTGACTCAGTGATGCTGCAGTACATAACCAACTGTGCACAGGGCATCTGCCTCACTTCCACAGGTACCCTTAAACATGGGAAGGAAGCAGCTATAAAAGGGTTACACTTGGAGGAACCCTTTCTAAAGGCCTGAAAAACCACTGTGAAGTGACAGGGTTAATTTGGTGACTATAGTGAAGGTAAAGGCATTTCACCAGCTGTAGAATACAAAGTTAGCCATCAAACCTAACAAGATACCAGCACCAATGCTAAGAAGAGCTTACTCTTATACTTCCTTCAAGTTCCAACAATGGCAGGTGTTTGAGAGGGGACTTGAAGGACAAAAAGGAAAAAACAAAGCCAGATCTAAGGGGTTCTTAGAGGAGACTGGCCTGCTGGCAGACAGCCTCACTGGGCCTCGGCACCAAGTGAAAACCCTGCTGGCTGGCACTCAGTTCTTGACAAATGTTAGTGTGAGCACAGCAGAGCTTTGAAGGAAGTCTAGAGACAAGAGGCACAAGGTGCTGTTTGAAGATCTACACATAAATAATGGTGACACTACAGTATGGCCCAGCCTCCTAGTATTGACAGCTGACTTACTATTTGATTTTGTTTTCCGAACCACTTGGTGGTGCAGACCACTTTAAATAGCAAATCCACCGTTACTGCTGTAGACCAGAGATACCAAAAGGCAGCTTAGGGCACGAGGGGCATGTGCCCCAAGCAGGTGGCAGCAGATTGTATGACAAAGGACAGTGCTCCGACATCTCGAGATGTGACCAGCATGGCTGAGAAACAACTCACTTTATCGACTACAGAAATTCTCAAGGATGGAAATGCTGCAGCTTACCTGCCAGGTCCCTCCAAAGCCCTCTAACTATCCCACAATGCCCCCTCCTCAACCAGCAAGAAGCTGAAGAGCCTCAGCAGTCCACAGGATCTACCTCTTGCTTACCTGATAAGAGCACTCTCCTGCAGCAGCTCCCTGCTGAGGTTCAGGGGTATATCCTCACTGTCCACAACACCTGGAACACAGAGCAACCCTTGAACAGCAAGGCAAACACAAGTGACAGGCTCAGGAAGGCAGCCCCTCGCCTCACCCCCTGTGGAAGCCATGGTCCACAGCCCGCTATTCCTGGTCCCAGCACACACCTCTAAGAAAACGTAGCCATTTAGGCAGGATGTCTGCAGCTTTGGTTTGGATGAGAATTTTGCGGCTGTAGAGGGCAACGCTGGAGCCCAGTTCCCTGCTGATATCAAACATGGATGGTTTCTGCAGGAACAAGAGACAGAAGGGTAACACCAGCACTGTGCAGGGTGCCCAGCTGCACACTATGCTGCAGTATCTCTGTGGCTGCACCAGCTGACCAGGTCACACTGTGGTCTTCACTACCAGTGCTGAACCCAATGAGAGCTGAAATCTTGGCTGTCTTCCCTAGGGACCTACCTGAGCCATCTCCCTGCTCCTGTCATGGCTCCACACCCCCACCATTATCCTGTGGCACCCAGCCCACTGCAGAGATGCCATACTGGATATTCCTCCTCGCCATTCTGCAGCCTTAGCTGCCTCCTTTCCCTAAGGAGCTCTCCTCTCCTCTTCAGAGCAACTAGGCAGATGTCCCACTGTTCCCTGGCCAGAAGGGCACTTACTTGTTCAGGCACATAGAAGATGCTGCGGATGTTGAGGGGAGCATCGGTCTTGTAGTGCAGGATGTAGCGGGGCTTGTCATAAGCCTGCGCTATGAAGCGGTAGAACTCCTCATGCTGCCACTCACCGATGTCCTTGGGGTCCAGCATCCACAGTGCCTGTGGAGGAGGAGGGAGATGAGCCCCCATCAGCTCTCAATACCTGTGGCCTCACAGCACAGCGCTCTTCTTTCAGAGTTATGCTTTCCCTTCAGGGTACTGGAGCAAAGAAATACGATCTTTCAAACAGGCAGAGTCCTCTCCACAGCCCACGGGCAGTGGAATGTATTATGGTTCAGGCACATTATCACAGACTAACACATTACTGCCCCTCAGCTGATCTCACGTCACCTCCCATAGAGGTGCTCTTGCCCTGCGACATATGTAAGGCAGTTTTGTTTAGCCCAAAGCAAAAGGGATTTGGCTAACCTCAATCACCTCATACTTGCTACTGGCCAAGAGCGTCCTGGACAGTTACCACAGCTCAGCTGACTGGCAGGATCTCAAGGCCTGACCAACAAGCAAAAGAAAAGTGAAAGTTTAAGTAGGTCTGTTGCAACTGGCCTGCCTCCTTGATGGAGGTCACTATCCCACCACAAGATCAGCTGAGTGCTTTATGAAGCAACTCCTGAATTGCCTGTTTTCTGCTGATTTGTTTTGGAGCAGTTCAGGAGATGCTTTGTGAACCACTCGGCCATCCCTGCCGCAGGGTCAAAAAGTGCTGCAGCAGTACCATTTCACACATCAACACGTGAGTTGAAGTCATGAGCTCCAGACCAGGTCCTTCCCCATGGCCATGCTTTCCACCTGCTGCTGCTCTAAACCCCCCAACACTTTCTGGAGCATTCAGTCCATGCTCACACCAGATTTAAGTTTTCAGTATCTCAGCAAAAGACTAGCACCTAGCAAAAACGTGGGAAGTTCTGCCCATTTAACAAGCATGGGGACTCAACTAAGAATCTCATGTTTCCAGCCGCGTGAAGCCCACTATGCTCACTGCCACCCTTTTCTACTCGAGCCCTAATGAGTGACAGGAGCGACCACTGGGGGCAATACAAACATCCAGCCCACCCTCCACCTACCAGTGTAAGGGATTCAGGGCTCTGGCAGCCCTCCCATGCTGCCATACTCCTTAAAGCTTCTTCTGCCTCAAAGCCTTGTTCCGCAAGTGGCTTCATAACATTTCCAGCACATGCAAGTGTCCTGGAGGGTTTGCAGGATCACAGGTAGGATTATGGACTCAACTGGGTACTATGGTGCTTTACAGCAGCTGTTTTAGGTAAAGTGCTGCTTTCCCAGAGGCTTACTTGTAGCTACAGTTATCACAGATAGATGGGAAAAGCCTCTAACTCCACATTGTCAGCTACATGGCAAACATTCAAGAGTTTATCTAGGAAAATCCACACCAGGGATCTAACTATGTCTCTGTTTACAGTGAACTGATGTTGATGTGTGGAAAAACGCAAAAACAAGATCCTGGATAAATAAAAGGCCTGAAATGGGAGTATAATGCGAATAAAGCTGTTGCTGTATCCCAAGGGAAAACAGACTTTCTGATAAGAAGATAAAGTACATGACTATTAAGGGCATTTCACCCCTTGCTCTAGTACTACTCTTCTCTAGGGAGTCTGTTCTATTGATTGTCAGGTAGAAAGAGCAAACAGCTGTCTAAATCTATTTCTGGTTTTGTAATTTAAAGAAAACAGCTAGAAAGCCTTTGGAACAGAAACACTATTATGCTGGAATCCAAAAAAATATCAGTGACTAGCAACACCAATTACAGAACCTTAGATAAATTAACATGACAAAATATTTAAGTACAGTCTTGAAAGTCTGTGCATTCAGTGCCACATTCCAGGAAACAAACAAACCAAAAAAACCCCACACACCCGATCTCTACCTGCTCTTTTAGGTAAGGACGCTTTAACCCACCAGAAAAATAGATGCTGGAGGAAAATGATTCGTAGATTTTTGTTTTCAATATAATTAATTTCACCTAGGTGATTCCTGCAATTGGGCCAAGAACTCCTGACTAAAATGGATCTGGCTGCTATATAATTTTTAGCGGTCAGAAAATGACAGCATCAAGCAGTGCTCAGCTAAGAGCTGTGAAGAAAATCAGGCTGTAAGCTGAGCCACTAAGAAAACCAACCATTCACTGACACTGGCTACCTCATGCTGAAGGACAGAGAGAACTGCAGCAAGAGGTGTCAGCACACCAGTGATGTGAGGAATTGCTAACATATTACCTGGCTTAAACAGTTAGAATAATTATTATAAAGCATTGAAATAATCATTCTGATTAAGGGAAGATCCAGAAGATAACTATAAATAAAAACTGCTTTGCTAGTCTGCAAGAATTCTCTCCAACAAGCAGTTCCAGGCATGACTCCTGCTGGATTGTTGTCTTTTATTCTAATTAACGGATCACTACAGGGTTGGTGATATCTTGGACAATCCTATCCTGATTTCTAGGGACAGCAGCAGCTTTATGCTGTTTCCTGTCTCCAGTGGAGGATTACAATACTTCATCTCCATGAGTGACCTGCCTGTGGCCCTCCTGCTCACCTGTAATGTGTTAATTCTTCTCCCATTGAGATATAGTGGGAAGCTGATGAAGTTGCTGTATTTTGTCACCACCTCTGGAATCGAAAGAAGACATAGACGAGTCACATTTGTGAAAACAACATGGCAAGAATTTCTTCAGTAACAGCAGGTGAAAGGTGCTGCAGGAGAGGAAAACTGCTGTCAATTCACCTCCCATTCAAGGGGCAGCAACAGACTTCACAGAGCCCCTCAGCAGGTAACAGCATTTCCCTGCTCCACTCACCCTTGACTCTGTCTTCATTTGCAAACTCCTTGCAGTCTTCTTTGAGATGTATAATAATCTTAGTCCCAGTTCTGACTCCAGATGCTTCTGCAATCTCAAACATTCCTGAACTAGGATTAGAAACAGACCGCATGTCAGCTTGTGCCTCAGATACATCCATGATGGGACATAAAAATATTCTATTAAACTAAGAGCACACACAACACTTCAGTGCCAAAAGGAAAAGGCAAAAAATCTTGAATGCCTGAATGCTCTCTGTGCCTCTGAGAAGCTCCCCCAAAACATGTGGCTGTCTTCCCTACAGAGACTGCAGATGCAGGACACACTACTCTGCAAAGACACCAATAGCCTCTACAGAAAAGGAAACAAACTTCAAACGAACTTCAGGTTGCATGGGCCCAGCCTTCAACTCCTCTCCTACATTTCCTACAGTGACCATAACACCCAGGCTCCTGCCTTCTCCCTTGACAACTCTTGACTTGTTTGTGGGCCCTTGTTCATATCTCCACTGGAGTATGCAGTAATGGGTTACAATGAAAAGCAGCTGTGCCCATTCTGGATGACCACTCCTACCCTATTGCTAAGTGAATGCTGTATAGGGATCGACTCCTGGTGAGACCACTGACCCAGGGGAGAGACAGCAGCAGTGATGACAGACAAGCATTCACTGTGTATGGCAATACAGATTGCAGTATACAGCAGCTTGCCTGCAGCCCAAGACAGTCTGTGTCTCAGTTACAAGATGTTTTTTTCAAGAATTTAAATAACTTAGTAAATTCTTCATTCCTAGGAGATTTTAAGGGGATGCAGAGATTTTCACCCCCAGAAGCTCCAATTTCAACGTGATCCAGCAGTCCACAGCTTTGCCATCACAGATGTTTGCAACTTCAAGCAAAAAGCAAAGGATGAGCACACAGATCCAAGCCACAGAAGGCACATGCCTACAGAGTCACAGCACTGCATGAGCCCTGCCTACTGTGGGTGCCCTCAAGCAAAAAGCCAAAAAGCAAAAAGCCAGGGGATGACTAGACCAAAGAGATTAAATTTGTCTCTCCAGTCTGGGGCACTGCTAAGATGATTGCCTGCCAGCAGGGAAGGAACAGGAGAGGCAGGTACTCTCTTTGCCCACAACACGCCTGCTCTGACAAAGGAAGTTTGTCCCTTTGGTTTTCACCCTGGCACATCTGACCACACTTTGTTACCATGTATAATCTGAGCAGGATCTAAACCAGTAAGCCTGGTCATGAAAGACCACACAAGCCCTGTTTTGCTTTGCACAGCTTTCAGTCCATGCCTGGTCTGGACACAGCCCCGCCACAGTTTCCATCCCATTCTGCAGCCTTACCCATCTGAAGACCAGTGGTAGCCTGGGCTCCCTGGCTCTGCAGACTGTGAGAACACCTCCACTTTATCGGCCACCATGAAAGCTGAGTAGAAACCTACTCCAAACTGGCCGATGATTTTACTACTGGCTTCAGCTTGGCTCTGCAGAGCATCCAGAAAAGCCTGGAGGAACAAAGGAGATATAAACCAGTGCGCAGTGACTTCAGGTACCACTGGGAGGCTGCAACCCATCCTGCAGCTGGGCTCCTCTGAGCACCGACGCAGCCCTACACCAGGTACCGCAGCCTGGCAGTCCAGTACCCTCATCCCACACCCATGCGTCAGCACTCTGAGGAGGGTGCCCAAGGAAAAGGGTTTCTCCCACAGGGACTGCACCTCTGGAAAAGGGGAGCATTGCTTAGGGCAACACTCGCTGCCACTAGCAGTAAAGGAAAACAAGCAAGGACTCATTCAGTCAAGAGCACAAAACCTTGAAATGGTGACTCCAGACATGGAAAAAAAAATCAGGTACATATATATAACAACTTGCCAGCATGAGGACACAGCTGCTGCCCTCCCAGACACAGGGTAAATGCCAAGTGATCCATAAGGATGGCTTGGGGAGGAAGGCATTTGCTTTTGGGGGTGAGGGCAGCCAGGTGCAGCAGCATTACACATCGGGCCCATTAGCGCTGCTTGGGCACCATGGGCCTCCCACAGCACACAGCAGAGACCATTAAGAGCTAGAAGACTCCACAGGAAGGTTTCACCTTCCAAGAGGGGTGTAATTTCACAGCTGGGCTGGGGGCCAAGGGACAAAATGGAATGAGAAATTCCTGGGAGAACAAAAGTGACTGTAATTGGAGAAGACTTTTCTAAGGGGGGAGGAGGAATGCCTCATCCCAAGTTACCTTTGAGCCTGATCGAGCGATGGTACCGAGGTTAGAAACCAGCTCTTCCTGGGTCATCCCAATACCTGTGTCCTGAAAAGAAACAGCAATAGTAGCTGACACATCAGTAGAGAAGCATTGCTTTGGCAACCAGCACCCGAGAAACTTCTGCCTCTGACTCCCACTCTCTCCCAGTCAGCTGAGTAGTAAATGCAACAGCAGACTTCCAGCTGTGGCTCCACCTGCATGTGGTCAGACAGTGGACTCAAAAGGCACACAGCTCCAAGGGGCAGCCACAGAAAGCTACCAGAGAGCTCAGAGACTCAAGCCTTTTATTGAGAGAGAACAAACCCATGCCAAGACAGGCTGGTTTCTACACCCCCTCTAAAAATGCACAGGACGACAGTGCTGGAAAGAGATCTCAACCCAGTCACAGCCTTGCTGTGCCAGGTGCCGTGCATGTACAGTGACAGCCTCCATTCCTGAACAGGTCCAAAGGGGAGTTGAGGAGCAGTGAGAAGCAGCTTACTTCCAATCCACAGATGGGAAACTGATGTCCTCACACCAGGAATCAGTGGCAGAGCAGTGAATCCCTTAACTCTCAGGTAATACAGACCCTTGTCTACAAGCACCACATTCACTGATCTCCATCTACTCTGTCTTTTCCTTCCTCTCTCTCCCTCATGTTATGCTCCACAAGACTTGAGAATGAAGCTTCCAGTGTCCAGGTCCCTGAGAGCTGGGTATTGCAGTGCCCGTGGGAACAGTCTAACCCCAGCTGGAAGTATGGTGCACCAGCCACACCTCCTGGTGCTCTGTCCAGGCTTTGAAGGCACACAGCTTGTTGTCTTCCCCAGTTTAATCCAGATTTGTACTCCTACATGCAGATAAACAACTCCCTGCTGCTAGCATACGCCTCTCAAGCAGCAGACCCTGCAGCAGCACCATCCAGAAAAGGCTGCAGCAAGCCTCAGACTAGGCTGCAACTTCGTTTGTTGCCACAACGCATTTGCACGACCCCAAGGCAACATGGATAACAGCAAACCCCAGCTAGAAACAGCCACCATCTCATACAGGACCCCAATAAAAATCTTTCCCACTTTGTAGTCCAATGTATTTTCAGACTTGCTACACACACATCTTCCACAGAAGCAAAGTGTAAGCTAATGCCCTCCAGGATGCCACTTCTGAAAACCAAGCACCATTCCCCCTCCCAAATCCCAGCAGCTTCTCTACCTGACAGAAACATCCTGAGAAGCCACTCCTACACGTTCTCTGAGCCACTCCATAAGGCAGCAGCAGCATGAAAATTAGCCAAGTGAAAGGTGATTCTTGTTCATTTGAGGAGTTCAGCTCTACTTGAGTACCTGTGAGCACAATTATCACAGCTGACAGCAGCCTGCACATCCAGCAGTGGGCTTACACACTCCCAACACTGTTAATGCAGGGGTGGGATTCAGTGTGCAGGAGTCAGCAAAACGAGCTAGAGCGGAACTGGCTGCTGCTAGATGGCTTGGAGGTGGGATGCCGGAGTGAATTCTGGCACAGCACACTTCTACCACCCATGTGGGGCATTTACTGGGTTTATTTGCTATCAAAGTAAGTTAATGTCAGTACATACTTTTTAATCTAGTGTTTAACTCCGCTGAAGAATCAAACTGTGGTCAATTTGTGAAGTTACTGAGTGAGGTGCCATGTGGGTAAGACATTTTTCTCCATCCCCACAAGTCACGGCACAGCAACACCTTCTACTTGATTAAATATGGTAAGGCCAGTCAGTCGTCTTGGCTGAGAAGAGGGATGATGCCCAGTAAGACCTCAACAGTGGGAGACGAAAAGCCAGGAAAAACAAACAGGGTATGGCAAAATCTCAGGAATCTGACATGGTCCCTTCCCCCAGGGAATAAAAAGCCAGAAAGAAAAGTTTTCAGCATCTGGTTCAGGTTTTGTTCATGCCAGACCCTGAATAGAACTCTTAACTCCTCTGATCCACTCCTATTTATAGCACAGCATGTCATTCCCAAATTCCAGTATGTTAAAAAAAAAAAATATATATCCCTACCCCGTGAATTTATTTGGCTAGTGAATTCCGAACACCCTGCCAAACTTATTGCAAAATGCTTAATGACAATTCCTGGAGACTAGTTTGATGAGGGTGAATTGCAATGAACAAAGAGAGCATGGCTCAAAACAGTCTGCTCCCCCAACAGCGCTGGGCTGCTAATAGGGAAAGCGTCCTTTTAGGTGGCCAGCTGAAGATCCTGGCAAAGCAGACATTTCCTACTGCAGGAAAACACCTGGGTGGATTACGATGAAAATGCCATCAAGATTCAAACCGCTCTTGCAGCATACACGTTTCCTGCGGCTGGCCTTCGCACTGCGCTTCTCGGCTCCCTTCACCAGATGGTGCTGCTCTGGGGAACAGGGAGTAAAGTCGCAGCGGCAGCAGTGGAGACGGGAGCTCAGCTTCTGCAGAGCAGGCCCTCTTCAGCGATGGGAAGCAAATGAACCTGCCCACGAAGAGCCCACCTCGGGCTGGGCCAACGCAAGCACTGGCAGCAGTAGCTCCATGAAATCCAAGGAAGGAGCTGGCGGGACTTCCACTGCCCTGCTCACAGCGCTCCGCGCTGCACAGGCTGCTGCTCGGCCTCTAGGCGTCTTCACCAGGAACCACCGTGTCATCACACAACCCTCCGCAAACACTTTCTACCTGCAATTGGCCAGCCTAAATGCAAGGAGTGCTGCTGCTCCACCATCAACATTACAACTTTTCTTCCCTTGCAGACAGTTTCAAACCCTCCCTTCAGCCTGCAAGAAAGTTTTATCAGGCTGAAAACAGCCACAGCAGAGTTATTCGTAAAAGCACAAAGCAAATTGTACATGGGGCTTCACAAATCACAGGACGTTGAGGGATATGTTCAAAGTGACAAACACTTCTCCATAGCTTGGAGAAACCAACCACTGTATACCATGAAACAGAGTTCAGTGCACTGACACTTAATTAGCGGAAGGTTAATTACAGAAGCCCTTCTGTTACCCAGCAGAACAACAACCTACTCACCTGGTTGAATTTCCCTTCTGGGACTTCGTACGCTGCAGAGTAAACAGCCTCCCCCTGAACCATCCCCTGTACAGCCCTGTCTCTCTGCAGACAACACACAACAGGCTACAGACTTTCACCCCATCTTCTGAGGGACTATGAAGAGCACTATGGACACACTTGTTGAACTACACTTCTAAACTAAGTAACATCTCCGCTGAAGAGACAGCGGCTGAACATTGCTTTTAGCACCTTTTTGTGTGTGGAGACCTCCCAGATATGAAGTCTGCTGTTGAACTGCACGGAACCTTTGCGCTTTCACTGCACTTTGTTCTAACCTTTGTGGCATGGGTGCTGGATGTTTGCAAATAGAGACCATTCTGTGTAATGACGGCTGGATAACTGCCAGGCACTCAATACCTCAGGGCTCCCACCATGAAATCCTCTGTTTGCTCCACAGCCCTGAGGACCTCTGTCTTCCTTGACAGAGGGGTAAATGAACACCTTCGGCCCCACCATCTGCCTCAACAAAGCAGTCAGTCCACAGCTCTTGTATTCATATCATGCTTTTTGGTAAAGCAGAGACAAACTGTACATAATTACCACAACAAATCTAGTTTAAAACAACAAATTGCTTAGTTTACTTGGTAAACAAGAACCTAGGTAATGTAACACCTTTGCTCATTACCTGAGTCCACTCTAAAGTATTGCAGAGCCTCATTACACCAAACGATCCATTAACTAACCATTAACTGCTGCCTTTGCCAGGGCTGTATCTGAAAGAATGCCTGCAGTCAGAGGTACATGTCTGAGCTATGGAGCCTTTCATTTCACTTTGTTGCAAAACGAACACTTGAAACACTTATTTCAGTGCAAAATCTCAACGGGGCATCAGAAGAACACTGACTACATTATAAAATAAGAACATGCTGCTTTCACCAACTGATAAGGTAATAAAATCCCAAAATGTCTGCTTAGCAAGTATCCCCCCCGTTATTTAAATACCTTGCTTAAAGAGACTTAAAATTCACAAGACCAGGACAGCAGCCGCACGGGAGCAGCTTTCTGGTTTAGAACCAATATGGCATCTGCAGCAGCCACGAACAGAAGAAAAGGCACAAAAAAAAAAAAATGATGCCTACAGATACAAGGTAATCTTGGCCTAGTACATGGAAGCTGTCCAAAGCAGAGAGCCTGAGGTTTCCTTTCCTTTCCAACACCCTGTGTTAACATTATTTTCAACAATGCTTATTTGCTACAGGCTCAGCCTCCACCCGTCCAGGTCTGAATACCCGCTGTTCAGAAAAGTACTTCCTTTTATCCACTTTGAATTTCCCATTTTTAAATGTGATATGCTCTTATTCTGGCACAAAGAAGAAGAAAACAAAAGATTCTGCACTTCCTTCCCTAGGCCGCAGTTATTTGAGATGCGTTTATATTTCTGGTTCCCTAGCTTATTTGTTAAAGATGATGCAACAACTGGAAGCTCTAACCCACCCCTGCAATCAGTGGCACATTTCTGTAAGCTCAATTCCACCTAAGGCTTGTCCAAGTACAGCCAGCTTTACCCCTCCATCTCTACCTGCATTATTGTCCATCTCCTGCTCCCCTGCCTCCTCAAGCCCAAGTGGCAGATGGATGCTGCAATGCTGCACACAGCTAAGGATGTAACCCTCTCTGATGTAACCCTCTCTATGCTGCAGCCTGGTAGCACAGGAGCATGGAGGGGAACCGGCTCCCCACCTGACCAAACTTTGTTGGACATGCGGGTGTACCTGCATTGAAATGCTAAAGCCCAAACATCTCAGTTCCTTATGAGAGCCTCAGGACAGCCCAGTCCTTGTTGCAGACTGTTTATAACTCATAAGCCAGGAGAGATCTGCTCAGTGATACAGGGAGCTGTTGCAGGGAGGAGTGGTGTTTGCAGTCTTTTTAACTCCTCCCAAACACAGCAAACTTGTTATTTTGTGGCTTCACAGACACTGATTTTGGATGACTGCAACAGTGAGAAGAAAGCCCAGCAAAGAGCACTGAGCAGCCCAAGCCTGGCAGCAATTATGCTGCTTACCAGTGTTAAAACAGCAGTCACACTCCCTCACCCAGCAGCAGCAGCTATTAGCTCTGTAAACATTTCAAACAATTTCCTCTAAACTGCTAGCACTGTCCTAGCCCTAAATTAAGCATCAGCAACAAGAACGGCTCCAGCCCCCAAGCTCACACAAACACAGGGTTACCACCAGACACAGCAGTATGGCAGAGCTGCGTAGCAGCAACACCAACTGCACCACAGCCAAGTGCCTGTCACCAGCTGGCCAGCCAGAGCCTTGTGCAGGTGTTGAAGGAGAGCTCTGTGGTCACAGGGCTTTGGGGTCTGTAAGGGCTTCTCTGTTCCCACCTCAAAGGGTCCAAAAATATGCCTGTGAAGCCTTATCATGCAGAACTGCAGAGCTCTGCAGATCTGTCCTCATTGAAAACACACCCCTAACATTTTCAAGCGGATTTTCTTAAGAAATCTAACCTTGCAGGCTGTGGCTGCTACCAGATGGAGCTGTCCTAGAAACAGAATGAGGCAGTTTTCAAAGGGGTGGAGAAAACAGTGGAATTTGCTAAAACAACAGGACTTCGGTGAAGGAACTGAGGTGGTATAATCCGGTGAACTAGACAGTGAACATTTCCCTCGTAGCAGATACAACACTTGGCAATACTAAGGTAGGATATTCCTGAATGAGAACATCATGTTAAAATTCTGAGTCTTGCTATGCTTACAACTGAAATTCAGTCCTGGCAGAGAAGTAAGCAGAACTGCAGTCACTTAACAGGGATGAAGGTAGTTCTTTACTGGAGCTAGATAATCTCCCTCAGGAACATGCTTGTAACGAGGGACATCACACATTACAAACCTGCCTTTTTTCAATTAGAGAGACACAAAGAGATGCTACAGCACTTGGAAGGGGATGGGAGAGATCCAGCAGATCCAGGGGCCAAGAGCACTGTGAACATCTGAGGACAAGGACCTAGGGGTCAGAGTGAGACAACAGGACCTTTCCAGAAAAAACTGGGGTGACCATTGCTACAGATCACACATGAGGGACCTGCTGCCTCTGTTTTGGTGGGTCCTAGTGAGTACAGAAAACAAAACAGCAACTAAGGGACGGGTCCCTGCCTGCCTCAATCCTTGCAGGCAAGTTTTTTTGCACCTTTGCATTCCTGAAAGGTAGGGAAATGTTCTGAATGAGGCTTGTTCAAAGCAATTGTTATATGCAGTATGTTTCTTCAAGAGGTTATAAATAAACCCTTCACTAGAGGTAAGGAGCTTTAGGCACTACTGAGAAGGCAAACCTATTAAAAGAGATTGGAGTAGCACTGTTCCCCTCAGAGTGCGGGATTGCTGCAGTTAAAAGCCTCCTAGTTAAGACCCATTTAGTCGCATTAGAGATGCACAGACAGCCAGGTAGGGGGTTATAAAAAGACAAATCCCTAACACATCTAATTGGTATGGCGTCAAATGCACCCTGTCTGCAAGGTGGGCAAACAGGTCTCAACCGAACTGCCACAGAAAGGGACAGCTTCCACAGTTACAGGACATGAGTTGTAAGAACGTCTTGATGGAGTCAGAGGCTACACGTCCACTATGATCTCGAAAGGGAAAGACAAGAGGAAGACAGGAATGACACCCTACTCGGGGCTAAACGAGAGCTCATTAACGAATCAGTATTACACAGCAGTCAGTAAAATGCAATAGTCAGGTGTGATAGGAATAGGACAGCCTCTGCATTACAGTTTGAGAATCTTTGAGTTGATGATCGTGTTGCCCACTGACGATCACTAACTTCCCCATGGCAACCGCAGCTGCTTGTTCTGCAGAGAAACAGAAGTATAAAATAACTGAGCAGCCTCTAACAGCCAGTGCTTTTGCCCCACATGAAAAATATCAGATCACATGCTTTGTCTGTGCCACATCTCCCCTGGACCTGCTATGGTCAGCCTTCACTTACATGCTGCTCTCTGCCTCATTCTCTGCTCTCCTGAGAATAGTCCACAGCTACACTCTCACAGCTGACACTGGTCCATGAGGAAAGTTACCAGTGTGATGCCTTTGCTTCAAGAACTTTGCCAAGAAAACACCAAAACTGAGTCTGAGCCTTCCACTGTGGGCAACAACCATGAACAAGATCAATCGAAGTACAGAGGCAAGGACCAGCTCCACCTTCCCTCACCACACTTAAGTCCACAGGTGAGCATGCTTCCACTGATCGCCCCCCTCCTGCTAAGCATTTTGTCACCAGTAGGGACCAATCAAAACCAGGGCTGCAGAAAGGAGGACAGACAAGTACTATGGTACTGCCCACCACATCTATAGTCCCACCTGTACAGCAGGGCAGAGCCTCAGTATCAGCTGGATTTGGCCTGTCCTGGAGCAGGAGGAGATAGAGACAATCAGCAATGGGAGGTTCTTCTCACCACTCCAGCATCTCCCAGTGACTGAGGTGAGAGGGAAAGTCTGCGAGCTACCATGTAACACCTCTGACTTAAGGAGGTGACAGAATTCCTTCCCGAAGGTCAGGATGAAATCAGACTCCAAACTTTTCCACTACTGAGAAATGCACACACAACCTGAGAAGCGCACCAGACAAGGTACTGGGAGAACAGCTACTGGTAGTTCCTAATAGGGAAGGAAGGAGCAGCAAATTTTCCTATGAGAGCAAGTGGGGAGCAGATAAATTGGTGGTTTCTCATCAAATCCTGAGGTTACAGCTTCATAAACCAGAGTTCAGCTGAAGACAAGACACTTCTTCAGGCAGGCTTGGGAATCCACAGGACTGTGCTGCCACTCAGCTTCCACTGATCCTTTATAGGACAAAGGCTAGTGATGGCAGCAGTGGGGAATAACGCTCTCCTGTTACCAAAGGGAGATACCTGGATTGTGATGGTTCCCTTTCCACTGTCCGTCTGCAGATGGATCTCCATCTCTGGCAAGGTCTTCCCTTCTGCCATCAGCCGATGACGCAGTTTCTCCAGTGCATCACTGCCATTGGAGATCAGCTCCCGGATAAATACCTAGGGACGAGACACAACCTGACACTGCAGCCTGGCCTCACCCACTGCACAGGACTCCCAGAGACCTGGGAACTCATTGCCTACTCACAAACTAATTCCCAGCTCGCTAGAAAAAGAACTGCGTTTCCCCATTATCTGCCAGGAGAACCATTTGTGTGAACTCAGTATTAAAGTGTGGAGGCTCTGAGGCTCACAGAATCACCTGGCCATACTTAAAAATTGTTTTGAAAACCATTTTCAAGGTGCATTAAGAAAACATCATTCAAGAAAGCATGCCATATGAACAGCACAGGACTTGCTGGGAAACTGAGCAGCCACTCTCCCAGCAAAACCATTTTGGATGCACCCCTTGACAGAGACAGGGCTTTGCCAACAGAAAATCTACCAGCAAGTAGTGGGTTCCTTACCTCCTTCTCTGAGTATAAGGAACGGGCAACAATGTCCAGTAGTTTCTTTGTTTCAGCCTGAAACTCATGTTTAGAGGCTGCACCTAGAATAAGATCACAAACACACCTTTAAGGCACTTCACCAGGATCCTCTTGGGAAGGAAGGCAAAACTGCAGTCTTACCATGTGCTTCAGCTTCCCAGGAGCGAAAGCCTGAAGCAGGATGGGACACAGGTAGCTGCGGCCTCCAACAAAATGACAACAAAGGTGTTCTTTACACACCCCTATGAGACAGCACACTTTGCCAAGCAGACACTTGGCCTCTGCACCTCAGCTCCTTGCACACAAACCTCAAGGCAGTCAAAGCCTGGCACATTGGTCACCATACCTGGGCTGCAGAGTAATCAGTAAACGAGAAGTGAAAGGTGGTTCCCCTTGTTCCTAATGTGTGGCTCCACGCAATCCCCAAGTGCTCTCTCAAGTGCCTCTCATGGTTTATAGCCTGCCTTCCATACTCTTCCTTGACTTGATTTTCAAGGGAACCATCTGCACATGCCCTGCTCCAAGAGCTTCTACAGCCAGGTAGCATTTCTGATGCCCAAACAATACTCAGAGCCTTAAGCAGAAAAAGGCAGATTCTCAAATATCTCTGTGGAGCAGGCAAGGGAGTGCATATGTACAGCCACCTATGCAGGTAGGTAGCTGTGCCCAGAAAGAGAATTTTCCTCAGAAAGAACAACACTACAAAACATCTCAGCTGAAAGACCATCACTGGTCTTTTAAAAATAGCATTTCTCCTGGTAGAGGCATTAGAGAACCCTGAAGCAACATGAGGGAAGCCATGGGTCACACATCATCTCTGCCATGCCTTGCTGGCAAGGGCCTACATTCCCCAGTGACAGGGGTGAAGCTGGGGTGTGGACAGCAGCAGGAGCAGTGCATCAACCCCACTGGGGTCTTCACAGCCTGGCAGTCTCAAAAGTACCTGCCAGAAAAGCCACAGGAGCATGGAGTTGAGATGCTATTTCTGTGCTTGAATAACTCATGTAACTTTGCTTTAAAGCACCTCTTGCTGGAGATGTGCAAAGCAATTCATCCTATCTAAAAGGTTGACACCACTCAGAGCTCCATGATCCACAGCAATGACCTGGGCAGGCACAGCTTGCTTCTGGGACAAAAAGTCTCCTTTTAGGCAAATTCTAGTGCCTGCAGAGTCTCTACACATATGTATGACCATCAACTGCCTGGCTAAGCCCACAGATGCAACTTCTCGCAGTGTTGATGGCCTCGTTTCTCAGTACAGGCCATTCTGATTTACACGTTCCAGTTTTGGGGAGGTGATGGTGCAATACAGATTCATACTGTAGTCTGCCAGCTAGGATGCGATGACCAATACCTGCACCTCCTCCAGAAGCAGAAACACTACTGCAGAGGGCTCACCCTCATAGTCAGTGCACAGCTGCACCCAGACATTGTCCTGGGTCTGCCTGCACCCCAAGAGTGCCCCCACAAGACACCTATGTTCACACCCACCTTTCACATTCTCTGTGTTGCTGATGATGGTGTGCAGGGGCTCTTCTTCCTTGTTCTCTGCTGTCTGTGTGCTGTACATCTGGACAGCAGAAATGCTGGTGGCAGGAACGTTGTACTGGAAGCTCCAACGACAGAATATTTGTCTTTGGAGACATGCTGCTCCTTTTGCTAGAGGACACAATTCAAGATTATTTCAGTATAAATCAAAAGTATCAGCAGCAACAGGAGTACTCTTTAAAAGTCCCATTTAAGCAATCCCGTGGGGAGTTACACTGTCCAAGCAAGACTGAAGTTCCCTTGTAATCAAACACCCACCCTTTCCCTCCAGCACTGCCTTCACCGCTCAAGAAGGGCAAGTTGCTACTTTAGACTGCCTCTTCTGAATTAAAATTCTAGCCAGAAGATGAGAATTAGTAGCTTTCACAACAAATTAACTGGTGAGGAAGAGGCAGTGTGCAGCTTTCATTGCTGTTACCTGGCCAAGCTGAAGTGTTGAGAACACTTCAACTCCCACATTACTGCCAGTGACAACATAAAACCCTGGTGCAAGCAAGGCAGCCTGCACCTCCAGGAGATGCCTCTGCTGCACACGCAGCTTCTCTGGATGCTGTACTAACACTTACCATCAGGCAGGCCTCCAGGCACCAAAATCTATTTCCTCCTGCTCATTTCCATCCTGCCAACAGTAACCAGGTCCTTTACAACAAGCTCACTCCCACATCTAAGAACAACTCCAGCCAGCCCTGTTTGGCCCCTATCAGCCAGCTGAGCAGTTACTTTATGACAATGAATATTTGACCCTTGACTGTCTGAGCACAGTTAACAGAGCACAGGGACTACATCCTCCGACAAAGCCAGCTCTGGGATAAGCAGCACATGCAGCAACAAAGCCACTAGTCAACAAAGCAATCAGCAGGGAAAATGAGAGGCAAGTCAGGAAACGGCATGAGCTCCATTAAGGACTGGGATTCCCAGTTCTCCTCCTCCCATTGTGCCCAGGTGAACGGAACAGTCTTCTCTCTGTTGGGGGATGAAACAAAGCCAAACCTGGCCACAAAAAGACCATTTACAGCACTACAGAGCTCTGTCCAAAGAGCTTGGTGTGATAATCTGAATTGTAGCGAGAATGGCCTGTGCCAGAGTAAGAGCCCCGGAGGGTGTGGATACAGTTGGACTCGATGATCTTAAAGGTCTTTTCCAACCTAAATGATTATATGATTTGAACATGCAGTGTGGTGGGGGCAGGTGGTGACTCAGCCTTCCCCAAATCTACAAAAAACTAACAGATGGGGCTGTTTTGGGAGGCAGAGGAGTGACCAGGACAGCCTGGGCAGAGCAGGGAGAGTCTGGATAAGCAACAGAAGTGGCTGGAAGCAGTGACAAGCCCAGGCTTTTCTTACGACTCACTCTGTGCTTGCAAGCTGTTTCATCAAGGAAAGGAGACAAACCCTACACCCCAGGCCTGCAAGAGGCACATTTTCAAGGTGTCCTTTCTTCAGATGAATGGGTACAGAAATACCCAAAGACTGAACTGAGAACAATTGGCATGGTGACAGTCCCTGCAGTGCACTTGTGACCTCCCTGGAAACAGCTTCTTTGGCTGTCTACAGCCCTCCAGTCCAGCTGACATGCTGGGAGAACTCAGCTGCCTCCTGAACCTTCCTCCACCTTGTCACAGCCCTTGAGTGAACTCAGCATCCCAGCCCTTTCTCCACCATCCCTCATCATCCTCCAGCTCATCTTGGGAGGTCTCAGGCTCCCTTCACAAGTGCTCTGCAAACCTCCTGCCCACGTTAGCAGGTACTACAGCCAGTACAGTCATCGAGAACAGGTTTTGCTGCTCCAGACCATCAGGCTGAGCTCTCACTCACTCCAGATCATGTGAATGCAAACTCCTGAGCCTTAACAGTGTTTCTGGGTCCTGCACCTCATCCCCAAGAGCTGCTCAAGGAGGCTGTCAGTCCTCATTCTTCCTCCTCCTCCTCACAGCAAGCTTTGAATCAAGATGCACTTCCCCAGCCAGAAGCTTGAATTACTCCCCTTTTCCCCTTAAAGAAAAGAGCCCACAATAGTTCTTAATGCATCCGATCACCTCCTACACACATAACTGTTCGCTCTCTGCGTCACAAACAGTTCTGCCGCATTATCACAGGACATGTTCTTTACCTTTCATTTGACTGCCTTTGTTGGGCTCATCTGAGAAAGCAACAAGGAAAACAGCCCGGGTGACTGAAGCAGAAAGCAGTGGAGAACTCACTGTGCGGCTGTCCAGCCTGTCAAGCTTCAGAGAGGAAGGGCCTGAATCAGCCCAGGGTTTACATATTTTATTTACCTATTTACCCAGGGTTTACATATTTTATGTTCATTTTATGCTAGATGGTGTAGGATACTCTGACAAATCTGCAGTTGTACGTATGCACACACACAGATTTCCCAACCAGCAGAAATAAAAGAGGAAATGTCGCTCCCTCCCTGACTCCAGGATCCAAAAGAGAAGCGGATCAGCAGCAGCTCTGTGCTAACCTTAAGGCCACTTCTATCATCAGATCTCCAGGCAGCAAGGCTCCAGAGCCAACAAACAGGTCACCCCCCTCAGCCCATAAACACTAGCTGACTCGAGAAACTACAGCTATTTATAATTTTTGATGTATTCACGCTTTTTGTCTCCCTACCTCTAAAGCACAATAATAAATCACCACCCATCAACTGAGAAGTTATTTTGGGATTTGAGTAATGTTTGGTCTTATCATCCTTAATTAACAGCCTGTCCTGTGCCAGGTAGAGACAAGGCTCGTTAAATGCAAGCTGCGGCATCTTCAGACCATTTGTCTCTTGCAGAGCCCTTGCCTGGCCAGCAGGGGAAAGGCTCCAGGCAATTCTGAATACAAACTCACAATTGTTGGCACACAAAAGCTATAGAGAAAGTATCTGCTGATGCTCAGAATGAGCCCGAGAAACAAATTCCTAAGACCAAGAGACAAAGAAAGAACGGCTCTTGCCCCAGTTGAGCGCTGTGATGTGCTGGGGCAAATCAGGTTGTTTTATATCGAGTTAATCAAATGCTGAACTTTATCACAGTCCACATACCTTCCTATTTGCATCACTGCCCCACCTGCACCGTAAAAGATGGCAGATATCCACATTAGTCTCCAGCTTCCAGTTCTCTGTGAATCCTAAGTGATTGGGTGCGTATGACCACAGAGCAACCTTGCCCACGGGGAACATGCCACAGAAAAGAGAAGGACCGTCGGTCTCAGGGGATCCTTTCAATCCAGGCACCAGTGTGCCTCGGTGATTCCTGAACCCAACCACCTAGGAAACACAGCCTCTTCTGGGAAAAGGACTGCAGCGAGCATTTAGCCAAGCCAAACGTCAGTTAGAAATTTAGGATGGGAAATCGAGCACAAAGCAGTACGCAGCTCAAAACGAAGAGGAGAATTTAGGTCAGCAGAAATTACCATAATAACTTGACTGCTGTGCAGTCACAAGCCTGAGGATGCTCTTGCAAAGAAGAGCACTAGCAGTAGGATGCTTCCAGCTCAGATCTCATTAGAAGAAAGAGCACTCTACCTTGGGCACTGAAGCCTGTACGAATCTAGGGAGAAGAGGTCCCTGACTGATCTGCTCACACCAACACACGTCCCAGTCAAACTCCGCACCAGCTTTAGCCTTCAGCATTATGAGAGCCGAGGGAAAATGCTGCCAACTTTGCATGGCCGAAGGGAAGAGACGGCTGTCCCTGCAGTCAGGGATCCCCGCCTGCATCCAGGTGAAAGGACACCACCTCCTGCTCCTCCCTCGCCATTTCCACCCCATACAGCTTCTGCTCACTATTTTTACCCCTGAAGGACCTGAATGACAGGTTAAGGAATAAAAGTGTGGTTCTGCTGGAGTACATCTAACCCAATGGAGGCACACGGCTTCCTTCTCAGACGTGGATGCTAACAAGCCACTGGGGATTTCCGTGGTGGAAGAACTGAATTGCCCAGAAACACCGAAGTGGCACTTGATGGCACAATAAATCTAACAATTTGACCCTGATAGCGACCCTATTTGTCACAGGATTTCCTCTGTCACATTTTCTCTTCATAACCCACAGGGAAACCACAGACCACACTGACAACTTACAAATCTGTTGATTAGGAGCCAGGCAACAGCCAAGGAAATACTGAGCACAGCACGGGCTGCTCACAGCTGGGAGAGAGAAGACCTGCAGGAAGCTTCTCACCATGCCTCGGTTAATGACAACTCACAAGCACGTTTCCAGACCTGCGCGCTACAGCCTCAATAAGACAATACATCCTGTAATCGAGACCTCAGAGTTTGGATTTTCTCAGTCCTCAGTCTTGCCAGGTTTCTTAGGTGAAATCTTGAGCACACCCCTAGGAAACATAAATGGTTCAGGCTCATCTGGCAGGTTATCTAGTACTGAAACAGCCAGAGAAGAGAACTGCCGCTGCCTTCTGCTGCCTTCCCAGCACCCAGCTGACCTGGGCATGCTGTATACCCTATATGAGCCAGGCAGTGAACCTCAACATGCTACATACCTTATATGAGCCAGCAGATGAACCTCAACATGCTACATACCCTATATGAGCCAGCAGATGAACCTGGACATGCTACATACCCTATATGAGCCAGCAGATGAACCCGGACAAGCTATACACCCTATATGAGCCAGGAAGTGAACCTCAACATGCTACATACCCTATATGAGCCAGCAGATGAACCTGGACATGCTACATACCCTGTATGAGCCAGGAAATGAACCTCAACATGCTACATACCCTATATGAGCCAGCAGATGAACCCGGACAAGCTATACACCCTATATGAGCCATGAAGTGAACCTCAACATGCTACATACCCTATATGAGCCAGCAGATGAACCCGGACAAGCTATACACCCTATATGAGCCAGGCAGTGAACCTCAACATGCTACATACCTTATATGAGCCAGCAGATGAACCTGGACATGCTACATACCCTATATGAGCCAGCAGATGAACCCGGACAAGCTATACACCCTATATGAGCCAGGCAGTGAACCTCAACATGCTACATACCTTATATGAGCCAGCAGATGAACCTCAACATGCTACATACCCTATATGAGCCAGCAGATGAACCTGGACATGCTACATACCCTATATGAGCCAGCAGATGAACCCGGACAAGCTATACACCCTATATGAGCCAGGCAGTGAACCTCAACATGCTACATACCCTATATGAGCCAGCAGATGAACCCGGACAAGCTATACACCCTATATGAGCCAGGCAGTGAACCTCAACATGCTACATACCTTATATGAGCCAGCAGATGAACCTCAACATGCTACATACCCTATATGAGCCAGCAGATGAACCCGGACAAGCTATACACCCTATATGAGCCAGGCAGTGAACCTCAACATGCTACATACCTTATATGAGCCAGCAGATGAACCTGGACATGCTACATACCCTATATGAGCCAGCAGATGAACCCGGACAAGCTATACACCCTATATGAGCCAGGAAGTGAACCTCAACATGCTACATACCCTATATGAGCCAGCAGATAAACCTGGACATGCTACATACCCTATATGAGCCAGCAGATGAACTTGGTCAAGCTATACACCCTATATGAGCCAGGCAGTGAACCTCAACATGCTACATACACTATATGAGCCAGCAGATGAACCCGGACAAGCCATACACCCTGTATGAGCCAGGAAGTGAACCTCAACATGCTACATACCTTATATGAGCCAGCAGATGAACCCGGACAAGCTATACACCCTATATGAGCCAGGCAGTGAACCTCAACATGCTACATACCTTATATGAGCCAGCAGATGAACCTCAACATGCTACATACCCTATATGAGCCAGCAGATGAACCTGGACATGCTACATACCCTATATGAGCCAGCAGATGAACCCGGACAAGCTATACACCCTATATGAGCCAGGCAGTGAACCTCAACATGCTACATACCTTATATGAGCCAGCAGATGAACCTCAACATGCTACATACCCTATATGAGCCAGCAGATGAACTTGGTCAAGCTATACACCCTATATGAGCCAGGAAGTGAACCTCAACATGCTACATACCCTATATGAGCCAGCAGATGAACCCGGACAAGCTATACACCCTGTATGAGCCAGGAAGTGAACCTCAACATGCTACATACCTTATATGAGCCAGCAGATGAACCCGGACAAGCTATACACCCTATATGAGCCAGGAAGTGAACCTCAACATGCTACATACCCTATATGAGCCAGCAGATGAACCTGGACATGCTACATACCCTATATGAGCCAGCAGATGAACCCGGACAAGCTATACACCCTATATGAGCCAGGAAGTGAACCTCAACATGCTACATACCCTATATGAGCCAGCAGATGAACCCGGACATGCTATACACCCTATATAAGCCTGTACGAACTCGCCTCCCAGCGAGACTGGGCGCTTACAGCTGCTGTCGCTGCGAGCAGGGCAGGGGCTCCGGCGAGCGCTCGCCGGGCTGACGGGCGGGCACCGCGGCAGCTCCTCGCCCGCCTTTCGCCCCTGAAGAACGGACCGCGGCCGCCATCAGCGAGAGCGCGGTCACGCCGCCCGTGCACACGCGGCCCCGGGGGCTGCTCCCGACGTCCCGAAGGACGCGACGCGGGGCGAGGGCGGCCCCGGGGAGGCGAAGGAGCGCGACGGGCGGCGGTGCTGCAGGCCGGGGCCGAGCCGAGGGAGAGCAGCCGCCCCTCAGCCCGGCGGGCCCCCCCCCCCCGCGTACCCACCCGCGGTGACGGCGGGCTGACGGCGCGGCGGGGCCGCCCCAGCTCACCTGCGGGCGCCCGCGGCCCGGCCCCGGCCCCGGGGCGCAGCAGAGCCGCCAGGCACCGCCCCCGCCGCGCCGCCGCCGCCGCCACCGCCATGCCGCGCGCACCCGCCTCACGCGGCGCCGCTCTACCGGCGGCGCCTGGCGATGGCGTCACGGGGCGGGGGCTCACGCACAGACGTCACGCTCCCCCCTCGGCCCGCCGCAGGCCGCCTGGGGCCGGCTGTGTCCGCGGCTGCCCGCGCCGCCCCGGCTCTCCCTGGGCCGCAGCCCCGGGGGCGGGCAGCGACCTCCAGCCCCGGCAGCTTCGTGCCTGGGTGCGCCCGCAGGCCCCGTGTCACGGCGTGGGGCGCAGCCCCGCCCCCCCGCTCTCTTCCACTGCCTTTTCCTACCCGTGACGCCACTTCTCCTCGCTTCCCGCGGGCACCGCCGGGCAGGGCCACCATTTGGTGCCAGAGAAGTCCCCGCAGGGGTTTCACGCTGCAGGGCGAGACGCTCTGCCCCAGCTCCTCCGGGGAAAGCAGCCCCCCCGGCGCCGGCTCGGCTCGGCTCGGCTCACGTTGCCCCGCTTTAGCGTCGTCGAAGCAGCTGCCAGCCCGTGCCAGGGGCTCTTTCTGCTGTGGGTTTTCAGGGCTCCCCATCTTGCGACAGAGGTTGTAACTGTGGGCGCCAAGCACCAGGACGCCACTTCCAAACCTTTCCTATTTTGATGGTTAAAATCCCTTCCATGTTTCTTCTACCCTGAGGACTTGTTAGCAACGGGAAGCCAGACCCAGGTTACAAAACCACCCGCCTCTCCCCGTACGGACACCCGTGAGGGTACCTCACAGTTACTGACCCGGGACTTGCTGCAGGGAGCCCGTTTCACACAACAGGTTGTGGCAGGAGCTCGGCCATCGGAGCCAGCAGAGCTTGGCGCACCGCGTCTCTCCCAGCTGGCCCACGGAGGGGGGCTGAGGGCCAAGGAAAGGCTGTGCCAGGCTAGGAGCAGCCCGTAGGAAGCCCCCGTGTGCCACACCTTGGCCAGGCTCCCCTGCTTGACTTTGCACAAATTGATTAGTATCTCATTTTCCCACTTCTCTGAAATTCCTCATCTCCCGGGGCTGCCGTGAGTGTAGATCATCGAGACGTAAAGGACCGAGGTACTGGAGAAAGGTTTTGGATGGGGTGGGGGGCGAGAGAAGAAATAAACCGCTCTGCTGAGAGCCAAATTTGGAACGTGCGTGAGAGCAGAGCCTGGCTGCAATGAACACCACAGCTAAAAATAAAAGGCTGAGCAGGTCTCATTTCAGCAAGCACTAACCACTTCCAGACAGAGGAGATGAGGGCCTTCAGGAGGGAACTGTGACCACCTAACAAGAGACAGCTTTGTAATTCCCAGGCTCAGGGGAGCTTGCTGGAAAAGCTACGTGTGCAATTCACTTGTGCTTGCAACTTAGCCTTGGGACTATGCCAATCTGCATGTTGTTTTGGAGGTTTGCATCTAAGAAACACTTGCACACAGTGGGGTTTGTGCAGTGCTGGATGTTATGGATTAGGTGCAACAAACCCAGCACGAGCCTTTGCACCAGAGCGCTTGTACCCACTATGAACACCCGAGTCCTCCTCCTACCTCACCTTAACGCTGCGACACCCTCCTGCCTTGGATTTGCTTTGACTGTTTAACCATGCAGCACATTCCTGCAGGGAAGGCGTGGGGACTGCAGGGGATCTGGTACAGACTCTCCCCTCTGTTCAGGCTCATTTCGATTATCTGGCAGTTGGCACCTACTGTGCCCTCGCAGCGTGCTGGGGGTGGCAGAGACCACCACATTCCCCATTTTAAGTTCCCGGCTGTGGAGAGGAAGCACAGGGAAGGACAGATTGCCCCTGCACAGCAACCTGCATGCTCTGCCATGTTCCACCAGTTACCAGCTCCATACAGCAGCTGCTACATCTTCACTGCAGAGAAAACCATGGGCTGTAATTTGCTTTGGAAGCAGCACCTGGTGCACGCTGAGATCACCTTGTAAGCCATCAACTGTCTTCACTTACTGCTGTACACTGCCACTGACTCGAAGGAACTTTATGCTGCTACAACTGCGGACACATACCACTTCTGGCTTCCTACAGAATGACTGATGGGGTTGCTATCCCCAGAGGGCTTACTTTTGGTTAAGCACTGTACCCCTGGCAGGAGGGCTCCTCTTCCTCAGCCCACTGCTGCAGTCAGACCCTCACCCCTTTGCTCTGAAGCATCCAGGTGGAAGACCAGAGCAGGGAGTGCTTACACACATGCTGTGGGCAGATCTCTGGCCTAATGGAACAGTGACGAGCAGAGGTGAACCTCAACTGGTGTGTCTGCAGCAAGAAGAAACGTGATCACAGCCTGCTGCGGTAGCAGTGTTGGTTAAAAGTCAGGATAGCCAGCAGCAGACAGCAGAGCATGTCAGCCAGCCAAAGAAAAGAAGAGCAGAGAGCCAAGTCGTTACAGATCGTTGTTCAGATTTAAGCACCTTCTTCCCCTCCAGAATTCAGTAAGGGGGAAGGTCTTAGCCACCCCCTCCGATGATAAAGATCCTACACCAATCTCCAGTGAGTTCTTGCCTTATAAATTCTCATGTTTCTAGGATGCTGCTCCTTATTGCCGGTACCTCCCCATCAAAACACAGGCAAGAATCTGAAAAATCAAGATGCCTGTCTAGTCTTCAGATATGCTGAATTTCTTACCAACAAAGGAGACTGGAATGAAGCCCTCATGGCTGTAGGGGCTGTGCACCAAGCCCAGCCCCTCCTCGTGTTTGACATCAGCTTTGCACTTCCATTCTCTCCCTGCTCTTATCTACAACAATTGCTCCAGCAAGATGGGATTATCATATCTAAATCTCTCCGTTGCTCTGCGTTCTCAACACTTCAGGTTGTACTTAAAAATATTATGGTATTTGCTTCCCACCAGGTTGTTTTTTTCCACTCTTCCTCAGGAGTGGGAACTCAAGTGTGCTGCAGCCCAAGAGCCATACCAACTCTCTGTGCTCCAAACAGGACTCGGCTTATCCAAATCCAGAAGCATCCAGAAGCTGACTTTTTTAAAATGGATGCTACTTAAAGGTATTAGCGAGATTGAGTGCAGTTATCTTAACCGTAGGTGTCAGGCTTCGCTCATCCTGGCGGGCACCAGCCAAGTGGAACCATCCTTCAATCCAAGCAGTTTTACCAGCTTTTATTAGAAACACCAGCACATTTCAAGTTTCCTCTTTTTGATCACAAATATAGTATTTTTCCTCTTTTTAAGTACACAGCATGAGACACAGCATCAGGGCTTTCCATCTTTTTTTTTTTTTTTTTTAAACCAGCAATTTCTTTTGGACAAGCTTTGGGTTAGTGTTCACTGACCTCACCCCAGCCCCAAATTTTGACATCTTGAATTGCTGAAGACAATTGTGTGGGCAGATGAATCCAATAGTGGTGAAAAAGATACAACAGTTAGAAGTCTGCAAGAAAAGTTTTAAGCAGAGATCCTCTACAGTTAAAAAGAATGAAGTAGCGCCGCGGTGCACTACGTTTTCACACTACAGGGATAAAAGTTGAGATAAATCGTTTGCTCTTCTCCCCCCCATCCTCCCCCAACACCATTCCAACAAAAACATTAAGGCTGGAGGAAGCGCTAACTTAATGTGAAAAGCCAAGTGTGCCTGGTGCTCCCTGCTGGAGCGGCAGCAGCTGCCGGGTGGGATCCCTTGCTGGGTTTGCTGCAAATCCCACGCCAGTCGCACATAATCGAGAAGCCTCAAGGTCTGAGTGATGGCATTTTAGGCTAGTCGTAGTTTTAGCTCACACCTACACTGGGAAAGTTTCCCTGGACTTTTTAACTCCAAGAAAGTAATTCATTGGAGGGAGGAGGGGCAAGTATCCCAGGAACATAAGGGCATGGTGACAGGATATTAAAGGGAACATGTACATGATTTGTTATTTTTTATTCCACAGAAAACCCTCAAATCTAGACTCAGAGTTAACAGCAGAAAAATAGTGTTAAAGTCAATAGGTTCATATTTTACTGTAGACTAAATAAATTAGCCTAGAATTAACTCAATACTCTCTATTTTCCTTTCATTGGTGATCCTTCTCTAAATTAATGCAGTTTTTAAAAAGCAACGGCTATTAATAATTTATTCCAGTTAACCCTTATGGATGAACACCTGCAAATATTTAATGTATGGGAACCATTCCCCTCTCCTCTCCCTCCCCGAAAAGGAAACAATCACTAAAGGGTGTTGTAAAACAGACATGCTACCTACAATACTCCATGTATCGTGCCACTCCTATCGATGCCTCTGGCTGCTCTGTGTAATGAGTGAATATTCATAGCCATGTCTTACAAAGAACATGATCAAAAAATATATAAATAAATAAAAACCTTAAACATTCTTACATGGATTTTAAAGAACAGAATACATGTTAAAAACTTCAGTAATTTATATCAATTTTAAGCAATACTTATATACAATGGAAAAAAGACATGCATAGTCCAAATACAATGTTGAAAACAGCATTTTCATAACAAAAAACCCAAACACTAAGTGTTAATACCATGTACATGAATTTAAGAAGGACCACCCTTTTTGTCTGTTGCACACAGTTTATTTAACAATATGATATTATAAGTAAGAAATGAGTTTGGTTTTTTTTTACCATTCTATACAGTGATTGAATCTTCTTGGATTTTCTTATTTATAGTAATTATAGCGCTTGCATGATTTACACTAGAATTGCTTTTCCTCATTTCAAGTTTCACACAGAAGAAAGAAAGAAAAGAATGCTTCTTCTCTATTCAAATCAGCACGGTCTAAGAGTGATCATCCCTATTTTCATCTAAAACCAGTTTTATCAGAGAAACAAAGCAACAATTTCTACATCTGCAAGACAAGTATTTTGGCATTGGCCAATGTGTGTTTTTGTGTGCAAGAGTCAATTCCTATCTTTCCAGGGGTAATACTTCAAACGCCTGCAGAGTTCACTATAGAAAAAAAAAAAAAAATCTTCCTGCAACGTGTCAAAGTTACCGGGATACGTTATAATGTTGCATTATTTCAGGAAACAGTTTCTGAATATTATTTTTTCTTCTTTTAAACGCAAATGTTTAAAGTCTTGAAATTACAAATAAAAAATATGAATATAATGACCTTGTTTTCCCCATTAAAAAAAAGTTATGAGTCAACAGCAACAAAAAAATAAAAACCAAAAAAACCCACAAAAGAGACCAGATATTTTAACCGCCTGGCTTTAACAAAAAAATATATTCTTTGTATTGTTTTTTTTGTTGGGTTTTTTTTTTTTTTTAAACAGCAATTCATTCTTCCATGTGTAGGAAGCAGCAGTTCCATCTAGGATTCAAAACAACCCAGATGTCTGAATTTTCAGTACAAAATGTCCAAGAACACGAAAGGAAAAAAAAGTGATGCTCCCATAATGCTACAAACCTTCCACAAATTTTTCTAATGTGTCCCCAGTGGTGTCACCAACCAGAGACAATTCATTAGACAACGCACTCCTGTTCGGGGTGTTTAGTTGTGGAAGCATTGCACTCTGTTCTGGGTTGCCCAAGTGTCCCTGATCCATGGAGCTAGCCATAGTAACTGCAAGTCCCGGGTGGGGGGAACCAGTCTGGGGAGAGACGTGGTGAGGTGACGGTTGGGGCTGTATCCTGGGTGACGGGCTGGAATGTGGTGGCTGGGACTGGGGACGGGGAGACTGAACGGGTGCTGGGGACCGCACCTGGTTGCTGAGGGAGGTGGTGATCTGCTGGCCAGGGAGATGAGACGCCTGCGGTTGTCCTGAGAGCATGTGCTGCTGTGGGCTCATGGGGTTAGGCTGGCCAGGGGACCCTATCTGCTGTTTCATCTGCTGCTGTTGCAGGATCCGCTGCTGCAGTGCTTGCTGGATGTTGGGAGTGCCGTCTGCCCCCATGCCGGGCTGGCCCATCTGGTTCAGCTGTCCCATCTGAGCCATCTGTCCCATGGACCCCCCCTGTATCGATATATGCTGCTGCATCCGCTGCTGCTGCATGGCTTGAGGGTAACCTCCTGGTCCTTGAGGCTGCTGGAACTGGTTATGTCCTGCCATCCCTCCTGCCATGCCAGCCCCTCCTTGCTGCTGCTGCTGTTGCTGCTGCTGCTGCAGTAATTGCCGCCTCAGTATTTCTCTGTACTGTGGACTCATGTTTGCCATGCTAGGGTTGTGGCCGGGGTTCATAATGTTTATCGCTTGTCCCTGGGGATTCATAGCTCCTATCCCTTGCTGCTGGGGAGGAACGCTTGGTCTCTGCACTCCTGCTTGCATTGCATTCATGTTCTGCAATCCTGCTTGAGCATGCATGCCTGGCTGTTGCATGCCGGTCTGTGGCTGCTGCATCCCAGGCTGGGGCTGTATGCCTGATTGTGGCTGCATCCCAGGCTGGTTAGCCACGTATTTGGCTGTTCTTTGCTTTATAAAAGCTGCCATAAGCTGAGGGTTGGACTTAAGGATGTTAAGAACTTGCTGTTGCTGCTGCGGAGAACTTGGTGATTTCAAGGTCCTCAGTAAGTCCTGAAGTGCATTTGGGGGGATGCTCCGTGGCGGCTGCTGCACACCCGGCATCCTTGGCCCAGCCACTGCTTGTGGCGTCGCCATTGGCATAACTGGTCTTGCCATTCCTGGCTGCATTGGTTGCTGCTGCGGCATTGGAGGCGACTGCCATTGTCCAGGCTGCATGCTGGACATCACTGGACCACTTACAGGGCTGGGCCGGGGTACATTCATGCTGACTTGCTGCATCTGGTTCACTGAACCCACCGTTGGGTTTACTAGTCCTGGGCGACCAGGAGGCAAACCATTGTTCATGTTGTTGACCCTGTAGAGCTGCTGCTGCTGCTGGGCAGCTTCTCTCTCAATCTGCCGAGCCGCTTCCACCGCGGCTGGTGGAGGCTGAGCCGGAGGTGGAGGTGCAGAAACTGGGTTTGCAGGTTTTCCTGTTGAAACAGTAGTAGGGGGCTGAGTTCTTGACACACTGGGAAAGCCAGCCGGTGACATACTTACAGGGGAAGGCTGGGGCTGGGGAGGAGGCTGTGGTGTTTGCGGTGTACTTGGCTGCTGTGTAGGGGTACCAGGCGTTGCTGAGGTAGGAGAAGGCAAACTTTGCTGAGGCACGTTTCGGGTGTTCATGGTAGCCATCCTTCTGCGCATGAGCTGAGCCTGCTGCAGGCGATGCTGGATCTGCTGTTGTCGAAGTTTGTGTTTGATATTGAGACAGAATGGCACAGGACATTTGTTCTCTTGGCAGTGTTTGGCATGGTAGCAGCAAAGAGCTATGAGCTGTTTGCACACCGGACAGCCACCGTTGGTCTTGCGCTTGCAGCCCTTGGTGTGCTGGACAACCCGTTTCATCTTCTGGCAGGATGGCAATGAGCAATTTGCATTGCGGCACTGACAGGCATGGACAAGGGACTGAATGCAGCGCTGGATGCTCAGTCGTCGCGATTCCTGGGGGCTCTTTGACTGTTGCTCTCCTTGGCTGTTGCTCTCATCATCCAGACCCAGGCCCCACTTAACCATCTTATGGTCATGGCTCTTAGTGTTGTAGCAGTTAATGCAGAGGTCGTAGTCCTGAAAGCAAAGAAAACCCAGAGTTCAGTTGTCTAGAGCACTAACTATGCCAGCAAAACAGCAGAACAGTGAGAGTGGTGCTAGGTGAGCATGGTGTGGAAGCACACTTTGGGTTCCAGTGGGTACACACAGCAGAACAGAAGCAGGACAAGAGCCATGCACCGTGAACAACTGCCCGTTTCAATTTACACCTGGTACACTGAGGTAGAGGAGCAGCTGCATAGCCTATGGAGTCACTGTGACAGTGGGAGTGGACCTTTGGGACAGGGAGTGCTGGGCAGCTGAGGGGAGAAGCCACGTCAGCTGCCTCAGCAAAGCGAGCCTGCAATCATGAGTCTTGGCTACGGTGGGTAACAATGCCAAAAGGGCCTGTAATTGCGTCTTCATTTTAATACAGGAAAAAGTCTTGCAGGATTTGGGTTTTTTTGTTTCTCCCTTTTGATGACAGGAACTGTTTACTTTTCTGTGATGTCGACTGGAGTACCTACATAAGGAGGGCCAAAACTTCCAACTAGTAAGACAAACCTACTGTCACTGCCTACTGTCTCCATTTAGCTATTCTTAGTGTAATTACTGACTAATAATTACTACCCTGAAATACGTATTTTTTTAATCTCTAAAATGACCCTCAAATCAAATGCAAGTTTCATGCTAAGACAGACACTGATCTGAAAACCTGCTCAAAGACCCACATTTTCACTGCTCTGTCCTTTCTTTGCTGAAGGAAGGGCACTCCCTTATACAGAGGTACTCAGAAGAAACCTAAAGGCCATACCTCCTTCCACCACTTAATTCCCCTAGTGTATACGATCCATTTCCTGCAGTCTTGCCTCAAGAAGCCCTGTTCAATGCTTTCCTCAGAGGGATTAAGACTCTTCCACCACAAACCTGGCAACAACTTGCAGTGTAAAAAGTAGGCTGCACTTATTCAAAGATTTTTTTTGTTCAGCTACAGTCAGAGGTCATCACAAGCCCTGTAGAGGCTACCTTCTCCTCAAGTCCACCAGTATAACTCCATGCATAAATTGCTCTCTAACATAGTTCAGTAAAATTGATCAATGGTGTACAAGGACTAGTCATTAAAAACACTGAGCCAGGTTAGGAAGCAATTAGTGCCCTGCAGATTTGGACTAGTCTGACACAGTCAAACCCTACCACCCAGTCCTAAAGTTCTTTAAAATTAAGTTAAAAACTTGTCTATGCAGACGAGCCATAGTAGAATAAATGATGCAGCAGTAGCCATTCCAGAGTACTGGTGTTTTCTATGCCAAGAAACTAAAGGCACTTATTCTATAAGAAGAGGTACCCCACTGTGGTAGTCATCTTCCCTTAAGGTTTAGCAGCCCTTTTATCAGGATAGGCTTAATTTGGAGGAACTTTGGGCAATATTAAAAAAGAAAAGGAAAAATAATCAAGCTTGGCTGTAGGGCAAAAGAGATCAGAAGTCTCTGGTGATATACACCTACCTCACAGACAGTGCAATGCCACCTTGTTTCCACATGATGTTTGCACTCATTGCACGTATAGACAAAGCGATCCTGCCCTTGAGTATGTAGTTCTACCAGCATGCAGAGCGTGGACCACTTGGATCGGCGTAGTGAGGAGAACTCCCAGTGCTTATCTCTGGCTAAAGTGAGGAAGGCATCTCGCCCATCCATCAAATCACAGCTAAGTAATGGATCAGGGTCCACAATGGGAGGCAGAGTATTAATTACAGGCCCAGCATGTAAATGAATCACAAAAAAGACCTGCAGATAAATGGGGGGGGGGGGGGGGAAGAAATCAAGGAGGTTAGATAATCTTGCAGGAAAAAAGCTCATGTTCTGTTGCAGTAATGGTGTGCTACAAATGTTATCTAATTAACTTAGTTTAGGCTAATCTCTTCCACTATGTTGTTACACAACAGAAAAAGTTCTAGCGTAATCACAAGCTTTACTCCTCCTGGTTTTTCAGTTCTGACTGTCATCATGCCTGGATTTACAGGAATAAAATCTTCTCTTTATGCAGTGTATTTTGACAGTACCTCTTTATGCTTCTCCATAGTGGCATACAGCTTCTGAGACAGATCATTGGACACATTTGGCATGCTGGGTTTCTTCTTGTTAGCTCTGCTGATGCTACTCTTATTCTTGTTGGTTTTTTTGTTGTTCTTTTTCTTGGCGTTTTTGCTGTCGCCCTGGCTTCCCTGCAATAAATGCATAGGAAAGATGTTATACTTTATAGAGCTCTCTCCCATTCACTGTAGCTGAAAGTGAAACACTTCTGCTGTCAATAATAGAACTTTGTTCCAATGCCTGCAAATCAGCCATACTGTGTTAAATATATCCTATGTTCCAGGAAAAATCAAAAGCCAAACTGGCAGGCAAATGAATTCAAACGCTATTTAAAAATAGATTTTTTTAAAGTATGCATATACATTAAATAATTCGTATCTTACACTTACTCTTTTCCTTCTCAAACACACTTCAGCTTCCACTGCTTGCTTTATAAGGTTCTTATAGATATTTGGTGATAAAATGAGTTACAAATAAAATGGACTTTAAAAAATTCCAGAAGTGCAGGTATTCTGCTTTGTTGTGCTTTTGGGGTTTCACATACTTGCTTGATCTTTGAGGTAATTTTTTTGTTTGTTTGTTTTTCTTGAACAAATTTAGGGCTAGTACACAAAACAGGCAGGATTTGAAACTAACGAAATACATTCTTCTCTATCCTGAAGACCTACTGCAAAAAAATCCCCAAAACCTTCACTTGTGTATAAGTTACAACAACATAGACCACAGTGACCATATACTGAATACTAGATGTAAGTAAAGAGAGTAAAAAATAGCAGATGATGCTATTTAGATGACCTGTGAAAACAGAAATAACTTTTAAACTTCTCATGTCCTTGAAAAATAAAAACCCAAGCCTTCAGCAGGGAGCTCACCACTCAGTAAAAAACTCCTCTCTAACTGCTAGAATGCTGGTTATCATAATTTTAAAAATAAACTACTGAAATACTCTGATATACACACACACACACAAAAGTTTCATGAACACTATGTACAAGCAAACACAGGGTTTATCCACATATATATTTATTCAAAGAAAACAAAAACATTCCAACTGAAGATAGAAATTCCCTGTCCAATCTTGTTTTTTCTGTAATTTTATTGACTTTTTGACCAAACCTGTTTGGAAATTAAAATGATACTATTTTATGGGAAAGCAGGCAGAGTTCTAAGTGATTTGAAGGTATTCAGAAATGAGCTATTGTATGTTCCCCTCCTGACTTCTTTTCCCCAAAATTTTCTAACCCCCTGATGGAATTAGGGCACGCTCTCCTTTGCCTATGCATTCTAGAGCATCATAGATTTTAAAATTTAAAACCCAAAAGGAAGAATAGATTTAAACTTAGCTGACAGTACAATTCTAAGCTTTCTACTCCACCTCTAACAAGTTAAGATTTGGTCAATTGTACAAAGCTATTCCAAAATGTTTTAAGAAGTTGTAAGATTGTTTTTATACTACTTCATTTTGATAGCATTTAACATATTCAGCCAGGTTTGCCAGAGACGCCCATGGCATGGTTACTCAGTGAGCCTTGTCTCTTCAAGAATCTTTTTCAAGAACTTCCAAGTATTTACCACCCCCCTCTAGACTCTCTAACTGACACTCCCAGCACATGTTGACTTTTAAGAAGCTCTCTCCACACATATAAAATTTAGGACAAAGAATTTAAGAAAAGATAGACACGTTCTGTACAATCTCAGAACAAGGCAAATTGCAAAGATTCATCAATTGCTTCTACACGTGGGCATTGCTAGGCATAGCTTCCTCCATAAAGTGACACAAGTTTAGGCGACTGCACTGGAGAAGTTCTCATGCTTTTAATTTCACTCCTTTTTCCGAGCCAAGTGGCAAAGGCCACACTGTTACATTTTTTTGATGCATTCTTGGATGACATCTTTAGCAACCTGGGATGCAGATTTTGTTCCTCCACTACCCCAAGTGACATCAATGGCATTAAGTGGGAACATAGGGATGTTAACAGCCAAGGCTGCATCTTCTCACTTTAGGCAGACAACTTGCATGAGTTTCACAGTTAGCTGTTCTGGGCTTTTTAAAACACCTTTTCCCCCTCTTAGATGTAGACGTTTACACTGGTGTTTTCACTGGAAGGGCATGCTATGATTTATTGAAATTGATACTGTTAGTAAAAGGACTGCAACTTAACTTCCAAGCCTTGTCTTTCAGTTACTTTTACACTGCTATGTTTGTTGAAATATTTCAATATTAAAAGTCATATTCAGAAGGAACAAGGTGAAACTATTAACTCTATGGTTCCATAAAAAAACATAGCAACAAACTATATTAAGTTGAATGCAGTCCCTCCCCAGTCACAAGTTTTTGGTTCCACCTCAATCTGCTACACTTCAGATTTTCCTACTCTATTTACTTTCAAAACACATTGCTGCAAATCACAAGTAGAAGGGACAGTATAAAAATGCTAAGACCGTTTAGATACAGATACAATCAAGACAGAAATAAAAATGAATAATGAAATTCTGGCCAGGACCCTGAGAAAGTTGTGAGTGGGTTGTGGTTTTTTGTTTGGGGTTGTTTTTTTTTTTTTTTTTTTAATATACAAGGAGAGAATGCTGGTGAAGGAACACCACCACCAGGACCATCGTTTCACACCAATGGAAAACTTGCAATAAATTCTTTTAAATTTCAGCCCCCTACTAGCAAATGACTACAAGTACCTTTGCTTAAGTAACAGCAAAATTTAATTCAGCTTTGAAAAATGCAGCACCTTTCAAAATACAAATACCAAAGGTGATTTGCAAAGGTGTGAACTAGAAGCTCAGCCAAATGACTGCAAGCAAATGTAGCAGTCATGATGCAATCCAAAAGTAGCTTAACACATTTCTCTGAGAACAGAGATGCTGAACTGACATAACTGACTTCTGATTCTGTTAAAAAAATAACAAGCCATCAGTACTTTTGTTATCCAAGAAAACCAGAAATGCAGTTAAAGGGTACCCTGATTTAACATCTGATGTGAATGACCTTCTTTTCTAGTTTACTGGACATGAACTCTCTAATTTATTAAAGCATTAACTGTCAGCTTTGTGAGCCAGAAGCAAATATAGCATATAAAGTTAACTCACCTCTGTTGTTTCACTAGCTGCAGTGCTTTCTTCCTTTTTCCTTTCCTCCTCCTCCTGCTCCAACTCCTTAATGCTTTCTTCCAACACATTTGGCCAGAAATCGCCTTCGAAGTAAGGCAGCTCCTTGGCACTTGTCAGCCTGTCCTCAGTTGCTTGTTTGAAGATGTCCTGTTAAGCACATCACACAATACCAAGAATAAATAAAGACCACTTAGGATAGAGAGGAGAACCAGAGACCTGATCCAGTGCTACACTGAACAGCTGTGCCTCACTTACAGCCCACAGCCCACTCCTGGCAGGTCTCCTTTTTTCGGTGCAGCTCAAAGAACTGGCCTGGCAATATTGATAACAGCCCACTCCCTGTTTCATCTTAGAGAGCTGCTGAGGCTCTCCTGAACCTCCATCACAGAATCAGTTCATGCTCCTGACATGGTGGGAGAGAATAAGATACCCTTGAAAAACATACCAAACCCATCCCTGGTAACTACACCAATTAAAAATGAAGCCTACACCACTTAGCTTTTCCCAGGCTGCTCCTGGACAAGAACTGTTCTAGTGACAGCAAGTGCGTCTCATCCAGCCCTTTTTCTTACAAATTTGAAAGCACGTAAGCACTTCAATGCCTGTGTCTGGGCTGTGCATCATATGCACAATAAGCCTGGTAACTCCAGGAAGAAACACTGAAGGCACCGGCCAACTATTATACACAGGAATATTAAAGTCTGGTTGTGGTAGGGTGACTGGGCACAGCCTGTGTCCTTTGCTGACTGCTGGCTGAAGCTCTGTGGACCACCTGGCCAGAAAGACTGGGGACCACTGAGAGGAACAGGTATTCTGAAAAGGAACAGGTACTTTATACAGTTGTTCTGAAGGTGTTGTTTTTAAGTGCATTGCGTTTAACAAGCACATACAAGACTAGCCAATTTTCTTCTCTGGATTCATTTCAAGGTCACCTTATTAGGAGAGACACAGATTTTCTAGCTCTTTGCTACGCCAGATCAGATGACAAGGCTTGCTATACACTGTTCTATTCCAGACGTTTAGTAACTGTCACTTGCAAACCACCATTTTTTTCCAGCACTGTCACTACCATTAAGAAATTCTTGTAAATTTTAGCATGTAAGGAGTGGGAAATGCTACCTTTGCCATCTTTAACTTATTTCCTTGGGTACATGTGCGATATCCTTTTTCTCTTCAAGTGAAGAAGCTGTTTTATAAGCAGGTTTGGTTTTTTTTTTTGATTTGACACTAGTGGGGTCCAGTGTTCCATCTGATCTTCCAGAATCACCAGAAGCAAACAACTTCTATAAACCTTAATAAGCTACATACTTCCTTGCCTAGAAGATTGCAGTGAAAGACAGGCATGCGATGGCAGGCTCTTGCACACTTCTCTTAATGCGGAAACCAAACCTAAGGAATTTTCAGTCTGAAAGGCAGAACCTCCAGAAAATTTAGGTAAATTAAGACACTAGCTGAGAATAAAAACCCTTGTACAACTCTACCACAGTTTCATGCATTGTGAAACAGTATTAGCTACCTTCAAATGAAAAGCCCATAAAATTAATTCAGGAAGTAAAAAGTAGCAAACCTTGTAGTCATGAATGATTCTCTCAGCAAAAGCCTTGTCCAGCATCTTCTTATACCATTCTTGCAGACGTTTGGGTTTGGGTATTTTCTGATCAGGCGGATGGCAGTGAAAAATATAGTCATCTCCTTCACTTGGGGGACAGGCCCAGATGTGTCCTGTCACATACCTGCGTTTCACACACAAGAAAAAAAAAATCTTAACCATTTTGACTACCATCTTAAAATTAACTCAGACAATCTGAGATACAAATTCAGACCTCTGGCTCCCCCCCCCCCCCCCCCTTTTTTTTCCTTTGTAACAAAGATGCTGAGGCAATAACCTCTATTTATACAAGATATGAAAAAAAGGTCTGGGATATAATAATGAAGCTTAAACATCAAGTGAATCTCTGATAAAAAGAATGATATGCTGTCAGCTTGAGAACCCTACAACAGAAAAACCACCTGAGTGATAAAATCCAAATTTCTCTCTCCACTGCAGAAGAGGCATGTGTTCCACATATCTCACAGGGCAAAAGGAAAGAGAGACTATCCCAAGTGAAAAGCTACTTGGCATCCTGGATAAAAAAATGCTAAGAAAAAAGATTTCTTTCTTTACAAAGATCTTACTTACCCAAGTTTCTTCACGTACTCCAAATATCCAATGAGGATTTCATGATAAACTGCAGTTCGGAGACAACGGGGGCGGAAGAAATGAATACTATCTAGATATGATATGTACACACGCCTATAGTAATGAAAGAAGAATGACAGAAAATCATGTATGGCTGAATGTCTGTTTTGTCTACCGAGAACTGACTTTTATACTAGATACATATACAACCATACTGAACAAAGAAAAAGTAATGATGACATTTCAATGCATACTTAAGCATCTTAACATGGTATAAACAGTTCTCAAAAGCAAAAGATGGGTACCATTTTTTTTTAGGCAGCAGAAATATACATCAAGAAGCAAAATTAAATATAGAATAAAAAAAATTGTAATGCTTTTGTTGTGATATTTGGTTTTCCCCTTCAAAGTCATCTGCAGTCATACAGTAGGACTTATTTGTGCCACGGAATTGAAACATATCTCCCAATCTTCTGTATTTGAGAGTAATTGTCCAGTGAATGTAGCAAGATGTTCTCTGTGCATGCATCACCAGTATAGAAATGAAAGAGTACCTTGTATTTGGAGGGGGGCAATCCGAGCCATACTCCTGTACATGCATGCCAAAGAAGCACACATCTACTCCATCTATCTCCTCAAATGCAAACAGAGCTTTGGTACGGTAAGGGAAAGATTCTGACATCTCACCAGAATCCACAAATCTGAAGGAAAGGGTGGTAGGAAGGAACGGGGGGTAGGAAGGAACGGGGGGGGGGTGGAAGACAAAAAGCCAATTATTATACCAGTATCCTACTAGAATGACGAAATTCTTTTTAACCTTACTTTTAACCCATTAGAAACATTTATGCAGAAGTTAAATAGGGTCAGATCAGAGCTGTATTAAAACAGGGAGTCCTGTCAATGCAAGATCTGTTACTACAAAACTCACAGGAAGGCAGTTTCTATATAGTTAATGTATGACTGAACAGGCAAGCATTGAGTACAAGAGCATCCCTAGAAATCACAAGCCTTTAAATATGTTGGAGAGTAGAAAACCTAATGCATATGATGAAGCGCTGTCAGGTAAACACTGTCTTTATGAATTAAAACCAAAACACTTCATAGAATAAACCTTTTAAACTTTTAATTTGTAATGAAACAAATACCTTCTGAAAGCTAAAGTATTTATAAAAACACAACAAAATGAAGGAACAGTAAGGAACAGAATCTCAGCAACTGTTCCAAACTAAACTATGAATTCTGTAATGCTAACCAAAATGTGGTCAGACTCTCTCAAGATTTAGTAATACAAAGTCATAGTATTATAACCAAAACCAGGGTGTTCCTGCTACCCACCCCGCCAAACAGTCAAAATACAACTGTCACCTCCTCTGAGTTCATTTACTGCATACTGCTTTTTTTAAGTTTCATAATCTTACTCACACCTAGGTTTCAAAAATGTGCAAAGGGATTAAGATGCAAATTGGCATGGTTTTGCAATATTAATGCAGGGAGACTTCAAAATTAAAAAAAAAAAAATCAAGATTGCATTTATTGTAATTAATAGAACTAACCTGGATTTCATTCCTGGTTTAACTTCTACTGTCTTATCTGAACTTGCTACTACTCTGACAAAGACCTCTCCAGCTTCAGGATGATTCTGTCGCCGCAAAAATTTGTTTACTCTATCTTCCAAATGGTTTCCTAAACGTGTAGTCTGTAGTCCTAGAAATGAAGGGGGAGAACATGACAATGGAAATGTTAATACTGGAGAAACCACTGTTAAGTTCAGGATATTACTGTGCTTGTAAGGTCTTTCAGCTTGCTTCTCTGTATAGAAGTCAGCTTTTTTCCCTTTGTTTTACCTCCATATGAAAATACGATGTTTTTATTTATGCAGCCAAAATATAAAAAGCAAAACCATCCACGTTTTTACTCAAGCCTTAAGCATTCATACCCTAACGTGGAAGCTAAAACCACTACAGTGGGAAAATTACTTAGTAAGTGAACTAACAAAGAAGGCTTTACATAGCATTTTTAAATTTGCAGGCTTATTTTATGAACACTGCAAATGTTTTCTCCTAACAAAAACACTATCTGGCTGTTTGACAGAGATTACATCACTTTATAGATCTGGCTCAGTGCCACACCTTTTCAAGCAAAGCAAAGCAAATCAACAGAAATGAAAAGCCTTTTGACTTCAATGGAGATTTCATTGCTTTCTCTTTTCTTTTCAAGAGAGCTTTTAGATTGAACAGTTACAGTAATCTGCACATAAAGCTTAAATAGTTCTTCCACAGCGATAGAGGTCTGTAAAAGTTCAAGTCCACATACTGTCCAGATCCCCTCTCTTGGTCTTTACATTTACAATTAGCTTTTGTGGGGATAGCTGTTTTTGTATTATTACAGGATGTGATGGTTTTCAACTCAAATCACAACAAATTACAGAAATTAAGATGAAGATTTTGGTTGGAATTAAGAAAACAGAAGTAGCACGCTGCTTTGACTTGATGATTTAAGATTATTTCTCTTATCCTACTGTATTTATTTTACCAACTTGTATTTCTACTTCATTTTTATAGTCAATCTGCTGTATCTTCCAAAGTGATGGTGCAATCTACAGATGTTCATTTTACTAAAATGCATTTAATTTTCAGCCCTCCATTGCTTCATTTTTCAGTTGTTATTCGGCTACTGACACAAGGCTGTTGGTTCTTCTTCCTGACTACTGAGTCTGCATACAGAATGCTGCAGTGAAAGATCTATGCTAAAAATTATTTTAGGCTCCAATACTGGGGAAAAAAGCCACATATACTCGAAGGAAGATCCCACTTTCTAAGGGATTTATATACTTAAAATTTTATTTTACAGTCAGTTTATAGAAATTGCCAAATGCAGCAATCTTGTTTTACATCATTTAGTCTGTCCCCTTGTCCAGCAAGATTATAACCAGCAGAACACAGTCTAAGTATCATTTACCTGGGAGCCAATAATTAAATTTAAAGGCAGGTTAAAGTAAAAATACACTATGCCCTTTACCAATTCCAATACACTGGCCTTTTCCAGTGTTTCCCAGCCCAGTACAGTATATTGGGCTTTCCATATATAATAGAAGGGGGTTGATTTTAAAGGAAATTCAAAGAATTTTAATGAAAATTTACAAATATTTTCTGAAGAATTTTTTTAGTTTTGTTGATTTCTCCAAAGACAAACAGAAAAAAAAAGAAACGGCTCCATTTCAGCTAATGAGTTGGTACATTTTTAGAAAGCCATTTTAGTTAACTCTGCTGTCTTGTTGTGTTTTCATTTTATCATCTTTCTAATGCTAAGCAACCAAAGGATATCTGCTTCCTTCCTTATGCTGCAATGCATTAGGACTTGAAAAACAAAACAAAAAAAAGATGAGATAAGAAGATAAAAGAAATAGGCAGCATTAAGATTACATGCACTGTAAGGAAAGGATCTAAAAGCCACATATTTTCATATATTAGGATGTGCAAATTGTTTTAGAAAGCAACCAGCTTTTGGTTCTTGGACACCTCTAACATATGTACTTCCAATAAAAGCTCAGGTCTCAATGAAAACTGCAGCGCAAACTTGAAAAAAGGCATCCAAACCAGTAACAACACAGAAGGCTTTCAGGCCACTTGAATACAGCAGCTTTGTTGCAGTAGCAATGGCCAGACATTTGTTACTGGATGAGTAATTGGACAGATAGGAAGAAAGTCAGACTTCCGGCTCACTGTGAGTTTTTGTCAGGAAACTACTTTGGGTGACTTATTTGTTAGGATATCTTTTGTCTTTGAATGTCTCTGCATTAGCTACTGATTAAGTAACATCTGTAGATTTTCTCAGTAAGAAAAATACTTCAAAAGGTAAGAAATTCACAGCATAATCCAGCTGTACACTGATTTATAGGTTTCATTTGGCATGCCATCAGTCAGCTTTATGCAACTTACTTGTGATGTGCTTAAGACAACTAATTTTACTTAATATACATTAGGAATATGAATGTTACCATAACAGCTGAGGGACATGCTCTCTTGATTATTAGCAGTTGTGCCAGCATGCTTGAGTGACTGTGGAAATATTGATGGCAATTCAGTAAGTAAAGGTTTTTATGGGGAGGGAGGGTGAGCGGAGAGGAAACATGTTAATGTTTCAAACTTTCATTGCTCATGTTTGTTTTTAGGTCAGTAGTAAGACCAAGGTTTTGACAACAAGAGCAGGCTTTCCTTCCCTGTTCTTGTGTTTCCACTAGAGCACTGTTAAAGAAAACTGATCTCAAGAGCTGAGTCCACCAGCGGATTACAGCTGGCAGCAGGACTCAAATCATCATGGGAAAAAGAAAACAAGATAGCCAAACAGCAGGGAAAGGAGAAGGAAAAGGAGATCAATGTAAAGGAAAAAAGCACCATTATTTCCCTGTCCAGATCCCCAAAGAACAGAACGGTTACCTTAAACTAAACGCTTAAAGGTTACTCAAACCTTAAGCAACATCACAGAACAACTGCAGACATCCAAGGAATCACATACTTAAGACAATTTACATCAATATATACTGTAAAGGCAGCATATAATAGAATAGATATCTATTTAAAATGGTTATCTAAAAACTACATTTTTATTTCATCATTTTATTAATGTCCTCTTACAATTTTAATCTGCCTTTAATGAGACTAATTTTAAGCTTTTTAGCAATACTATCTTGCATGCGTCAGGTTACTCCAGAGACCGTTTTGACTACTGTAACCTAATATGTGTCATACAGCATTGTCATCTCCAAATTATCCCCCTTCAGATCTCTTATTATGCAATCAACCACGCACAAAGTTATCAAGAAGTTACATTTAATACAAAACCACTCCTTTATTACAATTTGGAAGATTCAGGCTTGCAAAGTCACAGTATGACAAAGTAATGCCCAGAACTTCCCAAGACCAAAGAAGAACAAGGGAGGAATCACGTGTACCTGCAAATTCTACTGGTTCAAGTGTCTGAATCACCCTCTTGGTTTCTACACCCACTTTATTTTTCTACTCTATGCCACTGACACTGCATTTCCAATGCTAGCCCCTACTCTTCCCTTTCCCCCCAAAGGTGTATGAGTAAAAGTTATCAAATTATGTTCTCTGATATTAAATGCATGCAAAGAACACCTGTATAAGGATTGCTAAGGAGACTGCGACAACTTGACCTGGCAGCTTTTGGCACTTTCTTTAGTGCACATTTCAATGAGATTATGACAATGGTTACTCCCACAAAAATTGAGACATGTAGTACAATTGATTACTTATTCCAGCAGCCAGTTCTTACACCACAGTCCACTCTAGAAGCAAGAAAAGCTCTTAAAATACATTAGTACTTGGCACTACCACAGCACACCTGAAATGCAGTACAACTTGTTATTACATGTTATTTGAAGGGCACAGAGGTGACAGTAATTTACTATATTTCCAACACTACATGGAAACATATCTAAATATAGCCAGTAAAGTGCATGCAGCCTTATGTTTCTCCTGTTCTGCTCCCCCCCCCCTTTTTTTTGAATCTTAGAAAAATAAGGACATAGATGCCAAATACCTCAAGCAGCATTAAGACTGACCAAACACAAAAAGAGCAGATCTTTAAAATGTTGATTAAAATTCCGACAGCTACTAAAGCCTTGGGCCACACTATTGCCCATTTTGCAAATGTTCCTGTACTGTCTATCATGACAACAGAAAGTCTCGATCAAAAAAGCTATTAGGGGTGCCAAGGAGAAGATGAAAGTTGAAGATAAAAATAGAAATATCAAACTCACTTTTAGCACTGAATTTGTTTTCTTTGCGTGTTCTACCAGTTTTCTTCAGACAATTATCACAGACAAACCTATTGAGAAAAAAAATTGCCAAAGACTTAGCATAAACCACTATTGCCTAGCTTAACCCAATGTTTGAACCCCTAATGTAAATGTCAGAGTACAATAGATTTTTCTCTGGATTTGAACAGCTTGTATCTCTCAATTTTCGAGGGACTTAAAGCTGGTTTAATCCAAGGAGTTAGACCTGCATTTGTGTTCTGTAGTATACAAACTTACCTCCAACCAGCTTCCATTGTTTAAGTAGTTAGAAAGAAACCACAGAAATCTGTGTATATGAACAAGTTGGTTGCATGCACATTTTCACCTGAATATACTGACATGAGACCCCAAACACCAAAAAACATACTTTATTTAGAAATGCTTTGTCCTTTCATACTCAGTTCTTAAAAGGCAGTGACTGCATATTAAAGAACAAAGGCAGAAAGTCTTAATTATATAAACTACATTGGTCTTGCTGTACAAGGGGTAAAAACTAACAAAAATCTTACCCTGAAGGCCAAATAATATCATAATGTAATACACAAATCTGGTGCATCTTCCGACCACACTCTTTGCAGTCAACAAACCTGAGAAGAAAAAACAGCAACCAATCACTTTTGTTGTTAGGCAGGTAATTTTCCAGAATTCAGCAGGAAAGAAGGACTCTTCAACCCTCTGCTAAGAACTAAATCAACTTCGGCAGGCCCAATTTACATGCCAGTTTAAAAAGACCATTAGAGTAGCTTCAGATATACATTAGTCAATCTCATGTCCAAATTAGAGAGATTAAAACATAGTAGTTTAAAAATGTGAAATGGGCTTTCATGCACATCTTTTCTGGATCCTTTTCTAAGCAGAGTTCCGAGTTTTCCCAGCTTCAAAGAATTCTGCTCAACAATACCTCCAGAGATTTAATTTTCAATTGTTGCAACAAGCACAAACTGACTAAAATGGTTGCTCAACTTACTGTAAATGTATAGTAATTTGTGAATCACTGTGCCAAGAAAACATGTATTAGCTTGTCATTGCCTGCATGGGTCTGCTGTAGTCTTTTTATTTTTTTGGTGAAATTAATACATCAAAATTCATTTTTGGATGGGAAAACCATTAGAATTTTTCCCAGTCAAGACTGCAATATTGGTTATGAAGCCAAATGCACTGGGGTATACCTCAGCAGTCTGCCTTTAAAGGTCTGGGGTAGGAGCTCTATTTAGTATTTGAAAATATGAGAAAAGGAATCAAAATGTATTACATATCAAACTCAGAGAGAACAAAGTAGCAGTAAGATAAAAATCTCATTTCAGCTAGTTAAGGACAGTAGGAAAAGTAGCACAGTGCTGCTAAAGAAATGTTCAGCTTTGCTTTTACTGAACTTCCTGAGGGTAATATACACAAGGAAGGAGGATGGCTCTTTCAGTGAATGAGGCACTTGGGTGAAGAGAAAAACATCTTAGAAGTCCAGCTAAACCAGAAGAGGAGAATGCAGATATCCCCCATAGGTACTCAGGGCTTGGTGTGAAAGGCTCTGTATGACAGAGGGCCATTTTCAGCCAGTTATGCAGTGCCTTGCAGAACACACCTTAGGAATTACCCAACTAAACAGAACTAGAAACTGCCATTAAAACAGGCTCACATTTTCCTCTTGGATACCACTGGTAGACATCAAGTTCTTAGGATGTGCTACAAACATTCTGCAGCCTGTTTGGGCAGAGATGGGGGGAAAAAGGAAGACTTCTTTATTTACTGCCTAATTTCTGAACTGCTGGCTAAAGGACAAGTGAAAGTGATGAGATTATCTTAAGAAAAACAACGGCCTGGTACTTACGGCTCTGGATCTAGTGTATCATTTTTCTTCTTTTCAAACTGATCTTTAGAGATGGTTCTAGAGACAAAGAGTTAATATGAAAACTCAGTAGTACCTTCATATCAGAGGCTGAGACAATATCATGCTTTTCTGAACTGCAGCAAATGAGCAAACCTCAAGTTGGAAGCAAGCATATCAGTATTTATTTTCTATTCAGTGAAGGCAATTAATTTCATTTAATTTTAAGCTACAGAAAATATTTCCCCTATTTCACTTTCTCTGTAAATTAAAAGCAAAGTAAGAGATACCGAAGTACACACATAATTTTAAAATCATTAAGAATAAGGGAAGCTATCGTCAGTAAAGCAGCCACCTTCCAAACAGCCTGTATTCCTCAAATCTTAGAGCATCTTATTTTCTGATCAGGTTAAAGCCAAGCCACTGGTTTCATAAACAAAAGCTGCACTTCAAAACATGAGATATCAGGACTAGCCAAAGTCTTTCATTTGAAAAGGTAACGGATTAGTGACATTTGTTGACATAGCTTCCACTCCCCCCCTCCAACCACATTATCTAGTGTCTGCCACCCCCTGCAACCAGTCTACAAGCAGCTCCTGAGTAGTGCAATCAGACACAAGTGACATTGTTGGGCAGACTAACAGACCCAACACAGTAACAACTGTTAATCAGCTGTTCCTGTAAAAATCTCCTATTAATGAGAAAGTAGGCATTTCGTCACGAACACCACCACCAGCCACAGGGCGGATCAGGACTACACATCATCCCTCCTAATTAAAAAGGCGGCATGCAGAAGAAAGGAAGCAACTTACGTTTGAGGCTGGGAAGGGTCATCACCCAGGGTGACATTCTCCCCCTGGATTTCAGTGAAACACTTCTCACAGAAGTGATACCTGTCAGCAAGAAGGCCATATTTGGGTGAACTGGTCCAGCACAACATACAGCCACCCAAGCACGGAGCCACCAACCAGAGCAGGGCAGATCACCACGACGAAAGGGGGGGCGTTGTTGGTTGATTGATGGGTCAGTGTGGACAATGAGGAGGAACAGAGGGGAGGGGAGGGCAGGATTAGAGAACAGGGGAGGGAACAAACAGCACAGACATAAGAGGTAAGACGCAAACACCAAGACAACACAGAGCAGAAAGCCAAGGCAAAGCACAGATTAGCATTCGGTCTCATTTTATACATTACTAACTAGTCGTCAGGTGTCAAATTCAAAATTTGGGGAGGATTAATGAAGTAGCTACCAAGCGCTACGTTTGTATAGACTTCAAATTTAAGAATTTGGATTTGATTTGCATTACTTAAGAAAAAATTCTCTTTGATTCCAGGCTTGCGACTGATCGAGTTTCCTTTGGTTAAATAAACAGCCTGTCAAAAAGCTTTAAGAACACATTTATTACAGATTTAAGTAATGAGAAAATATGGTGAAAGCATTTACTGATTGTCAGTAAAAACTGTAAAAGCAGAACACTTGCTATTAAAAAAAAATCTATAAAAATATTAAATTTAAAAGTTATTTCACTATAAGATTAAATGTGACCAATTGCTCAGCTAATTTTATTTAACATAAATGAAACCAAATCCATACTCTAGACAAACATTTAACAGAAATGCAATTATGGGTCAGAGTTTCCAGCCATTTATCTATAAGTACAATATATGTATATATGTGAACAACATTAAATATTGTACATACATACAATATATTTATCAGGTACATTAAAGATGTGGAGTTAAGCTTTACAAATTGAGTATGAGGCTAGGTACAATTTGTGGTCACCAGACCAAGAGCCAATCCAAGTTATACTCAGCAAAACCAATACTGCAGTTTAACAAACCAAGCTGAGTAAATTGGAATACAACTCTACGAAAATACAATCTGCATTTGAAAAAAAAAAAAAAAAAGTCTAAGTTACACAGATTTGTGGGGTGTTTTTTTTTTTGGTGGGTTTTTTTGTTTGTTTGTTTCAGATGAACTGGAACCAAAGTTGTCAGGGTCATTTTAAAAAAAAAAAAGAAAAAAAGAAAAAGAAAAAAAAAAGGAGGCTAAATGTTTGGAAAGGATATGAATTCACACATGAACAAAGGTAACAAATAGAGGCCACAGCTGTAAAATGCAGGAAGGCCACAAAGGATCATCAAAATAAAGGAGCTTTATGGAGGAACAAGAGTGAGAGAGTGTAAGCAGCAATGGCAGCACAGTAAAATGCAGTTTTAGTACTCAAACACTAGAACTGTAAGAATGGTAAGTATAAAGGCATCAAACGAGACTCCATGTCACAATGAACCAACAACTTAAGGGATGGAGATTAATAAATATGGCAGCTTGCCCCTTCAAATATATACTCATACACTTAAACTACTGTAATCCAGGTGACAGATCTCCAAGGCTGTGCTTTCCTGGAGACAACAAAAGCCATTTATAGGCACTTATTGAAATGTATGGATCAGAATTTCCTCCTGTGACACACAGTGGCCATCACACCTCCACTACATGTTTTCTACATGCTTGTGAAACAGCGGAAGCAAGTGGGAACAGGTCCTTCAGCAGCGGCTGATGAATCGGGGAAAGACGTTCTGCAAAGCAATCTGCGTCCTCCCCCGGCTGGAGCCAGGTCCATGTAACCATAGCATAATTTACAAGAGCCTGAAAACTTCTGCAAACTCTGCCAGCTGGCTCAGGCTTCAAGAGCTACTCTGCTAGCCAAGAACCACTTAAATGCAGCAGCACACTGAATACTCCCCTATACCATGCAATGGACACAAAGAGGAAAAAGGTATGTTTTATTCCAGCTAATACAGCCCATACCGACATATCTCCATAATCATCTTACCAGCAGGGCAGCTGCAACTTTGGTAGCAACCACGTGAGCTAAAATGCCACGCTCCCTGCCCAGAGGGCTGCTTGCCAGCCTACCACAAGTTAAACTGCAAGTGACTTCTCTTCTCCCGGGTCAGCTCAACTACGATTAAACACATTGCCCTCCCAAAGAAAAATCAAGGCTTTTGGAGCTGATAATGCAACAGAACAAGGCCAGGAAAAAAAAAAAAAAATTCCATTAATTTGTAATCATTGGGAATGATAAATATTTTGTGGTTACTACAGAGCAACATTACAAGATTATTTCAGGAGTAGATACTGACACTGCACATCTCATTTACACTGACTTCACTTGCCCCTCATCCCATACCCCTAAACTGATACAGTATTGTCTAATCATTTTTTTAATAAAAACCCCAAACATAACAGGTTCAGAATTTTATATCCTTTTACTCATTGTCCATATCCTTTTTTTCTATAATGTGCTTCTTTAAATTTTTCTTCAGTTAAAAAACCCCAGCAATTATTTTCCTTACTAACAAGGATGCTCATTTTAGGAGTTGGATTGGGAAGGACTGAAACACAGAAGGACCCAAACACTGGAGTGTGTAGCCAGAAAAATCCATGGTCAAGGCTCCTATTAATACTTTGCTACATTTAAACAATCCCAGAAAAGGTTAATTCTGATCCATTTTCAGAATAATTCACAGGCTTTCAAAGCACTCATGAAACTGAGCAACAAGGCTGCCTTCGATACTGGATTTAAGTTACACCGCAGAAATCTAACTAGCTCTACCAGCACCGACATTTCACCCTCTGTTCACACTGCGGCTGCGGGAAGCTCAGTCTCACAGGGATGAGCCCTTTGGTTCGGCAGCATGTTAAGCACGTGCTCCAGCAATCCTTAGATCCAAAATGGAGCACAGGATTTCACATGCTGCAGAACTGAACCCTAACGCTAGCAAGAGTCAAGCCTTAATCCATGATATTAAAATGAGGAAAGAAAAACTGAAATACAGTGAAAATGAATCACCTAAAGATCATGAACAATTGTCCATAAAATAACCAAGGTGAAACAACAGCTAGAAGTTATTATGAATATGGACCCTCAGAAATGGAGGCTTGCTTGTAATTCACTTTTGCATGTCACTACAAATACTCAACAAAACCCATAGAAAGCATACAATATTCTAGTTATAACAGTCATAGAAAATCCAAAGAATGTACTTATTGCAATACATCAAAAATGAAAAGCTTTTCAAATGCAGACTGTTCAGGTGACCAATTCCCATTTATCAAATAGTAACATTATGGTTCAACACCAAAGTCCAGAAAATGCTCAATCTCTGCATTAACAGGTCAATGTCCAACTGTAATTAAGTGCATTCAAAGGAAATTCTAATTTAGTAATTGGATACTAGTACTGATATGAAATACCAATCAGTTTTCTCAACTGGATATTCACACATGAAGTATATTTTCTGAACACTTTAACCTAAACTTCTGCCTTATTATGGAAGCCAAACAGTTCTATACCAAATAACTAACTTTTATTCATTGAACTGTAGTGCCAAGGTTCGTTTATTCAATGGTGTCTAAATATTGTACTTTAGTTACGTGATATGCTGGACTTTAAGTATGTCCAATTTTTTCTGTTCTGTAAATGGAGAAAGTCAAGAACATTTGACCAATTAAACATCTGCTGGAACCATAGAATGTGTTTTTCACTAATTTGCTACTCAGTTAAGAAAAACCTAAGATTTGAAGATCACTGTCACAGGAAACAGTTAATTTGACTGTTTTAGAGCCATACAGCTGATGAATAAGGGCTTTCTATGCTCTGATAGTCCAAATGCACACTTAAAAATATGGTGATTGATCTTCAGAAATATTTTGTTAAAACACCCAACCCAAAACCCCATTCATCACTCCATTTAGTTGGACTGAAATAGAACCTCTCCCAACTCAAAACCACCCCAAATTCCAAAATCCCAACCCTTTCTCAAGACATCTGGATGAACAAAATCCACGAATCACCTCCCTTTTACTACTACCCTTTTAGACTAAACGCAATGTAAATGGACTATCACATTTACAACAGGTAAGAAATTGAAATATTGCATCACTGAGTCCAGAGGAACCCACTGCCCCATCAACCCCGTACTTCTTGCTAGCAACCAGCACTGCCTTCCACCAAGTAATCCAAATTATTTAATACTAACTGAAATAGGAAAAGTATAACTGAAGATAAATGACCCCTTCTTCACTTTTTGAAGTTGCTATTTTTTTCAAATACAGTACTACGTGGTTGCATAATATGAAAAGTATTTGAAATTCTACCACACAGAGTTGGTATTTAAGGGTTATTTTTTTCCCCACTTCCAGTAGTGAAGTACTATCTCTTTAAATGCATTTTAATTACTTTATTTCTCTTTAGACTGACTCTTTTTGGAGTTCACAGTGGCTTTATAAAACCTTTTACAAAAGCTTGTGAATTTACATTCCTCTGCATCAATACCATCTGCCTCACAAAGGCCACCTAAGACCCAACATGCAATGTAAGACAACACGTTTTCATCTCCCACACTGTATGGCTTCAGCTAGGTGGTACACAACAGTCTTGCACCATCTTACAACATGTTTGATGATGTAGGGATTGCCCTAAGAAAGACTAAATGCAAGCACTGACTGTCTGAATTAGTTCTGTAACTTCAGTTAGACAACTGCCTGCTGTGCACTTCAAAGTTGGCAAGACTTACAGACTGCCAAGCCTATTCACAACTTTGAATTCAAAGGCAATTCATAACTTTGTTTTGAACAGGGAAAGGGAAGTTTGTGTTGTAGTCCATTTATGTTTTGCATTTTTGGGGGGGACGGGACACAACACACATCTAACAAACCAAAACCAAAACCAAAGCCAAGTTCTAAGTTTGCTTTGTTATAATAGCACTGTTGATTTAAGCATTAAATGGAAAATTAATATAACAATTTTTTAATAATCATACAAACACCAAATGCTAATAATAATTTTAAAATAATAGAAACTATGGTTTTCATAGCTTCTCATGGAGTCTCTGGGTAGTTTTCAATGCTAATTCAAAGGTAATTTAAATAGAATTAAGTACTAACTAGGAAGAGAGAACATAAGTCTTGCAATCAATCACTGTATCCTTTACTTTGCAAATTCTGATGCTAATTTGAAAACAAACCTGCATATTTTTACAATTCTCCCTGAACAAGGTAACATGATTTCTCAGTGCCTTTTTGCAGTTCTGTCCTTCTCCCTCCAGCAAGCCCTGCTACAAATTTTGCAGAAAACATGGACAACTTCACTTCCACTTAACTGGTGCGTGGTGCACCCTAGCTAATAGCAAGCACTTAAGTACAGTGTGTATCAAGCTGTAGTACAGGAAACTAAAGGGTCACCTGCAAAAGGACAGCATGAAAAGATATAAAAATAACTTTCTCCTGACTTAGCTGACACAGGGAAGAAAAAGTTAATAATCCTCCTCCTCCTCCGTATGTGCAGAGAACTCAAAGGATCTCACTTCCTGAATAAGGAAAAAAACCCACCAAAGTCAAGGACTTACCTATTCTGGTAACTGTAATAGGCAGCATCACGAGGAATAGTACACAACTGCTTGCCGTAGCAGCACAAGGTCTGTGGAGAAAACTCATACTGCAAAACAACAGTGAGAAAGGAATCTTTAAAATGTAATCTTATGTTAATCAAGTATGTATTAGGCAAACCTGATGCTTACAGATATCATAATACATTGCTTTGTTTATCATACTTTTCCAAGCTATTGTAAATGTATTAGCACAGTTCTCTTAATTAAATTACAATTATTAACTATATAAGATAAACAGCTGACCCTCTAACCACCTACTTTATTGCAACAGACACAGGAAACGAGCGAAGTATTTTAATATACTTATGACCAAAAAAGGTGCTCTCTGAGGGAGAAAAATACAACGATAATAATAGAATAGCAGCAAGAAGGATGATATCTACCTTTTTTAGCCCTCAGCATGCTTATAATAAAGCCAAACTTTTACCAAACCTTTCATTCAATGTTTCAATGTTTAAAAAAAAGAGTATACAAAGCATATGTTTTACCTGATTAATCAAGCTAAGCTCTTTGGAAGAATACAACTGCATCCTGGAATACATACCTTGCGCCCACAACAGTAGCCGAGTGATTGCATAACAGGATCAATTTCTTGTTCAAACACCTCCGCAAGTTTAGTGCAAAACTTATAGACCCTGGAAGTCTTGCGATTGTAAAGCCAGGCATTGTTAAACATTAGCCAAACATCGTCCACGTATTGCCACGGTTCTTGGTACTGCCCAGTATCCAATTTACGTTTAATGGTTGAAAGATCCATAGGATTCTTCACAATGTCGAAGTAGTCCTTCAAACACACACAAAACCCTTTATTTTTAAGATGTCAACTGTTCACACTATGTTGTACAGAAAAGATGAAATGTTTATATGAGCAAAGACAAAATACAAAAGCATTTTCTATTTTTTTAATGCCAACTCACCGGAATCCCTAAAAGCTGGGGATCCACAGGCTGTCTAAAAGGTAGAGACTCTGGGTCCTGCCGGTACAAGGCTTCAAGGGTAGGCATGAGAGCCTGGCGCAGCTCCTCAGGTTTGAAAACTGTTAATGAAAGTCAGAAAGGTTAGCAAATTTCCTTCCAGGTTTCCTAACCTCTTGACTCCCCTAAAAAAAAAAAACCCCAAAAACCTTATGTTAACATAAAAAAAAAAATTCTTAAGAGGGATTTCCTCATCTGCATAGCTGATCAGATCAGAGGCAAAGCTTACTATCAAGGGGCTACTGCACAGCCTCTATGTTTACCCAAATCACAGCAGGTGATATCCTCAGAACAAGGAGATAAGAACAACTGTAGCCCAAAACAACACATATTCTAGAGCATTAAAAAAACCAGAACTTATCCAGAACCAAATTAATTCAATCACTTCAACATGGATGAGCCTTAGCTCTTCAGAGAAGAGACTAAGCATAGCTTCCTCTCCCTCCCTTCTAACCTTGTTTGCTATTTCCAAGCCAAGATTCTTCTAGCAAAAAAACACTATAGTGGACAGGGCCGAAGGGCCAGCTCTACAGAGAGTAACCAGATGTCTTGATAGCTGGCACAGGAATTTTCTGGCCATAGTATACAAATAGTCCTGGTCTGATGGGCTGTTAATTGATTTTGAAAGTGTTAATACTTCCAGATTTATATGCATCATTACAACCACTTGGCAACAGCGGCATGGCAACAGCCATGTTTCTTTCAATAGTGGATGACAAGGACAAGAAAGGCAATGCATTTTCTGAAAAATAATGATAACTTGGAGAGCTCTTTGAACATCTCAGGAGTGTAATTACATTTATTTCCTTAGGAACAGAGTCTTTAAATAGGGAAGAATGCCTATTATTTAGAAAAAAAGAGACAACTAAGGAAAGCTGGATGGCATCTAATATTTATCTACCTGGCTGAAACGAGAACGATACCAATAAAAGGGAGCAATTAGGAGTTCTGTTGAAAGCATTTAAATCAACAGGGCTACAGTGACCCCTTTGAGGCTGATCATTGCTTTTGTCACTCAAATGGTATTTTGGTAAAGATAGAAATTGCTTTTGGGGACTTCTAGTTAAAGATCTATGATTTTTACAAAGTTTTTTTTTTTTTTTTCCCCCCCCTTTTTCATTTGGGTGATATTTCTGAGAGGAAGTCTTTTCATCTCAACTACACTCACCAAAATTACACACAAAAATAAAGCAAGGCAAGAAATTAAGTTGACACTACTCAAAAAATTTCTGAAGCGTTAAATTCTCAATTTTTTTTAGCCATTTGGAGATACTGCAGCTCCTGGAAATTGTTAGTCAGGACGAAAATTGTAAGACTGTTTGAGTGCACTGCCTCTAACTGGAGAGAAGATTGCCGCTCATGTACACAACAGGCAAGATACCACCCAAGTCACCTAAATCATGGCAAAGGACTGAGCAAGCTGCCAGAAAGGCTTCTGCAAGGACTTGCCTTACAGATACATCAAGATCTCACGCTGCTACTACTGAACTCAGACACACCAGATTAAAACCAAGATTTGAGCCAAGGAGGCCTGTATTTGTTGTTACGATGAATGCAACTTGATGATAATTTCAGCTGTTGCCACAATCTCAGTCCCGATAAAATGGCAATTCTCTTCAGTATTTATGGATACCATATATGCAGGCATTTTGTTATGAAAGGAACCCTACCATATACTCTCAAAGTTTTATAAACAACTACTAAATTATATTATGGAATTCTTGAGAAGAGAAGGAAATACCAAATTCCATTCAGGAGAAAAAGTGTTCTGTATTGCTTCTGGAAGCATCTTTCTCTGGCTCAGGGAATTCATAACCTGATAATCTGAATTATTTCATTTAATGAAATTTAAAGCTCAAAAAGCACCTTTTAATAATCTATTCTGGCCACCTGCTTGACATTGTTTTTAGAATTTTCCCTGCACCGACCCCTATAACAACATACCACTAACCTGGAGTATCTTTCAAAATAAATCCAATGTTAATTTAAACGCAAACTACAGAGATTCAGCACAACTTTCGTCCAGTTTCTTAAAGCCTAATTATCTCTGCTGATAAATTTACAACCTACTTTCATTTTGAAGTTTGAAAAAATAAAAATAAAAATCCAGTTATTTTGATTTATGACTTCACCTAAAAAGGTGAAGAAAAGTTACCTTCATCTTTAGCAGTAAAAAAGCTGCTCTGCCTCTAGGGAATACAACTAATAACAGAACATTTGATCATAGGATCTCCCTATACACAGATTTTACAAGAAAGTTTATGTTCTCCCCTCTCCCCCTTTTCTACAATTAAATGCGGTTGGTTCTCCTCTGGTAGCTAGAAGATCTTTGTAAGGAGCTGGCATCCAGTTATCCCATTTTGTCTTGGATGCGTGGGTGGTAAAAAGAAAATGGGATCTTCGCCTGAATCATGATGATGTATTATTATCTGCCAGAGAAGAGTATAATGCTACCTTTTTTACCTTTTAAAATTTTTATTTCTTTCAAACAGAGGAAATCCTGCTTATGATTACCAAGGAGAAAATTTGTGTAAAGGAGGAGGGAGATATCTTCAAAACAGTAAGTACAATACACCTGAATACACCGCCCCCCCCGCCCCAAGCCCTTGCAGGTTTTGCATTACTATGTTTTACAAAGAAGGGAAGAAACCAGTAAAACTAATCTTGAAGGTCAAACTAAGGCATCCATCTACAACAAGAGGAGGAGACAGGAGCAACCCCAATGAGTATTCTACTGTTTCTTTTGAGAAGACTGCAAGGGAAGAGGCAACGAACCAAAACCCTTCCTTTCTTGCTTACATGAGATTTGCAGAAAAAAAGCAAAACCAAAACAAACCCTGAATTTGGATGCATTTGGTTCCCTCATTTATAAAGGCAAAACCTTGATGAGGAAGAAAAGCTTGCTGAAGGGGCGTCTGCAATTCTCCAAAAAAGCTAAACTACAAAAAATTCACATGTAAGTGAATTGAGCAGACCAGTATCTCAGCAGTATTATCTTGGTCTGTGCTCTAGCCCATACAGTATTTCCCATCACTTAAGTCAGGTTACAGTGTAGTTATACGAGGTGACCACAGCCAGGCTGATGGTGTTCAGTACACCTGGATGGGTGGTACAAACAGATGAGATTCCAACTCCACAACATAAGCCACTTGTACCCAGAAAAATGCTCCTTTAGGGTCCAGATGAATCTTTTCAAACATTAAGGTATCAGGCTACAACTTGCTAGGTTATCTTAACAGCACACATTCCATGACACTTCCAATTGCGAGCCTTCCCCTTAGTAGCTGCAGGATGTATCTGTTACATCGCAGGTTACTGTGGGGTGCACCTCAGGAATCTGGCCGCACGGGAAGGAAGAAGAGTTTCCAATACTTTTGTAACCCATGAAAAACTCCAAGATGAGTCTCATAAGTAGTTTTAAAATACCTTATAACCCTTAAGCTCACTTCACAGTATTTGCTCTCGAATACCTCTTGGTTTATTTAGCATTTTAATACAAACGTTCTATTAAAGTCGGACAAACTACTTGGCGAGAAAATGTCACCATTTAAAATTGTATACGCTGTTGTACCTGCCTATGCTGCACATGCATTATACTGTACAGTTGCTTAGTGACAATATTTCTAAGATAAAACTGCGTTACTAAATGAGGTATTGGAAATAGGTAGTAACCCAGACTGAATCAGAACAACAGTGCAGCTCCTTCCACGGACTAATTCTGCAAGAACCTTCCCCTTTCAACCACTTGCCTCGATTTACTTGCAAGCATGCTCCTAACAAGCAGCATTGATTCTTTCCACTGGGAACAGAACTGGTTTATAAATGCTAATAAGCTTTCCACTCCCTATGTTACATTTTGTTCGAAATAGGCTCTGCCAGTTATTTCTGCAGCACACTCATTTGGCTGGCCCACTGTGCTACAAACTGAAAATACAATCTACAGGAAATCTGTTTCATAGTGCTTTATTATAAAAAGATTATGTTTAGTAATTAAATGCAACCCAAAGCATATACAAGAGATCAAGATTCAAGCTGCACAAACTTTAAAACTTTGTGGTTTCTTGATCATATTCTGGAAGGCATGCACCCATAATATTCTCTTAATGTAGTTATATGCAGTTTCCTTTGCAAGGGAAGAAGAAAAAAGTAATGAAATGGATCATCACTCTCCCTTCTTTGACATTTGCAGCAAGCTGAAAGCTTAGCTTTGGTCAAAACCTAAAAACTAAGCACAGAAAACATCATCTTAAAAAACAGGATGCTAAGGTCTCTAAACAGCTAACATTTTTGAGTCCAAAAACTTATCTTGCAGGCTCCCACAAAGCCTGCACTACAAATGGAGTAATTTCTTCTTGCCTGTTTTCTTTAAGAATCTTATTATTAATTTCTTACTAACTCAAGGCATGCAATCATGTATGCAAGACCATTCAAGATCTATAATGCCATCAAGCTACCTTTTGGAAAAATATACAGTATACAGATACAGTCACACCTAAATCTATGCTAACACTGTTGATTAAGAGACTACTGACCTAACTATTTCTGAGAAGAAAGCTTTCAAATGAACACTACACTGAAAACTACACAGGACTTCAAAGTTTAAGGCTATTGCAGCAGATCAGCCTTGGAGGAACACAGATGCAGAAGAGGAATTCAAGCGCCCGATTCTCAGAGAAGTGAAGGCTAAAACTCAGTACGAAGGTGGCGTGTGCAGCCTCTAACAGAAAAGCAAATCAATGGATATTCTTGGTTACTGAGAGCACTCTATCTACACTAAGGTCCCCTGAAAGAGCACTGGCCAAGATGTACAGCGAGAGATTTATGTATATAATTTCTCCAGCAGTCACTACCTTAACTGCCTTTGTCCTTCTGGGCAGAAACTGGAAGCTGTGAGAAAACTGCTGGGATCAAGAGCACAATGACATGCTCACCTGTGATTAATATAACATTAAAGGAATGCTACTTTCAAAAATAAATTACACAAAGTATGGATCTCCTAGAGCTCCATGTGCTGGCATACCTGTGCAAAACAGACCTCCCAGCAGGAGCTGAGACTGTGGAAAACAAATCCTAGAACAATAAAGTACACAAGAAAAAACTCAGTTTTCATACACTTACTTTTTTTGCGGGGCTGAGATGGCGATGTGGATTGTGAAGTGGTTCCATTAGTGCCGCTCTCCTCTTCCTCTTTAGCATCTACTTTTATTTCAGGCTTCTTTTCTTCTATTTCCATTGGCTCCTGTTTCAGTTCTGTTCCATCTGTTTCTTCTTTTGTTTGTGAAGATCCTTGTAAATCCTCCTCCACCTTAAGAAAGGATGCAATGAGAGGTACTGTTACATCTATGACCCAAACTCCAGTCATCAAAATATTAGTTTGAGATTGTCAAAGCACTCTCCATCCATGGCTTTCCTCAGGACAGTTACTTTCCAGTAACTACCCTCCTCTCGCCCCTTAGCTCACCAATTCAGACACATCATTAAGTGCTTTTATATCTATCACTGCTTTCAGTTAAGCTGTATAGAATCTCATTTACCTCAGTCTTAGCTTCCACTTGTGTCTCACTAGTCTCTGGCTCAGTTTCTTCAGTTTTAACTTCTGATTTGCTTTCTAGCATTGGTGCATCTGGTCCTAGTTGCTGGGAATTCGTATCAGCACTAGCAACTGAGGCAGGGGTGGGGACCCTGTTATCAATACTAGCTGCTGCCTGGGATAGCTGTTGTAAAAACAGTACAAAAGAAAGACACTGCATATATAGAAATATTTTCCTTTACTAAAAATGAACAGCACAAAAGAGACATGAGATGATATTCTAAAACAGTGCAGAACATGGATACAGGAGCTCACTGTAGCCAAGTTTCGATGTAACCCATTTAGTAACTCTGCTTTACAGAGGAGAAGCCGAGGAAGAATTCTGCCCCAAAGAGGCTTCTTTTACAGAGAAAACACCTGCCCAGTAAAACACTGTACATTCCTTGACATGTGCATTCATCCTGACTAAAGCTTAAAAGAAAAAATTTATGCAAATTTCATGATCAAAAAAGACTGATTCTGATTAAGGCCACATATAGTATTAGGCCTGTTATGCCTCATCTTTCTGCACACCGCTGCCATTTTTACTTTGAGCAGTTCAAAGTCATTCAATACACCCCCCTCCTTCAAACAATGCTGAGAACATCTGAACACACACATTTTTACACGTCTCTATAATGAACCCTTTGGTCTAAAGGAGAAGCTACTATTGACAACTATGGGCTCTATACATTCATGACATGGTGCTATACATAGTGAGAACTCTCGTGGAATGCTACTACACAAGGAAAATGCAACTAGCTGGTACTTACTGGAGTGCCAGGTGGCTGTGCCTGCACAGATGTTGGCTGTTGCTGCGATGGCTGTGGGGTTGGCACAGACTGGGGTTGAACTGGGGTCTGAGGTTGCGGTGTGACTTGAGCCTGTGCCGCAGTCTGCCCTGTAGGTGTGCTTTGTGTCTGTGTTGCATTTGGAACAGAACCCGGTGTCGGTGTTGGTGTTTGTCCTGAAGATGAGACCGGTGTCGAAGGCTGAGTGGGTGCTGCTGGCTGAGGAGGAGTCATTCCAGTTGGTGTTTGGTGCTGAATAGGTGGCATCCCAGCAGCAGTAGACACAGGAGGTGTACTCTGATGTAGAGGGGGCTGGGTCACTGGTGGACATGGTAACTGCCCACTCTGCGGTCCTAGCATGTTCATGGAGTTGGGAAGAGCAGCACTGGGAACCTGCCCCTGCTACAGAGAGAGATTGTTTTAAAGACATGTGACTCCCAAAACGCTGGGAATCACAGTTATCCTTTAAATCACAGCACTGAAGTCATCTTTAACAGAATACTCTAATTCTAAACATGAGATCAGCTATAAACAAATGCTGCTATTGCAAATGACTATGCTCTGATTTCTCTAATCATCTTCATCAGCTCTTAGTGAAAGACCTTGCTCCTAGACCTAGATGTGCCATGCACATCTTTTTACATTAATTCTACTGGCACAGAGAAGGAATCCTCACGATCTCCGAGTAACACAGAAACCCCCAGGCAGACAATCTCTAAATCATGCCGTTAGCTGGGCAAAGGTCAGACTTTGCATACAAAACGGTTTCGAGCAAATACACATTTTAGGCCAGGACTCTAGAGCAGCCCTGCTTTAGAAGACAGATCAACACATTTAATGCCTGCCTCATTGCACAGTGCAAGACTTAAGAGGGTTTTTTGTTTGGTTGGTTGTATTTTGGTTTTTTTTTAAATTCTAATTAGACTACTCTAGATGCTTAAGAAAATTGTGGATTTGTTTTTCAGAGCAGCAACAATAAAGAATTCTGGATGTGCACAGACTTTTAAATGATACATTTTACTAAAGATTGCATCAGATAACTAGTCATAAAAAAGAATGCTCTATCCTCAGATATACCTCGTACTCTTAGAAATCTCAATCAATTAATAGTTTCCTGCAGACGAGGTTTCAAATTTAAAACATGCTTCTATATTGCCTATACACAGTCAGTTTTATTGAACTAAATGCATTAGGAAAAAAATGTTCACCACAAAGGCGGTCAAACAACTGAGCCAGGGCCCAAGAAACTGTAGATGCTCCATCCTGAACATATTCCAAACTTGACTTGACAGAGCTCTTCATAACCTGATGTAAATTAGCTCTCATTTGAGGATGGGGCTGGACTAGAGAACTCTGGAGGTCTCAACTAACCTAAATTACTTGGACTCTGAGTTAAAAAACAAGCCTCTCCCTTTGGAAAAGCATATACTTTGGCACCATAAGCACAGCTGCTACTTCACTGACCACTACTGTAACAGAAAAATGTTACAGAAAAACCCCAACTTTCTTTTCAGAAGTAGAGAGGTTAAAACAAACTTTAAGAGATCTTCCCCAACCACTTTATCGTAACTCTTGATTTAATTAGCTACTAAGGTCCACACAAAGACAAAAGCATATGCTCATAAACGTCCCATAAACTAACTTCTGATACTTCCCTAAAAATCTCATCAGCACGTTGCCTCCCCCTTAGCATATGTAGATAGGTTATGTAAAGGCTTATGAAGAAGGCAGAGGTAACCCAAGATCCCCCAAAGTCAGGGCGAGTACAATAAACAATGGATATATAAACATAAGTAAACAAACATACATAAATGACACAAATTAGAACAAAATAATTAACAGTAAATAACTCAAGCATTAGAAAATACATCTTACCTGTGCCACCCCAGCCTGGGCTGTCGATTGACCCATGCCCACATTGTTCACATTCATAGCCCCACTGGATGCTGGAAACTGATTCTGGGGCAGGAATTGGTTCTGGGTAGGAGCCTGACCCATCATGTTATTGGAATGAGCTCCCATCATGTTCTGTGGTTGAGGCATTCGGGAGGGAGACATTGCCATCTAAAAATTAACACACAAATTAAAGATATTACCATTTAGTATTATGTAGCAAGACAAAGGAAAATACCCTCAACGTAACTGACCAAAAGATAGGACAAACCTCCCCCCCCCAAAAAAGAAAACCAGCTTCAGTAAACCAAATGCAAGTCAGCATATGCACATAACTTTAGCATTTGTTCCACAGTATTCATGAGGAAGTTATTTTTAAAGAGGTAATATTCAAAACTCTACTAGAGTGTTAAAACCCCGTTTTGTTCTCTGAGCTAACAAAGATAACCTAGTGAAACTGAAAATATTTTTGTTTTTCTAAAGAATAAAAACATGTTTTCATGCAGGAATAAAGAAGGTATATATAGTGCAAATACACAGTTTCTGAAAGAACTATGCTCTTCCACACAGACTGTTGGGGATTATTGCATCTCTGGCACCTACCTCTCTAAAGTTCAGGGCTTTTTTGTTTGTTTGTCTTTTTTTAAAAAGCCACATATATATTGAAAACAAACACCTCCATAAAAGCCTGACAGACTCCGTACGTTTCCATGAAATTATCTTACAATTTACAGCACTAGTGTATGACATGGCTTTTTCAGAACAGTGTTAACTGCTAAGTGTAATCAACCAACTTTGAGAACTTGGTAACAAGAAGTACAAACCGCAGGAACAGCGCCCATGTTGTTCATTTGTACAGGATGGTTCATTGGAGAAGCTGCACGGGGTCCCATGGGTGCTTGTGGCATCTGTACATTCCCTATGGACATGGGGTTAAACTGATTCATTCCTGCAAATGCACCCCCAAAACAACTCATTAGGAACAAGTCATCAGAATTTATGTATGTATACTTACTATAAAATTAACATTTATTATGACTAAATTTTGACTGCCCTACACTTCATCTTTTTCTTTTAACTTTGTTCAAATTACTTGGCTTAAGAGACAAATCAGGATGCAAGAAGTATTTACAATACCAGTTAGGGCGAAATATAACTTTTGGTGTCTAAGGGGGAAAGAAAAAAAAAAAAAAAAGCAAAAGATGAAGAGTGTGGATGATCTGCAAAGATAGGATGCTATTTGCAAATAATACCTTGGGATGGTTTCTTAAAATCAGGCATTTGCTTTGAAACAGCAATGTCTTATTCAGGCCTCACTGACATGGTTGAAGTAAATATGATAAAAATACATATTGTATATATGAAGACAACTCCTAGCCTCAAATCAGCACAAAAGCTAGCAATATGCTTAAACAGGTGGTGTGCTTTTTATACAAAACATTTAACCCCTCCAAAACCACACAAACTTGTCTAATGGGAATAAAGGTGTAAATAAATAATTATGGAGCTATACTTGCTATCAACTTTTTCTCCTACTGAAATGAATTTTAAAAGGATCTAAGTTCTCAAGGACATTTCAACACAAGTTTCAACTTACTAACTCTGAACTAAGAAATAAAATAATTGGGGACACTTTTCTGGAGGAAGCTGAAGCACCTAAAAGTCACAGGTTTTTATTTTTCAGGAAAAAACCCCACCCATGAGCCCACAGCATCCTACATCAGTGATGGCAAGTCATCAGTACTGTGAACAAGCTAGAAGGCTTTTTCAGATGCACTTTGCATCAGAAACCAAGAAAGGATATCATTAGTTATACAGATTCTACAGTCAATGTGTTAAGTTTCCAGCTACAGGTGTGTTTTTGGCTAATTAACCAATGAAAACATGCCAACATTCTCCCCCGCCCTGTCGCTACAGTGTTTTAAATTAGATTATCCACAGTATTCTTGCTTGTGCTCTCCTCTTTTTGAAAGGACTGAATTACTTCCCAATCACTAGCAAAGTATTGGGTTCATATTGCCTGTTCTTAAGACTGCACTGAGACAGTTCCTGCCACAGTGCAACAACAAAGAATGATGCTGAAAAAAAGGGAGACCCAGTAGTTCCCCCCACCTTAACTTCAAAAGAAAAACAGAAGATCAGCTTTCCCCCCCCTAACAATTATCTGAACCCATAAATTGCAATTAGAGAGGAAAACATAGATACCTTGAGAAACCTGCATACGACTTATAGGCACGGTTGGCATGGACATAGGCCCATCTGCAACACAACAGAAGAATGGTCAGCAAAAACCAATTTAAAATACGAGCTCAAGATTAGCATGAGAGCCCAAGGACACAAACTGTGCAGAGCTACAGCTGAAGTGCAGAAGTACCTCCTATAGAAGTACTTACTGGGTGGCCTTACGGGCTGTGCCTGGCCCATGGCAGCAGCCACCTGTGGGATACCAGGAGGCTGAGGTCCTGGGGTCTGTAAGGCTGGCTGATTCCCCAACATCCCTTGTTTGTGTAGACGAGATCTCCGTTTCTCTTCTAGCTCCTTTTGTATCTTATAGATTTTCTCTGCTAATAAGTGATAGTATTCATCCTAAAAGAGAAAAAAAAAAATACTACTCAGCATCAAGTATAAGAAAGCAGCAGCAGAACTCATGTAGTCTACCAGAATATTGTCACTTTTTTTCTAATGTATACACCTGTCTATCTGAAAAACAACTATTTCTATTCAGAGTTCTGTTAAATTGAGACAGTCTCATCACTGCTTTAATGCAGAAAAGGAGAAATAAAGCTTCCAGAAAACACACACGAGACCTGGCTTTATGACTATTCTTCATTTCTACTCTGAGTAGATTAGTAGACAAAGGAGAAAACTGTAGATTCTCTGTTGCTTTGTCAAAAAAACAGGAAGCCAATTTAGTTTAAGTGTTAATGATCTTTAAATGTTATTTTCATAATAAACATTTCCAGTGATCCACAGACAAAAGAAAAAAAAAGTTCCCAGCACCACAGTTATGCCAAGTAAACTTCAGGTGACAGATGTTAAGGACAGATCAATTTTTACATAAAGAAAGGAACGACTCTTTTCCTAAAGAGTCTGACTACCGACAGTCATTGCAAAGAATAAACAAAACCAGACAAAACCCCAAAGGAATGGAGGAAATCAGTGAAAAATAGTCCACAGGCACAGACAACTAAACACTACATCTGTACAAGATGAAAAATCCATTTTACTCAATCTACATTGACAACAGATCAAATAAGACAGTCACAGTGCACAGCAAGGTAGCCAATTTTGCTTGTCAGCAATTGCTGGACACACATCAGCCAAGTGCATGAGATTATGCACCTGCTAAAGGCAAAAAACCCCACAAACCCTCAAGACTACATTTCTTTTGTGGGGTCACCTATGCTCTTAAAACCCAGTGTAACACGGAGCAAAGGTTGAGTGATGCTTGGCTCACAATCATTTTGTCTTCATCCGATTTTCATCAAAACTAGAATTTGTTATTACAGTAGGACTGAGTTCATTTCAGAAAACTAATATGAAATAGGTATTCCTCACCAGCCTTGTTAAGAAAGTCCAGTGTTGCAATATAAAGCTTTGTTTTCAGGTCACTTCCCTCCTCCAAATGTCTCGGAAATTCATCAGTGCAGACACTTTCTGCTGTCCAATTTAAAAGCACTACAGCCCCTTCCCTCCTCCTGCTCTAGACACTTCACCTATAACTTCCTACTTGTAAATTTAATATTGTGCTACTTTCACATTGCAAAGATTCCTGAAAAAGGACATGTTCACAAGAAGCATATACTACTACAGCAATGTCAAACTGCTTACAATGGTGCCTCATACTAAGCTGTTTTTCAATGTCAAAGTAGAACGGAAGGTCCTCAAAAAGGAGGATGCAATTCCAGACGGCATCGTTAATGCATTCTAAACTACTCCGTTCTTCCAAGTTTGCTGCTTGGAGCCAAGTATGTTAGATGAATTCCCATAAGAAACTTCTTGCAATGAGGCTCTGACAGCTGTTTTAAGGGGTGAAGAGAAGATACTTCTGGGTATTTGTCTGGCATAGAGGTCCAAAGACATTTAATTTATAACCAGAAGTCTGCTACACTCATCCTTACTGAGAAGGTATTTAGATGCCTATGTATGTGTATGAAATCCTCATTCTCTCTAAAGTTGTTCTCCAAAGCTACCAGGTTCATCGAGGATGATCACACACAAGTCTTCCTTGCTAAACAACCTCTTGGTAGCCACAAGGAGAATATGATATTGTCACTGACCAATGCTGGCACAGCAGCAGCATTACAAGTATGGCCACTGTCTATCTACCTCTAGGAAATAAAACTTGCATTCCATCTTCAGCTCTTCCGGAAGATGGTCTGAAAGGGGCAGATGAAGTGTTACTGTCCTACTGGATGATTATCACCTGAAACACCACTAACTATTCTCTTTAGATACTCTTACCTTATTTAAGAAAGGACCTCAAGATTCTGATCAGGTAAGATCACTAGCTATTATTACTGGCGCTACTAACATTGTCTTTACCTGATGAAAACTTTCAGGGAATGGTTCCTTTAGGGTAGAATTACCACAGTGTCATAATGAAATAGTATCCTCAGCATGTCAGTCAACAGGGGTTTGCTCTGTCTGAGTAAGAAAGATTTGAACTGACACCTCTTTGCAGACAGAGCAAAAACCATGAACAAGAGGAATTCTGTCTTGTTTCCCATGCACAGGAAGTCAGTTTGCCTGTGTTTGTCCTTATTATGTTGAGATGTGAAACAGCTATGCGTCTTCGCCAAATCACTCTCGGTGCTGCTGAGTAGAGGAAAAATAATTCCAACAGTGCGTGTAAAAGGTAAGCAGTGTAACAGGACTGAGTCCTAGAGAAAACCTCCAATGGTGAAGAGGCATTAAGAAAGTTTTAAAACTATTTACACAGACTTCCAGAAAGGAGAAAGTCAGCAAGAGAAACATCAAGAACTGCAAGCTGTGCTCCAATCTTCATGCACGTCAATCACACTTTCAGGAAGAATGCAAATAGGGCTGGGACAATATTGTCTAGTTTTCATGGAGCTGAGGGAGGTGAATTAGCTTGGAGTGACATTAATCAGATGGCTTGGGACCATACAAACACTGTCATAGACAGAAAGCATGACTTTCTTCATCAAGACAACAGTGAAATGATTCTCTGCGGTTTTCATTATGCTTACAAGATTTGTGATATTACTGTTATTGAACATATACTGAATACCTGGACTGAAGCAACATACCCTACTGTTAGCAGATTCATACATATCTCCTTCCACTTTCCTGGCATAAGCCACCAAGTTCTCCATGCGGCGGTCCTTCAGTGCTGCTGGATCAGGAGTGGGGAAGATGGCTTGGACGCTACAAGAAGAACAAATGAAAGAAAAATTCTTCAGAGAAAAAAAAAATTCAATACAGCCTTATAATATTCAAACTGGACATTCCTTCATATATCAGAGATGTAAAATCATACCAAAACTGTAAGGAAAAAAAACCCACAAAACCACCAAATTAGACTGCACTACTCCCCACAAGATTAAAGCAAATTCAATGATGAAAAAATGTGAGGTTTGACAGTCTACAGTCTAAATACTTGTTTACTACAGCACAGCGAATTTACTAGCAATATAAACTAACTTCATGCCCATTCCTTAATGAGCATGAAGAATGAACTGAAGAAGAGGGCCCAGTTGCCCAGTGTCAGAGAAGTGGTAACTTTCTCATCAACAACTTTACAGCTTAATAGCAGAACTACAGTATTAAAATTCTTTAGAAACATTCAGGAAAAATATGTGGCCTTGGTGAATACTTACAGTTTATGTACTAAATGATTGCGCAGGTCCTGAGTGACATGTTCATGCCATGCTTTCCTTACCCCGGTACTAGAAGGAGGTGCAGCCGTTGGCATTGAGCTGAGGTTTCCAACATTGCCAGAATTTGTGCCATCATTCATTAGTGGGCTAAAATAAAAAGAAAAGGGACTGTTACAGCAAAGTGTGCAGAATTTTGTTGTATGTTTGATGCCTGAAGTAATTTTTAAGTAATTCCTTTCATTACTTCTAGCTACAGCACTAAACATTCTCTAAGAGAAATTTTGACGTCAGCAAACTGCAACACCTACAGCAGCAAAGCTCAGGAGTTTGCAAGACATGGTACAAATGATAAAGAATCACAACTTAAAAATACAAAAATTAATTCCCAAAGGAAGACTATTAAAACTACTAAATATTCTGGGGCTTTCTTGGGGGGACAAAGTGGTAGATACAGAATTGAAATAGGAAAGAAGAGCATAGCTATAGATGTGACTGATGATTTCCATGCCAATACAATTAGTTTTTAAAGCATGCTCTTTATTTACGTTCATAAGCATGTAAATAAATGTTTAATTGAGCAAGAATGAAAATGCATGCATTACTTATTTGTCCCAAGAGATGTTGGAAGAGCTGTTTCAGAAATTAGGCTAGCTTGCTGGTCTGTTGTTATTCCTCCTGCAGGAAGGTTCATCTGGTTGGCTCCTTTGGGACAAAATTAAACATCATTGGCACCCAGTTCACAATTTTGACAATAACGTGGCAAAACTACACTTTACCAACCAACATGTTAACCAAAAAAACCAGTGTAGCAGATAAGTAGCTACATATATGCACCACAGCAGATATTATCATAAAAGTACTTCTGGAATAAAAAATTACTTTCAGTCTGAACATTTTTTTTTCTACAAAAAATAGTCTACTAAAGTTTAAAATTCATAAATTCTTAAGACTAGTTCAATAAGCTAAAAAGAAGATAATACTACAATTAAGTTCCAGAAATAAATTAGCATTTGAGACAGAACTGTCTGCTAGAATAGGTGAAATACTTGTTAAACAAACCAAAATCCTTCAGCAATTCTGTCTAATCACCTTAGACACCAATAAGCTATGGACTATATTTTAAAAGAAACTAAAACTACTGCTATTTGGCAGAAGCAATATATTCAAAGCTTTCTAATATCCAAATGTAAATGAATGGTAGTGTTTATAAATAGTATAATTTTAAGTTATTAATCAACATGAACAGAAAGCCACTACTCTGATCAAGTGAAATACTAGACTATCCTAAAAATTCAACAGTTCAGTTTATTTTAGCACCTTAGTTTCTTGGTATTTTTTCCACCTACCCAGTGCATTAATGGTCCTCATTTGCTGGTGAGCCTGAGGCTGTGCCGGCTGTTGGCCTTGTACCTGGGGCTGCAACTGTGTTTGAGGCTGGTTGCCATATGGTAGTCCAAGAGCAGCATAGGCTCGTTGCATGGAGCTGGGGTCAATTGGATTAGGATTACTTAGCGATGGAGTATTCTGCTGGCCTGTGCCAACAGAACCAATGGAATTTTGGATTCCACCAGCTGGAGACCCTAAAAGGGCTATAAAAAAGAAAGGATAAGAGAAAATTGAAAAATCAATGAGGACAAACAATAAAACAAATCATGCCAAGAATCAACAGAACATGCACATAGTTATATGGTACATATTTTTCTGCCAAAGGACAGAACAACACCTGAGATGTCAAGTGGGGAAACTCAGCCTTTGATTCTACAGGACAGAAACCATCCTAGCAATTAATACATGCAGTCTAAAGACAAGTGCTGTACACTTCAGGCAGATAAGTCCATAATTACTCTAATATACATAAAGTACAGGCTCCAATATAAGGCTAAATAGAATTTTCATGCTTGGGACAGTAGACTAAGGGGGAAAAAAAAAAAAAATTAATTCCTCTACTTCCCTCTTTCCCATCAATCCCATTTTAGGTCAAAATATTTGGCTCCAGAACAGAGATCCTGAGTTCAGCAGAAATACTGTGTCCTTGGACACAAAGGTAATACTGAAGATCTGTTGGTAGAAATTTTCATTCCAAGCAGTCACTAGATGAATCCTCTGAAGGCCAAATTACCCTAAAACCCAAGTCATTCAGAGATATGAAAAACCCTTATGGGTTTCAGGTTGTACTGACAAAATCTAAAATAATTTGAAGAGTCAGAAAGGGGATGAGCCTGCCACAGGTTTTGGTAAACAGTTTAGATAATAATATTTAGGTATTCATTAATCTATATGACCACCATAACCTACCAACCTCTCTCACTGCACAGATGTATGGAAGAGTCATTTCCATTGTAGACAGGAAATGGAAACAACAGGGAAAGGTAGTTTTTACTAAACCCAGAAGCAAATAAAAATCTGTCTTCCAGTCCTCATTTTAGTTGCCATTCTGAGCAATAACATGTTCTATTGTGAATGACACATGGAGTATATCCTTCACCACAGAGACACTGAATTTTGATAACTGAGACTCTGGTAGAAGTAATACATACTTCACATTTTCCCCCTGAAGTAATTAAATATGTACTGTGCATCACAAATTCGTGAGCTAAACACAGCAACAATAATAGCTTTTAATATAGGCAACAATAGCTGTTTTATTGAAATATTAGGAGAGGCACATGGTTAGAAAAAAAATGAAATCAGGAGAACAAGCCTTCTGAGACATTAACAGCATTATCTAGGCTTTCTTAAATCCTTACCCACTATGGAAACTGAGAGAATCACTGAAAAAGATACACACACTTCTAGCTTCCATCCAAGAGAAAACACACATTACAGAGTCCAGACTTTTCCCTCTCCAGATGAGAATTCAATTTGATCTCATTTGCCAAGGAACTACATAATAAATACACTCAGAGATCCCCCTCTCCAGAATAAGCAGCCCCACAGAAAACATCCTTTTTCTTCTCCCAAGGACAGTCCACAATCCTATTTTCAACACTGGGTTTACCATGGAAATTAGGCTTACATATGTTTAGACTCTGTGGACACATTCATAACAACCTGAACTCACTGATCATTTCCAAGCAAGTTTAAAAACAAAGAAGCTGATTGAGATCCTATCAATTTCATTTAAAAAAAAAAAAAAAGGTACATTAAAGAGCAACTGTATGAATTTCTTGTTGGGCTTGCACATAACACTCTGGAATCACACAATACAAGAGAAAGATGCCTTTACACTAGCACAAGTCAAGAAATAGGAAGTCTCCAGAAAGGTTAAATGGCATAAAACTTGTGGCACCCTGAAACTCAATAGGCTTCAGAGGTTGTTGTGACAGCAAAGGATTGATTCAGGAGCTAATAAAAACTTGAGCTTGTTAGAGAAAGAGGATGATATTTCTCCAGAAAAGTTACAACAAAAAAAACCCCATACACTTTCAGCGCTGGCTGTAAATCAGAGGCCCATCTCTGGAGATGGTAGAATGACCACAAGTGGTGCTGAAGGTTAGGAACAGGAAAAAGGCTTCTAGCCATCCCACTGAGCATAGCTAAGTGTTTCACCATTCCTCGTGCTCTTCTGGGGAAAAAAGCTGCCAATGATCCGAGGACTGCAAGCTTGCCTTGAATTTCACGATGAAGCTAAGGCAGAGCTTGGAGAAGTCAATCACCTCTTGCCCACAGTTTTGGGCTGAGCTTTGGCAGTGGTATTGGTTACTATGAAGCACAAGTTCAGCCCTTGTGTTAGAGCAGCTTTAGGAACCACAATCCAGCCACTTCCAGAGAAGTCCACTTAAGCAAGATCAGATTTCTAGACCTCCTTCCGCCCCAGACCAAAGACTACTTGTAAAAACTCAATTTGGGTATTTGTCAGAGTTGACAGTCTGAATGTCACTTTAAAAGTGACAACATGGAGAGTGAGTCTCTTCTAAACAGACACCTACCCCTCCACCCCCCCCCATTTCTTCATAAAATGACCAACATTATCATAAGGGGACAATGTCTGAAGACCACTACTTCGACTTGCACTTTGAAAAGACTAATGATCTCCAAGGTTCCACATAGGCGCATGTACCTATTCAAGCAGGCAAAACTCACTAAAGCTGGTGAACAGCCAAATGTTGCTTCAACAATTCAAACCAGTATTATTATTAGGGGACAGACTACATTCTTACAGCCAACTGTACACTTACAACATGGAAATGAGTGGCTCTGACTATTTGGTCTCAGCTGTTCTGTATTTGATAACTCAATAGCATACTGTATTGCATATTTTCATAATATCAGGCATCTGATTTTGAAGGTTTTTAGGGTTTTTTTTTTTTTTGGTCTGTTTGCTCATTGGTTTTATATGAATGCATGACATTATCTCGATCTGTCAAATGAAGATGGAGGAAGGAAGTATTAAAATTTCCATACTGGACAGATCAAGTGCAAATGCAGTCCTTTCTGTGATAGATACCACAGGAAATCAAGTCAATGTAAATTCAGCACTGAAACAAACACGAGTTATCACATTAGGCCACTGCTACATGAAGCAACATCTACTGTGATTTTTTTTTTTTTTTAGTTAACTGATGCTTTAAGACATTGATGAGCTCATAACAGAACCTACAAGTGTAAAGGCAACTCTGTACAGGACTGTTCACATTCTAAATGCTTTAAAGAGAATTGGGCTCCTTATGTCCCACTGTTACAAAGTCACATGTGTTTATATACCTTAAGAGTGAAAGTTCAAACAAGCAAAAGCTAAGCAGCCCCAGAACTTCCTGAACAGCCCTGATTAGGCCCTTTTGGGCATATGCATTAGGATGTAATCTAAACGATCAAACACTATCTTGTCTACAGGATCCCAGTTTCAGGGTGCAAAGTAGATAATGCTGCCTTCATGAAATTCATGTCTTCTAGAGGGGAACCCCTCCGCTCCTCCAGTTGATTAGAATTTATTTTAAACACAGACTCCTAATGCTATTTTAAGTATGAATGCCCAGCACTTCTCTAACCTGACCACCCCAGTGAAAGCAACATGTTAATCCATTTTTGAGAAGTCTGATTTAAATTTTTCATTTTGCTTCCTAATTCTGGAATTGAGACTCGATCAGCAGTGTTCAAATGCTCTGTCCTGCAGCTCCTCGCTCTGCTCGTTACATTCATTCTAGCTCAAAGTGGCTGGAGCAAAAATTCTGCTGGTAACCTTGACTCACCTCAGCACAAGCCTGTCCTGCACCCAGAATTAGGCAGGTATACAAAAAGTAAGTGTACACAATCGTTTAATTAAAGGCTGTATCATTAATCAAATTATGGGGTAAGTAAAGATTTTATGAGCAACTTAAAGGTAGGAAGTGTCAGTATTAAACTTCACCACCAACGCCATTTTAATTTTTATTTAAGTTAAGCATTAAACTAAAAGCCTTCACAGTATAGCATTGTATTAGTCAACAAATGGAACTTCTTAATCTGCAGGCTAACCATCATGTGGCTCAGTGCAGTAACTGATAGTTGGTAGGTCACCATTATGTATGATTTCCAGCACTTAAAAACAAGAGACATTTTGTTTGTAGATTTTACAGACAGTTACTGACAGTAAGACTTGAGCAAACTGGATTTAATTTCCCATTTTCACAGGAAATAGGCTCTAGGTGCTGCCTACTCTTTCTGAACACATTTCCCTGCGCGCCAATGTGCTCCTTCCTTCTCTACAAAGGGTTAGTTCCCAAATGCTCTCAATCCAGGTCTTCTTTCATTTTCTGCCCATACTCAATAACCTACTACCTCAGCCAGCTATCTCCTAGTCCCTATTTCCATTTCCCTCATCAGATTTCCACTGTTCATCCCAAAGTCCACATACTCCAGAATTTCTGGCCCAGTCTTCTTTAAGATCACATTTTTAGATGAAGATTAGTTGTCTCAAATTCACTCTTTCTCAATCCAGCTTTTTCCTCACCGCATTTTATTTAAAATTTTCCTACAAGGAAAAATACAGGGGAGACTAGCTCCATGTTCACAACTCCACCTTCCAGTCTCACTCAACTGAACAGGGATCCCAAAGATTTTCTAGTGTCTCCTGATCCTGAAATGAAGGACATCAAACATTGCATGAGGATCAGCCAGGTCGTAATAAATGGTGAGCACAGCACACTTATCACCACCTGTAGGGCTGCAAGGGGAAGCATACCCAGCAGCTGTTTAGTGGCACAATACACACCTGCCCAGGTCAGGAACAGAAGAACTAAGAAACTCAAGCATGTGCATGACAAGATGAATCTTCAGAAAAAACAACAGTTACGATAGAGCTATAAAGCTAGGAAATATTATCAACAGCTATTTGCAAGAGTTTATAACTCAAATTGTGGTGGGCTAAGCAGGGAGCAAGAAGTACTTCCTAGCAAAACCAACCCTCTAACCCCAAAACATTTCTACCAAATTTCAAGTCATTACTTCAAAACACAGGAGTCACTGGCCTATTCAAAAGAAAGCTTAATATTTTAGCATGTGCAAAATAACATCCTTTTTTTTTTTTTTTTTTTCAGTTTTCCCTTACCCTCCCAGAGATGTACATGGTATACACGGTAATATCCATGTGGAACAGAAAAAATTTCAAACTTGTCCCAACATGTCCTATTAACAAGTCATGTTGACAGTTCAACAATTACAATAAAAGACAGTTCAAGATTACTTTAACAACAACAAAAAAACAGCTATACAAATGAAACCTGGCACAGACAGATGTTCCCTGCAAAGATTCTAAACACTAAAACATGGAGTAAGATACTTGTAAAGAAACAGCTCCATGGTAATAACCTAAAATCCAGGACTTTTTGCAGCATGCAGAAGGAATCCCCCAAAGAGTAGGAATAGACAGCTACAAAGAGCATATGAACCATTGCACATCGGAAGGGTGGAAGCAAGCCACCATATTGCAACGTTTCAGAAGTGCTGAACTACAGAACATTCTGAAAGATCAGCACACTTTGAAGGAGCCACTTGAAAGCCCAGCACAGATACAAGAGGACTCGAAATAACTGGTAAAATAGGCATGAGCACAGAAAGGAAGAGTCTAGGACTCAAAAGTCTTTAATGACCATTGTGTGGTCATTCATTCTGTAAGGACAACAGCCTGACAAAAGTAATGAAGGTCACTGTCCTTCTCAGTTCTTTTTCCCTTTCTAAATGTTCTCATCATATTCTGCCATATGCAGATCCCCCCCTCCCCCCAATTTAGTAGATGCTATAATTATTTCTTCCCAGGAGAGCAAACATTTTCTTCAAGTCTTAAACTAACCTAGCTTAGGTTAGTTTTCACCTGATCAGGCACAGTGTTTTCAAATGCACATATTAATGTAAATCATTTCACAAACATTTCTGAATGCCTAAAAAGGGGTATCCTTTATAATACCTTCTTCTCCCAAGTAGTTAGCAATAGGACGAGAGGAAATGGGCTCAAGCTGCACCAGGGGAGGTTTAGGTTGGATATTAGGAAAAATTTCTTCACAGAAAGGGTAGTCAAGCATTGGAACAGGCTGCCCAGAGAGGTGGTGGAGTCACCATCCCTGGAAGCGTTCAAAAAACGGGTAGATGTGGCACTTCAGGACATGGTTTAGTCTAGTCTACCCTTAATTGGTTTAGTGTGGACTTGGTAGTGTAGGTTAATGGTTGGACTGGATGATCTTAAAGGTCTTTTCCAACCTAAACGATTCTATGATGCTATGGTTCTATACATCTAAACAAGTATTTTTAGTGTTCATCTTTTACCTTCAAATGAACCACAAGGTGTCATGTCTATGACTTACAGACATAATCCAGAACAAAGAACCTTGCACCTCAGCATACTAAGCTGCAAATTTTCATGGTTACTACCACTGGATTATTAATTCAACAGAGTAAGGAGATTTCATATTTATTTCCCCTGCATGCAGCAACAGAGCCAAACTCTACACTTACCCATTATAATTCTGTTGCATTCAAACAACATCCTGTTTGATCCCATTAACAAAATTATCTTTAAGGACTGTTTTTGTTCAAGTGCCTTCTCTTTTGATAAGTTGTATGAATGACGTAAAAACAAATACTGCACAAACTACTTTTCTACAGCAGCTTGTATAGAAAAAAACAATTATGTTGTGCTAGATGTTGTTAGCACTTTGATAACAACTGTGTAATAAGGATGTTATGCACAAATGGACCATGTCATACTAAAAAGCAAAGCTTTCAACACATTTTTTGAAGGCCAAACATAACTAATCACTTGCACCAAATCAGTACTTTTAACACACAAGATGCATCTTGTTTACCAAGGAGAAGTTTGGTAAAATGAAAACAAAATCCTTACCTCCAAGTAGCTTCTTTATATTTATATTTTTTTTAGTTTTGGAGGGAAAAAACACCCTCCTGCAATTATAATTATTATCCTCAATGGATAATTTGGACAGTCTCTACCAGCGACTCTCCCCTCTGCCTTAATCTCACCTAACCTAGCAGCTCTTCTCTATCCTCCAAGGCTTTTTAGTGTTCCTCACTGCAGTCTCAGCCTAAATGGTAGTTAGCAGAATGCTTCCAACACAATTCAAATGTACAAGCTTCACAAGTCCTCCAGCTATTTCCCACTTCTTAACCCTTATTTAAATATACTTAGGCATAGCATTACTTGGACTTTTAGAATTGCTGCACCTATGCTGTAAAATGTTCAAAGGATTTGATGAGAAGCAAACCTACCAACCTAAGTTCAGTATTTTCTGTTTCAGAGCAAGAGGGAAGAAAGGCACTAGAAATTGGGTGCTCCAAGCATCACTAACGGCTAAGCTATTATAAAAAACAGGCATGGGCAAAACCACTACGATTTGCAGAACTTCAGCTAGTCTATACAGCATCAAATACACCTAAAGATTAAGACATCCAGACAAGATCTTTTTGTGCACAAGAATATTTTTTTAAAACAAACATTTTTGATTATTCTTAATCACTAGCATGTTGATTTGTCTTCAGCAGCAAGACAAATAATGAAGTAGCTTATATCTTTCCCAAAACCCTACCTTCATCCAAAACTGCATTACAACTGGAATCTATTGACCTGCCTCACAGTAAAAAAAACAGCTAGAAGTTGCCACACTCTTTAAAAACAGATGTGCACTTGATCTGAGATTTCCCCTTTTCAATTATTGTGTATTTAAGTAATAAATTGCATTCATGATCAGAAAGGAGAATTCATTAGTATATTCATCCTTATACAAGATTATTAAACAGCTACTAAGTTTGTTGGGACACTGCCAAAGTTTATTCCTACACTGCACATTTGATTAACTTTATTTTAACAGTATCATTCCACTGTGACAGCTGTAAAACAACTACTTACGTTGTTGATTTCTTTTGTCACTAGCGTTTTTCAAAGGCAGGCACACAGGACAGTCGTGCCGAGTACAATTCTTCCAGTGGGAGATGATTTGTCTTGAAGATGCACAATGTGCAACTGTAACAAGAAAAAGCAATAGAATTAAGGTCACTTCTTGGCTAACTGGTTTTGAATTAACTCATCTCATTTTTTAGAGCAACTCTGTTCTTCCTCCTTTACAAGCAATACTGTATTGATAACGAAACACAGCTAAATGCAACTGAATTTTTTTGGAACCCACCAATAATGCCATAACAAATGAAGGAAACTGGTACTAAGATCTAAGAAACCCTACATGGCCGAGTTGCAGGCAAACACATGGGTGGATATTACACCCTCTTTATAGAAGAGAGGAGGTGAAAAAGAGGCTTTCAAGGCTACTGTTGGTACAATCCTGCTTCTAAAAGGCAAATATTTGCTTTCTGTTTTCTACACTGACAACTGTGAAGAGATCAGAAATGGAAACTGAGCAAAGGTAATGAAAAGGGGAGCAGCTGTTTAATTAAAGAACCAGCTTTGACACTCATTTGTGCCAGGTATAGGGATCTTGACAAGAAGAGAAACACTGCTGACAAATATGCAAGAAACCTTACACAGCTCATTTGCAAGAGCAGCTTCAGCAACATGCTCTCACCTTGACAGGCCTTCCCAGCTTGGCAGTGTGTCATGTGGTTGAGGACATTTTTCATGGTTCGACAGTGTGGGAGAGCACAGGCCCGCACCTCTCCATTTGCTTGCTCACGCCTCTGACATTTGTGAGCATGAAGCAGCAAAACCAACTGCTGCTGGATCAGTTTGCGTTTCTCCGGATCTGCTGTTGGTCCAGTTGCCATTGCCTGCGTCGGTACGATCCCCACTTGCTGTACCTGGGTTTGCATCTGGGACTGAGAGAGCAGATAGTTTAGCATTGCATTTGCAAGTCTCAATTCTGATCTTAATCTTGTATAATAATTTGAGTATCACAAGACTATTTGCCAAGCATTCTGCTATGACTGGCTACAAGGATCATTATGCCAGTCCCTGTAGCATTCTCAAACACTTCTATTCTAACCCTGGAACAGCAAAAATGTACTGAGAGGTTCCTCCATTAACACATTTACAAACAACAGTTTAAGTAACAAGCCATCCAAAATCTTATGTTTATTAGACAAATCATAATTCCAACAGGAAAGAGCTCTTACCACACTTGAAGGTGGAATTCAAGTCTGTATTTTCGTATTATAGGTTTTATACACTTCAATCCTAGTTTCTTGTCCCCAACAGAAAGAGGAGTCCCAATGGGAGAAGACAGTCAAAACATGACTGTCTCTATTACAGTAAGGGGTAGAACTGATTTTCCAAGCCTAAATTAGCCTTTCTTCTCACAAGTGAGTGCTGATTCGTTTCACAGAGAAAATTTCCAAGGTAAGATGTATACAGTTTTCTTCCAGAAAGGGCCACCTAAGTCTGGATTGCATTCTGCCTACTGAAGTGAACTACAGTTAACTACAGGATGATGCTAGGTTGTATCAGCTTGTAAAAATGTGGTATTTTATTTCCAGCATCCATTCTTTACGGACACACTTCTGTACCAATGTCCAAGCCTTGCCTGACAGAGCCTGCATACCCAAAGAGATCTTCAGTCTAAGACATAGCTCATGACAGTGCGGAAGATATAAATAGCTTCCTTAACACGTCATTTCTTCAGCACAGATTTAGAAGCTTTTCAACTACCTTCCTGGACCTTTGAAGGACGACAAATGTAGAAACCTGATTTTCAAAGTTAAACACATTCACAGCCTGCAATGACTCCACTATCAGGAACAGATATGGGACTGAAAAAGTGCTTAAATCCCTGTGGTTCACAGCCTGAATTAATCCCATGGACAAATAAAAAACTGTCCCAAGAACCACTTTGATTATGCACTGTAAATATAGGTCACCACAGAAAAGCTCACAAACTTTCAAGCTACCTAAGGAAAATCAGCCATTAAAAACACTTATAAATAGAACATAGTAAGAACAGGATTATACTGGGGAGGTAACAGAGGAAATAGTTCGGTGCTGTCTACAGAACTGCTGACCAAAGCCTGCTTACTACATTTAAGGAAAATCACCCTTAAGTGACAGAATACACGATTTGTAGCCTGCTCTACTTTTGACCTTTGAGAAGGACTCTCAGAAAATTCCACAGCCTACAAAACAAAGCACATAACAAACAGCAACAAAACTCATTTTCTTTGGTTAACAAAAGGTTCCCTGGCATAAAGTTCTCACTACACCAGCAGCAAGCTTTGTTCTCAGCTTTGCCACCTGCACATCAGGTTTTAAAGAGCTAGCTTTTCTCCTGGAGAACGAAACACACAAGATCAAGTTGAAAACACAATGTCTGGTATTTGATGGAGGAGGCTGGGGACTCTGCCACTGATAATGATTATACAGTAAATCTTAAACAAAGAGGAATTGCTACATTTGTTTGTCTTGAGCTTGCAAGAAAAAGAGCAATAAAAGGAAAGAGGGTGAGGGAAACCCATCCACTTATGCTCCCAGTGCCTGCAGCTGAAATGAAGTCTTCCACTTCTTCTGTGAACAAATCCACAAGAGCAGACAGGTTTTTTTGAAACAGTTCTTTGGTCACAAATAGGAAACAATTAGTTCAGCCAATCTGCAGAAAAATACAGAGACCATGCCAAAGAAAATCTTGTTGGAAGCAAGGTTTTCATTCCAGTCAAAGAATTGTTTCCCAAGCCAAAGTTCTCCTTTTGTTACTACCCTACCAGTTAACAGACATGACTACAGCTGCATCAGCACAGATATAATGCCCTGACCCAAAGGGATTTCTTGAAGACCGAGTAACAACAACAACAAAAAAGCAGAATTGTTGAGTATCAGTCATTAGAACAACAAGCAGTCTCAGTCCAGATGAGAGCATGTCTGCAGGTAGGCACAAAAAAAAACCCCAAAACAACAAAACCCCCAAACAAAAACCAAACCACCCCCAAAACCAAAACAAAAACACTACCCCCCCACCAGAATATTGCCTAAGCTCTATACAGTTATGTTGGTCACTATTTCAACCTTGTAAAGTCCTAAACCTGCAAATATAATGAATGATCTCTCCACCATATCACTTTCAAGACTGTTGACTGTTTGAGGATGTTGATCTCTTCCCTGTTAGTTTGTCTTTTAAGAACAGTGGTCTGCAGGACCAGTTCAAAACTGGAGATATGCTAGGGCACTGCAGTCATGCCAAAGGGGCATAAATCCTCTATCAACCACAGGAATCCTTCCACTCCAGAAAGAGCAGGAGGCTTCACCTGAATGACTAACAACTTTCTTGATGAAGCAGGAAATTCAGACACCTCTATTCCCACAGTTAAAATAAATGCTTCAGTGGTCAGATACAAGAGGGAAAAAAGATAGCTTTGCTTCTCTTGCTCCCTTGCTGAGCTCCACCATAAACAGAATAAACTGATCAGGGGTTGGAAGTCTGCTACAACCTCTGACAGAGATAGTAGCTTTATTAACCAGTTTTCTAGAAACAGAGTAATACAACACTTCTATAGTGTAAAGCAGCTATTAATACTGTTTAAAATTATGGAAACTATATATTCATACAGGAAGATAGTTCTGCCCTGTCCTTATTCTGAAGAGCAAAAACTTTCCATGCTTCTGGGCAGCACAGATGCACAAGTATCTCCATGGACTTGGATTGACACAAAGTTCCTTGGTGGTTTTACTTTACTGAGATGACCCGTAATCCTCTATGTTTTGACATGTTTATATTCAAAGGTGCTCAACATTGCCTGTCAAGATCAAACAATATGTACTCTTTCTTATAAAAGTAGGCACCAATTTCAGTAGCACTGGTAATCTTTCAACAGGTGAACAACGTGATACAGAACTCAAGCATCAGCCTAGCTTCCATATAGCATTACATCTTTAAAATACATTTCCTCTTCCATAATTTCTTTTTATTTCCATGTTCTCTCCCTCTCCCTGATCACAAAATGCCTCTTTCTGGAACCAGCGTATTAGGACAAATCCTGCATTTAAGAAATGCCTTTAGTTCTTTAAGACAGGTTTGTAATCAACAGTGGACCTTAGTGAGATAATTAAGAACCCACTGCCACAAAGGATTACTATTTTGATAAAACTGTTTTATAGACCTTCCCTCACCCTAACCAGAAGGCAGGTAACACTTTACACTTGGGGTTTCTCAGTCTGTTGACATTGTGGACTAGAAAAGGGATGTTATTTACTAGTGACAAGGTATTTTTAACATGTCATCCACATGTGCATTATGGGCACATCCAGTCTATCAATTAAGACCTTAGGAAAACCAACCCTTGCAGTATCTGCACAGAGCAAGGCTGCATCCCACCTTCACTCACGCAGGAGTATGTAAGGTGAAACACACTAATTTCTTCAGTTCCCCTTCAATCACAGGCTTAAAGTATGACCTTTGGGGGTCCTTTTCAGAGAAGGGACAGTGGACATACAGCAGATACAAGCATGAACTGTAAATCTCAAAGAACACTTCTAATTAGCAACACTTCTATCTGAATTAAGTATTCACAGTGTGATCAACTCCATTCGCGTACCCTGCACATTTACATGAAGATTGAAAGAAGTCCTTCCTGCAAATAGCAATTGCAGGAATACTCTAATAAGCATTGAACCAACTCTGCACAACCCAGGAAGCACTGTTCTGTCACAAAACTGCAATGAGAGCTCAAGCAGCAGCTTGGCATCAAGGAAAGGAGGCATTTCTCAGTGTAGTCACTTAATGAACCCAGGCTTTCTCCAGCAACTACCAGAGCTTCACTGTGAAAGCAACACAGAACCAGTTTACACTTCTTGCAATTCACTCTGATATTCTCCACGTGGATGGTGGTTTCTCTGGTTCCACCAGTTAATGTGTGAACAGGCATGGTCTGAACAGCCTGGTCCTAGCCACACAGGAAGAATCCTGACACCAGGAATTTGAAGGTCTGCTTTGGCTCCAGAGGTCCACACACGTACAGAACAGGCTGACATGAGTGGAAGTACTATAAGCACAAGTGCTTGCATTTCTGCCCAATAACCCTACAGCACTGCATTTTCTCATCCAAGTAGCAGGAAGAATCAGAATCTGAGTCTGCATGGTGGGCAGAAGACTTAAGAGGGGGAAAAAAGGCTTCCTGAACTGGACACAGGACCAGAAAGTGGTCATGCTCTCTGGAGGGAGATCGACTCAGGTGGCAAGAAATGACGTTAGCTTGTTAGTAACACCAATCTGACAGCTTGCAACGTGGCTAGCAAATGAGAAGAGAGGTAAGGTGATACTCTCAGCTCCTGCATACAAAGCCAACATAATGCATGGTCTTAACATGAAGAATATGTCCAGAGCCCAAGATTTATTTCAAAGCTTTGGCACTGACATGGCCACAGGCAGTTTTCCTATCAGGAGTGAAGAGGACGATTTTCATGTCCCAGCTTTCACTAAGCACTCTGAAGTGTAACTTCCACCTCTGAAGCTGGTACTGGGGAGTGAGCCTCACAAGCCCATGGCAACCACAAAAGGCAAGAAGGCTCCTATGGTCATACCATAGAAGGAACCTGAATAGCTGGTCCTAGAGACTGCCCTCAGTGCACTTGGCTTTTAATGACTGAAAGTTTTCTTCTAAAACCAGCAAATGTCTCAATATTACACAGTTGACTGTGCTGGGGATCAAGGCTGGATCACCGTCTTTCTTAAAGATACACTTTTGGAGTTTTACATCCTTGTCTTTCTGATTTCAAAGACCAGCAAATGCCAAGAAACACATATCAAAGACGTGTTCCAAAGCAACAAAAAGGGACAAAACTTGATACGGGAATCTGCAGACAGAGTCCAGCTCTCACATACAGAAAATTACCTGAACAAAATTTTAAGAGAGGCTTATACAGGATTTACTGAGTGATAAAACAGACTGAGCAAACCGAATGAGCAACATCAAAAACCACAAATAGCAAATCTGTGGATAAGAGACAAGTGAAAAGTTTGTAAGTGAAGGAAAGACATGCTGTCAGAGTGCTGGCTATGGAATACTTCACCTCAACTGCTGGAAGAGAGTAGAAATGGCAATAGATATTCTCCACCTTACATATTTGTATTCAGGAGATGGAAGAGTGGAACATGAACCAGAGTGCTGGGAAAGAGCAGATTCTCTTTTCAGCTTGCTTTTGCCAGCCTGGCACCATTATTTATGTATGGTGTAAAAATGAAAATGTTCCACCATTCAAAGCAATACACGTTCCCAGGATGAACTCTTGCACCAAGAGAACAGAGATGTCTACTCTGCCCCCAACACAATAGCATAGTTCCTTTGGCACTGAACACTATCTGTTAAATTTGTTTCCGGGTTATTAAGATCTTCTACATTAGAAGAATGGCAATATGGACAAGAGCTTTTCCCAGCTGTTCACTAGGCTGCTGCTCCACTTCGAATCAGGTGGGATTTTCTTGAGGAAGCGAAGGAGTGAGCATGTCTGGAAACGATAAACTTTAAGCGTGCAGGTCAGGGTAGGCACAGGGAAGGTAAGCACAGCAAACAGCAAGTCCACCAGAGACTGGGAGACTGCTGATGAGAGCATCAAGCAGACACACAGCATGCCTCTGGGGCAGTCACAGACCTTTCCCATAGTGAAAGAGAAGGCTAAGTTTGCTGCAAGAAAGAAACAAAACAAAACAAAAAAAATCACTGAAAGGTTAAGAATTCAAGCCTTCCTCACTGTAAGGACACAACAGACAGAGGTTTTTCATAAAGCCTTTTATTTCTAGTCTCTAGAATAAGATATGAGTTGTCTATTTTAAGTAGCTACAGTTCTACTTGTTCTAATTAAACTTGGTCTCCAAGTTTAAAAGCTGTCTTCCTCTCTCTAGGAGGCCCGCAGAAAGGCACACCTATCCTTATCTCCCAGTCTTAAAGATCATTGTTTTCCTCTGTTCTGACCAAAATCTGTTAATAAAAGAAATCCAAAGGACATAAAAAGAAACAGAGAAGCAAGGAAGAACACAACAGAATACTTGACATGTAGTTTAATAAGAGATCAGAAAAAAAATGCAAGAGAAGATGTGCTGTTCCACTTCTAAGTTAAGAGAACTGAGGAGAAACAATTTCCTTAGCTTCAAGAAAGTAATATTCTCTCAACTCCATCTGCTGGTCATAAAGATAACTGTGAAATCAAGCTGGTGTCTGGAAGCCAAATTTGACACACTGTATTCCTAACCCATGTAGAAATAATAGATTTACTGGTACGTCCACGAAGAAACCATCCATCACCACCCTTGGAATATGCAGCACAGCAGACACTGCAAAGCTTCAGCAAGTTTGATGGAAAAGTCTAACAGGGTTCCCCCCACTGTCAGCGCATCCTGGAGTCTGGGTACTCTGAAAAGTGGCTCCTGGCTCCCATACAGGCTGCACACTGTGCTGAGTGCCAAAGTGCAGAGCACAGCTCACTTCCACAGTCCAGAGATTTTGCATGACCTCACTGCAGCAGAGCCTTGCCAATTCTGCATCGAACAATTTAAGCGACACTGAATCTTAACAGTGTGTCACCAAAACTTCCAACAACATCAGAAGCAACATCTTTCTTCTGGAAACAAGTCATTCACTCAAGATTTCACGTTGCCCATTCTCTAAGGAAAACTGATTGTATTCTGTAAGCGTCATACAAAACAAAAGCTAATATGTTGTTCAGAACCATAGTTAGAAAAACAAAACAAACAAAAATCAATCCATCTGGCTGGCACTGAAAATTCATACCTTAATGCTGACCTTTTAATCATTTTAATACCATAAGGCTTGTTACTTCTTTCCTAATTAAAGAGATTAAACCAAATGTGCTTCTGAGGGTCTAGTGTAATGTCATGCTTGGAACAAGGGCTGGAAGATGCAATGAACTAACACTTCTGAGAACCACTTCATCTGGGAGGCAGTGGGGGGAGAGAGTGAATGTGCTGCTCTTAGGAGAGCGGTAGCATGAATTTGGATTAAGAAAAAAAATCCACTGCTGCAGCAGAGGTTTATCCTGACTGCCAGCATGATGGTTATGCCTGGCAGTAGGAAAACTCCTGGTTAGTGTTTGGGACAGGGGTGCCACACAATGATGCTTAGAATAATGTGGGTTAAGAAACATACTTATCTTTTGCTTTACTTTTGCAGCATACAAATAAGGTTACAGAGAAAGGCAAAAGATTGAAAGGAGTATTTAAAAAATGTCTTGCTTTTCAGGACCAAGGCGTCTTAACACAATGGTTGCACCTTTCTATTTCCTCTTATTTAGATATTCTTAGTGGTAACCAAGGTGTTTAACACCATGCTGGAATCTGATTTCCTGCCGCAGACACGCCACATACAACCAATGTTTTCATTCACATGGGTTTGTCTCTCACATGGAATAGTACTTTTGGGGCCCTTTAAGATAAGAATAGTATAGAGGGCTGGTTTAGCAAGATAGGCAGTTCCAGTCATCTCACAAAAAACCCTGGAGGTCTTTTTAAAAAGATGTAGTTTGTCTTTCGCCTGCTGTAGTAGATGGGAGTCTGAACTGATCCTCCACAGGTTCATTTTTGATAGACGGTAACGTAATGCTATACCCTTTTCCACAAACACATTAAATCAAACTGCCATCTCTAGGGTCCTAAAGCATCATGGGACACAGCAAATGGTGAAGGGATTGCAGCAAGAAAGCATGGCATAATAGTTCAAACACTGCAACTCTGCTCTGGGGAGCTGCCTCTGTCACAAGCAACTTTTCACAAGTGCCATTTGGGTCAGATTTTAGTTGCCCAATGTGAGACACAGACATCACCTCCATGAATTATGGGAGCACATATCCAACCGACATGAATGTTATTTTACCCTTAGATAATGTCTTAACATATGAAATAAGGAAGGCTTTAGTAAGCCAGAGCCTACAAACCTCAACTTCAGAGTCAGCAGATTCTTCCAGTCTTACTCTCTTTGTGCCTCTCAGCCTCACGTTTAAAACTGGGGCAACACATCTTTATCTCAGAGAGGTATCGTGAAAATTAACTAATCCCAAGTATATGCCTGCTCCAGTGATGACTCCCACAGAAAAGACAGTTTGGAAAAGACTGGCTGAGTGAAATATATTACTACATACAGTCAACAAGGCCCACAGCTACCCACTGAGCAGCAAAAATAGAACAAAATGTTGACTATATGCTCTTTCAGAGGGCACTGTTCATATTGTACACTGAATAAAGCAAAAGTCCCTGTGGAAAGAATAGCATATGGCCATGCATGTACTATTACCAAATAATTACACTGCCTTACCCACTGCTGCTAAGTAAAGGTTAAAATTTAACAAGTCTGACATTTCCTTTTAAATTCTTGGCTTTGCAATAAAAATGTTTAGATGGAAAATTCAGTTTTTAAAGATGAAAGTTCCACACCCATCAGGACTGCAATCAAACTCAAATCACCACATGATCCATAAGCAGGGTTGAGACCTTTTGGCTCGACAGTACAGATGTCTATTGGCTGAAATGGCTATCACTCTCCATATTGGCTTGAGAGAGAAAAAGATATATTGGACATACGAAAGCTTTTGACACCTGAGAAACAAACAAAGATGGTTTTGATAGTCCTCTCAGAAGACAACTGATACTTTTGACACTTTAAAGAAGCTGCAATTCATTGTACTGGGAAAGTAAGTTTCCCTTACTTTCCTCTATCTCTTGGACAAGATGGGAGAAGGGAAACAAAGTTTTTTTACTTCCTCCTCCCTCACCACTAGTCAAGCCTTGATGGCAAATGCCTTTTTTATTCCACCTGAATACAATACCTACCATTACATCCTATACTAGTAAGCGAGTACATTGAGATTTAGGCTTCCCAAAACCTGACTTTTAAATTATTCCAAAGCCCGATTTGGTGCTCATCCAGTCCCCGAGATGAATACAGCACTTTGCAGATTTGCAGGTTCTCTGCAGTATCAGGGCAATAATTCATTTGCTTTACACCTGATCCAAACTTAAAGTATTTTAAAAACAAAATTAGAACAGTCATGCAGCAAATTGTCTTTTACAACTATTCTGCATGAGTGCAAGTGGTATTCTGAACACGGTCTTAATCCTAGTCACCAGCTTCTTTCCATAATCATAAGCAGTAAATGACAGATGGTATTAAGCAAAGATTTCACAGTGTAACTAGAGGAAAATTAGGAAGTGCTCCTCTAAAATCAGGAGAAAAGAGGAAGTTTATTACATCCTGTTCTCTCTCACATATATCCTTATTAGTGATAGGCAGGTAGCAAACTCACTGATGGAAGGACAAGCATTGCTTGTGCCAAAAAATAGCCGGTTTTCTAGTTAAATTAAAAAATAAGCAATTTGCATCTTATGGAAGGTTTTACAAGTTTCTATAGAAACCGCTATCATGTATAAGAATATAAAATGCAACAAGCTGGAGTTTCCATAGAAACAACACAAGCAGTTTGATTAATACGCAGACATACTGAGACAAATGGGAATATTTAATTTCACTTTGTAAAGAAAAGTCTAGTAAACAGAATACTACAAACTTGGGCAAGGTATCCTAACAAGAACTATCCTCATAAGCTTGTGAGCTGCAAGTCATGCACAATATAAACAGAGAAGCATGTGCTGTGTTTACCACATTAGATTCAAAGGCTATGGAAGGTTCGATTTAGTTTCAGGAAGTTGATGATGTATCCGACACATTCTAATTGATTTAGGAATTTAAACCTACAAACAGCACTTACAGAGAAGACACTTTCATCTGGTTTGGAACTAGATGTACCACACAAAACAAAAGGATGTAATGCGAGGCTTATAACAAAATACTGTGATTGCTTAGAAAGTTAAATTACTGCATAAAAATGTGAACAAACTTTCTACACACACTGCGTAGTGCTAGTGAGGAACCACGGGGCAACTCTGATGTTTAAAAGACCACGGACAAGTAGTAACATTGCAGAAGCCATATCACCCAAGAATTTAGAATGCACTATTACGACATAATGAATAAGGGAAACAGGCAAGTACAACTTACCATATTTGGCACACTGGTGACGGGAGTACTCTTGATGTCGGCAGGAAAGGGAGACAAACTATTCGCCATGCCTGGCTTGTTTGGTAACTGAGGATTCACTCCTGTAGCTCCCATCTGCTGCCCTCCAGTTTGACTGAAAGGCTGCCCAAAGGGACTAGTGTTACCTGTCATTCCCATCTGGAAAAGAATGAATGAAATTATTATAATTTCCTTGATTCCAAAGGAACATTTAAAAAAAGAAAACATGTCAAATCTCCATCTTTGCATTCATAGAGACCAAATTCCGGTTTAAGTTGCTCAAAATTAAATTCTCAATTTCACAACTTCAATCAAATTTAAATTAAGTTTTTAAAAAAGATTTTACAAATTTACACAGCTGTGTGCATCTGAAGTCTTGCAATCCAACTTACAAAATCATTGTGCAAAATGCAAAGGAGAAAACAAGATTATCCTTCCCAATCTGCATTGACAGAAATTACTTTTTCCAACACTGCAAAAACTTTTGAAGACCAAACAAACCTCAAATCCTTTAATACTTTGTGCATTCTGTGCACAAAGCATGACTTTGTACACAGACTAGATGGGAAGGGAGGGGAATATATAGAGGCATCTAGCAAATGCTTATCTACTTATGTTTTGGTACTTGAGGAAAAATGTCTGAACAAAAGGACATCTAAGGCTGACATCCTTGACAAATGACACCCCCAAAACTCTTTAAGAATAGCAAGCAGAAATACAACTCCCCCCAAATGAGTAAAGAGAACACTGTCCACCCAAAGAGCCATTTTGCCTGAAGAGCAGCCTCCCAAGAGAAGCGGTGAAAATCTCTTATTACTTGAACCATTTAATATTACACTGGACAAAAGGTCTTGAAAAGATATTTTAGCAGGAATTTAATTCTTTCAAAGAGGATGACTAAGACTAGGTCCCTCCCTCCTCCTTCCAAATAAAGGAGGAAATAAGTCAACAGATTATTCCCCTCCCCCCCGGATTTCTAGATGACTTTATCACCTAGCAGAATGTCTTAAATACAAATCCAACTACTGACCGAGTCTTTATTTGAAATATTAAATCGTATTTTCCCCTTCCTTTGACCTCTCCATCCCTTCCTTACACAACGCACTGGTCTTCCTTGGTCCTGGTCTTTTCACTTCCCCTTACCAGCAGGGATTCAGGAGGACTATTCCTGTGGCTGGAAGAGGGACTGCGCACATCAGCTTATCAGTGTAACAGCCTCATAACAAGGAATTGCTCAGTGGTTGCTTTTTCATGCTTACAGGAATTGGACTGAACAAGCAGTTGATGAAGCACTGGTTAAGAGCAGTAAATTATGTTGGGGCAGAGTCCAATAAACACAATTTGACTGTGCCTGGTCCGCTTTGTCAGTGTACTTTGTACACTTGGGTTTCAGACAGCTGGCCCAGCCGCTCTTGAAGTAGCTTTACATTAGAAAATACTCCCTTAACCTGCATCCTGCAGAGTGACTGTTGCCAGATTCAGGCCTTTTCCCACTGTACAAAATGTTGTATCTTTACAAAAGAATCTGACCCACTATCTACACATTAACACCACCCCCCCCCCAAGCTGTTACTTGGCAATGTAAGAGGTTGTTGTGTATGTGCTGTGTTCCAGAGTAAAGCTGAATAATTCAAATAGCATGTAAGACCGAAAAACCTCAATTGCTTAACAGCAACAAAAGCTTAGTAATAAAGACTGCTTTTAAAGAAAAGTGGTATTGACTACTATCACATTGCACAAATATCAAGAATTTAGTTTTCTGTGTTTGTTTTGTAGGACTGTATGTTCAAAGAAAGTAGTTTTTTTAAATTATTATTTATTACAACACGGATTTTGGCAGCTTTTCTCTGAAGAACTAATAGCGAAGTATTTAATAAACTTACCCACTCATTTTAACCCACTATTTCAGACAAGGTACGAGAAAGGATCATCTGGTATCTACAGCTATTCATTAATAGTATGATGGTCTATCAGATTAACAGCAAGGAAAATTTCTGAAACCAAAAGCGAGATTCTGAGAAAGTAGCTTATGACCAACTATTTAAACCCTTCAGAGGCCAGAAATAGGAACATTAGCTGTTTGGCTGTTATTCAGTTTCCCCTTGTGTATAAATCCCCAGCTACAAACTTCATTTGTCTGCAGAAGGACTTGACTCTTCTAGTCGTCTTTGAACTTGCTTGCTGGTTTGGTGGAGTTTTTTTAAATTGAGTAATATATTGACTATTCTGGCAACCACCACCATGCTACAACTTCCTAGGAGCCCTATGGCCACCATCACCACCACTGTGAAAGCACAGTGGTGAGCTCGAACTGGGAGAGAGAAACGCTGCATACACATGAACCTATTTCCACTACTTCCATGGCCCTACCTGGGCCAAACCAGCCTGCAGGAGACAGCGCAAGCAAAGTCCTTCTTTGACCTTGTAGCTTAAGGCTGGAGTACATTCAGCCACCAGGGAAGAGATGGGAAGGACTCAGTGCAGACAACGAAGTTGCCTAACACAGACATGCTGAGCTTGTGCAGCGTAATGTTATAAGCCTCTGGCAGAATCTTAAACACAGCTGAATTTTCAAAAAGCAGAAGAGAGATTTTCTTGAGGCAGTGAGAACACTAAGTAAATTTTACACCAAATTTAAGTTCTTGCTCCAAAAGAAACAGAGAGGTGTTCATCTGACTTCATTATGAGGAAAAATGTTTAAAAATAGACTTTTAGGAAATATATTACAAACATTTCAGTCTCAAAAGACAAAGAACAGAAAGTTTCATTTTAAGTTTGTTAAAACTCTAAACCATTAGAACATCCCCAAAGCACCAAGGCACTACAATCCTAACAGGTACCACATGGTTGGTTTACCATATTTTAATATTTCCTTTTCAGCACATCTTGTTATTAAACATATCACAACTCAGTACAACAACAAAGCAACCTTTCAAGTCTTCCGAACTGAGTGCTTAATGTGATGAGGATAATTCTTCCTTTTCTAGGTAGTCATTAAGTAATAGATACTTGACTGAAATTTTAAGAAATGCCTTGCTGTTCTTTGAAATCAAGCTGGAAGCAGAGCAGCTTCCATTTGAAACCTTGTTTTTTTTTTTTAAACCTGCTCTTGGCCACATGGTATTTCAATTTCGAAAGCTGTGCTTCAATAAGTGAAAGGAACATAAGGCTAAAGAGTTACACCAGTCTACAACTTTAAAAAAAAAATAGCATAGTTTGATAACATTGTAAAACATTAGACATGCCCTTTTAACCTACACTTCATTTTTGTAAATTACTGCCACTGAAACAAACTGCCAATGACTTTTTTTTGTTTGAAGTCCATCTTAAAAAAAAAATCTGAAACGGTGGAAGACCTATCTTTCTTATGTGGCAATCCCTGAAGTAAAAATAGAGACAAAAATCAGGAGGGACCATACACAAGACAAGTTTATTAAAGTTCATAGATATTCATAGTTTCAGGTTTTTTTAAACTCAGTTTTGCCTCAGAGGAGTTAATCTTACTAACAGGACTGTGATTTCCAGAGATAGGAGAAGTGCACAACACAATGCAAGACCTGCTCTAATGAACTCTCATCTATTTATAACAGTTTTCAACCAAGGCTGGGATTGACAAGGAGTTTTAGTGGCAGAACAACCTGCTGCCAAACAGCATTAAGATCAACAGTGTTTCAGAGCTGTTACTGGTAACGTGAGGAGCAGTTCGGCATTTATTCCAGCAGCAAACGCAGTCAGGTAGGGACTCCAGCAAAGCAAACCACTGTCAGCTCCTCACCGTCGGGAAGGCAACAAATAGGAGGTGGAAGAAAATGAAGAATCAGGCAGATCCCCCACATATCAAACACTGAAAGATATCCAAGTGCATAAGGCATTAACTGACATTTCCTGGTTAATTATCTGAACACTGAGATCAGGTGACCTTCCGTAAAACTTTATCTAAACCACTGCTAATTGAAATCTCAAACAACAACTGGCAAATATGATCAGATGATTGAGCCGATACGTAGTGAAGATTTTACACTGCTTATTCATTCTGCAAACTGAAACCAGCAGCTCTGAAGCAAACGAGTCAGAAGGGTCAAACACTGCGGCTCCTGCCTCTGCCCCCAGGTTTTTTCCTATGTGAAATGAGGGGGCAGGCAGATACTCAGAAGACCTTTGTTTTTATATTTCTGAAACAGAACTCTGATCCCAAATTAGGTAGTTCAGGGGAAGATTACTAGGTAATTACAAGTCATGAAAGAAGATAAACCAGCAAGAACATGGGAGTTAGCAGCCTGATAAGAATGGTCATTTTCGTGTGGGACTCTGAGCCATCACAAAGACTTTTATTTTGCTTAAAGTTTGTTAAATTTACTTTCCTGAAAGCAACAAAAGAAAAAGGCAATCCAGTGTGAGTTGTTTCTTTTTCCACCTGCAATGAATGGGCATGGATGTGTATTACAGGGCTACTCAAGCTTCAACATATCAGCATGGCAGCTGGTGCATTTTCATTACAACACCACAAAGCTTCTCTCCAAAAACCTAGGTTATGCTGCAGTTCACTCCCATTTTGTTCTAAGCTTAAGGATATTCCCTCCCCTGTTGTCTTCTCTATCAGTTCATTCAACTGTCAGTTCATCTCCTTTCTTCTCTACCTGACGCAACCACCATTTTCTGCAGGCTGTGTTCTCTGTACTCCTTCATCGCAAGGCGGCTCCTTTCATCCCTCCTCATCCTGTGGCAACCCACATTTTATACTCGTGTTTCTGTGCTACAATTTTGTGCAACTCTTGCTTCATGCCCGGTTCTTTGTGGTCACAACTGCAATGACTTCTGATGGAGTAAAGCCGACTTTTTCACAAGCAAGGTGTTTTCTATGCAGCTGTTCCATCAGTTGCAATGGGGGAGATGCAGGGGTGCTATAAACCACGCCAGCACAGAACCGCACGTCAAGGCTTGAAGTGCCTGAAGTAGTAACATGATTAATGCAGGACACCTGCTTAAACACATTATTTCTACTCTAAAACAGTTTCTCAGAAACATGATGTTACTCTCCTTTAATGGAAAAGATGCATTTAATTTAATAATTCTGCTATCCCAGAAAGACAAGCAGATTCTGTTCCCTTTTTTATCACTATGGCAACTCTCTAAGTTACTGGAATCTATTACTGAGTGTGGATAGGAAATAGGGTATTTCACTCTATTCTCACAAGCCAAGGAACGTACAAACTTCCAAGCTGAAAAAAACCTTACAACCTTTGTTTAGCTGACTTGGACTACACAAGACATCTTGCACTGCAATGGTTTGAGCAGCAGGTGTGGTATGTACCTCTCTTTGTTTTGCCTTTTAATTATTTTCAGAGCAGAACAGCAATTCAATTTCCTCTCATTCCTGGAGTTTCATAGATATTATAGATCAAGTCTGTGACCAAATCTGTTGCAAGACCTCATCTGATGGTGCAACTCAGAGTTGATATGACAGAAATGAGAAGTTGACCAATCTAATTTAAAAGATACCTTAGGACCAGACTGGATCTTCATACTACACCATTCCTTCTATTTTTAAAGCTTATTTTTTTTCCTCCCTTCTTTATCACTGCTGACATACCACAGCACTTCTTCCTCTAGCCCAGCATCAAGGAGCTACTCCCTCTTTGTACATGAAGCATCTAGGCCATAAATAAATCCTGTCCTTTCCTCCTACTGTAAGTTTTTATTAACTGTCCCTTCACCTCTAACACTACAGCCAGCTCTCTCATTCAAGCAGTCAGACTTACTTCACCACCACATATTCCTCTGAGGCTTGCAGGACATCCAACCAACACAATATGCTGCAAAAACCATTCACTGTTACAAGCACATGATTTCCTATTCACAATCCCTTTTTTCAGCTTCCCCTCCAACATGCTGTCATAAACCACAGAGCTGTATACAGTTCTGTTCCTTGCTACCCATTTTCCTTTGGGAAACTCTGCTCTCCTCTGTTGCCATAACCTACCTTTCACTCCAGGGATTCCAAACTTAAAAAAAGTTCTGGCAGGACAGACCGAGTTCACTATCAGTCTTCTTGCAAGAGAGAAAGCATCCTTGTTTGCAGGCACATGCCCAGGAGCAGCACCTAGCTCTGGCAATGCTCTTGGGTTTGTATCTTGCATCACTGCTGCCTACATGAAGTTAATGCTATAAACTCACTCTTCTGTACGAAAATGGAAGAAGGTTATTCTGGCCAAGTATTTAAAAATGAAACAATACCACCAGATGCGGACAAGCCTGACAGCAGAAAAAAAATACTGAAAGGTTGATATGAGAATCAAAGAACTCAAAGCAGCATGGGTTCAGTGGAAAATAAGCCTGGCTGAAGTAATCTGATCACGATCCAATCTTGTAAACTAAAAATAGTTATCGTTAATATTCAATTCAGTACCTACTAGATTTTTAACTAGAAAACAGTCCTAGAAAGAAAGGAAGCAAGCTAGACAAGCTTGGCTGGACTTTGAATGCTGTGAATCTGCAAAGTGCTTGAACAACAAATCTGAGCTCTCAGTATGACAACAGGAGGTATGAAAAGAAGACTGGGTAAGCATAAAGCAACATCTTTATGCATTTGGCTTGATGTGAATGCTATTGTAATGACGACAGTCATGCTGTATTAGTTCTTCAGAAACGATATGTAAAAATGAAAGGATTCAGAGAGGCCTCAAGAACTATTCAAAGGACTAAAAGGCCTGACTACAACAGATAGTCTAATTGCAATCTAATAGCCTAATTTATTTAGCTTACTATTTAAGCTTATTAATTTGCTTATCTTATTAAGGCAAGGACTGAAGTGATCCTAAAGTACTGATTTTGAGAATAGAAAGGCGATAATACAAGTATTTGCTATTTAGCAAAGACAATCAACAGGTAAGAGCTGAAGCTCTATAGCTTCAAAGCAAAAATTAGGAAAAGTGACCAAACGCCACTGAAATTCTTACAATTATATTAATCTTTTATCTAAGCAGTGTATGCTTCTACTCATCAAGAGGAATTAATTCACAAAAGCCATAAGGCCTATAATCAGCAGTATCATGTCTGACTTTCTATCACTGTCATTTTTATATGCTTAATTCTTTATAAAATGGAACCTAATAATAGAACGGGAATTAGACGTTCCCTTCTGCTCGTCTAGAGACAACACAGAAAGGCGAGAAGAAAAAGTTATCTCAGGAAGCAAAAATGATCTAAGACCTTGACCAAGCTGCCAAGTCCATTAACCAAACCCAGAGACAAGTATCAAAGTCCAGGAAAGCAGAGGTGCAGAACACAAGCCAAAAACTGCATCGAACTGTTACATCCTCCTCTGCACTGCAGGACCGTATTAGACTGAGCATGGCTAAGTGCAACTTCAGATGATTGCTCTTCTAACAACGTAAGATCAGAGACAGGGTGGACTGCAAGACAGAATTTCATTCATTCACTCAATCCAGCAGCAACTAAGTTGCCTCTTCAGACTGACATTGATTGCAGGATCACAAAACCGGTTACGTTGTTAGCTAGGTATCCCAAGGAAACTGGGCTTAAGCAATAGTGCTGCGACAATCTGTGTCCCATCTCCTCCCCCTTCGGCAAATCAATTTTTCTCTAATCACTCTGGAAATCACTGGTCAATTTGACCCATTTTTGTTGAAGGTCTCACAGATAATTAAGTGCCTAAGATTGCTGAGTAGAGAGATGGACAGATAGATTATGACACTCAGATTAACATCTCCACAAAGAAAAGGCACAAAGACCTCTACCGTTACCCACTACGCTTAGCAGCAGACAGTGTATCCAGGGCTCTGACTGAGCCACCATTATTGCCAGTTTTGTCCTGTCAGCACCTTAGAAAGATTATCTGAGAACATGGGAGGGAGCTGAAAGCACCACAGGATGGGTGCTGTGAAGAAGCCTCTCTAGCAGCAGTGTGAGGATACCAGCCAATCTACTGGTTATGCTACTCTCAGATCTGTTTTGGCAACAGAAAAATAGGAAGGTCAGAGCCTTTTTTCCCCCCACCAAACTGTTCCCATACCTCTGAATCTGACAAAATAGTTATAGGAGGAAGACACAAAGACAGCCTTTCAGTGAGCCACCACTATCCTTACATTATTCTGGACTTAGTCTATGGTACAAAAGCTAAATTTAACTGTAAGCCTCAGATTAATAATTTAAATTATTTCAGAGAACAGAACATGCAAGTCATAATTAAGAAGAGAAAGCGCAGAGGCATCCTAGAGATGATCTGTTTTGATAAAAGCCAGATCTTCACAAACTAACAGTAGTGTTGAAGAGTTGCAAACTATTCAACAGTATAAACTGCTCTAGTAAGACATCTTTGTCGCTCTCTGCTTGCTTCTAAATCACTTGTATTTGCAAGAAGGACGTTCCCCCTACATCCTCCTCTTCTATCACTGAAACAACCCAGTGTAAAATAACATGCTAAATTCTGAGTAGACAATAACTAGTTCCACCTTTCAAAAACTACCTATAAACTATGATTCACTTTTCTGAATGCTTGAGCTGTAACTTTAGGGTTATGCCATAATTGATAGCCTTAGGTTGACAGAGCAACTGTGCATAAATAATCCAACCTTTCTAGAGCCATTGGTACTCAGCATCTCACATGCTTCATCCAAAATCCCCTATTATATCAACCAATATGTGTCAGGGACACTTTTCTTTGTCCAAAGAAAAAAAAAGAAAAGAAAAAAGAAAAAAAGAAAAAAAAAAAGGAGCAACGTGGCATAAAATAGAAATTCTGCACTTCCCACTATGACCCACAGATCCAAGAAGTATCCTTTGGGTTTGGGCATGAACAGAATGATTGAGTATACAGAAATGGTATACTGCTCCTGCCTCCAAGCTATCACTATCATTAAGTCACTACAGGACAGGGATGATTCAGAACTTCTTCTGTACTTGCTGCCACCAAGCCATGCAATCCCATGCACCCTTTACTTTCCTCTTTTATGGGCCTCACCAAAACCAGTCACTTAATACTCTATTATTGGACTAAGCCTTCAAATCCCTTGTCAGGAAATTACTACACCTAATTCAAATCTGGGCTTTCAACACACAACTTGGTTAAAAAGCTCAGCATTTTGTCCCCCTTCTCTCTTCCCATCCATTGAAATGTTTTTGCTAGCACCAAGTGTGTCACCTTGGTTGGCTTAAATAATTTTAACTTTCTTCCTTTTGAGTTTTCTTATCTTTCTCTCAAGACAAGGAAATCAAGCAGTCAGGTGTCTCAGGTGATCAGAAGTTATCAATTAAAGTATACAAAGTACTGGGAATGCAAGAGTAGATCTGCTCTGAGTAACAGAGGAATATCAGAAATTGACTGCTAAGACAATTCAGCTGCTTCTAATACTGTTCATAAGCAACAGGGAAAGAGGACAGAACTGCTTTCAAAATGCTTATTTCTGCTTTCAGAGCGGTAACTCAGTGAGAGACAGAGACCTATGCTTTGCCATCTGCATTGCTTCACCACTGGTTCCCAGATGAGTTTAACACACACAAATTCCAGAGCTACTATGATCTGGCATCAACCACCTGGAGTTAATCCCTCCTCAGTCCCCATGTGCTATTGCCACAACTCCAATCAGCCACTTCGCTTGCACACTCAGTACAAAAGACCAGCCAGGCACGCGCCAAGGACTTCGCACTTTGGACTCTTATCTCCCTCTGGTATGAAACACAAACCTCTAACATGAAGCAAGGTCCACCTAACCGAAAAGCTCTCAGAGAAGTGTAAAAGGTCCATTAGGAATTTATGTTCATTTGTGAAGTGGAAAAGACAGGCTTTCTTTACTATGTTGGCATCATCTTGTATCTGTTTACTGACAAAAAAAAAGTAAGTCTCTACTAATTACTATTTCATCCTATGATAACGTGTTCCAAAAGAAAGTCACCATGGTGCTTGGAATGTGTATTCCAGAGGGACAGATGGAGCAGCGAGGAAAAGATTAATCATTTTATGGCAGAAAGCCAGTGGCATTACCAAAAAAAAAAAAAAAGTGAATTCAGTTTCAGTGCAAGAATGGTGGCAATCCTATTACCTCAGCTGAGGTGAGAGCTCCTCACCTAAACCAATCTGCAGATTTGGCAGTTTGACAAAAAAAACTAATTTAAAAATACTCACTTTTACAGTCAAGAATGCCTCAAAAAAAGTAACATTTCAAGAATCAGTTTTAAGAATTAAATCATGATCTGGCTAGCAGCATTCAGAGGAAGCTTGTCTTGTGCTGAAAGTCTCCACTCTCCTACCTCTTTAAGATAACTGCGATAACAAAAGCCTACTGCAACAGATTCATGAAGCATCTAGAGTGTCTTGCTCTTCAGTAGTAAACTAACTCAAAGAAAAATACTCAACTGCCAGGAATAATTGTAATTTACTTCATCCTTTATTACAGGATGAAAGATCTGGTAAAGCTGGAAATAAAATTTTAAAAATCCCATTAAGAGGAAGCCAGGTGTTTTATTACCACTTGTAATAAGATTTGAAATTATCTTCCAAGCATTTCAGAGGTCAAAGACAAATTTAAGCATTCCGAGGCAACATGACCACTTAAAAATGTACAAATGCTTCTGTATAATTAAATACAAAAGACAGAATTTAGTAAGAAAATGCTCTTTACAAATGACCGGATATATAGAGAAGTGGTTTGATACATTTAACTAGAAATTAACCTTTTCCGGGGGGGGGGGGGGGGGGGGGAATCATACACTTGCACTGTATACATGCCTAAAGAAACAATCTCCAAAATTCTGCACAAGCCTGAGCACTAATGGAACAGAATATATGTCGTGGTTTAGCCCCAGCCAGCAACTAAGCACCACGCAGCCGCTCGCTCACTCCCCCTACCCCGATGGGATGGGGGAGAGAATCGGAGGAGTAAGAGTGAGAAACACTCCTGGGTTGAGATAAGAACAGTTTAATAATTGAAATAAAGTAAAATAGTAATGCTAATAGTAACAGTATAATAATGATAATAATAATAACAATATACAAACCAAGTGATGCACAATGCAATTGCTCACCACCTGCTGACCGATACCCAGACAGCTCCAGAGCAGCAATCGCTGCTCCCCGGCCAACACCCCCCAGTTTCTATACTGAGCATGACATCATATGGTATGGAATAGCCCTTTGCTCAGTTTGGATCAACTCTTCTGGCTGTGCCCCCTCCCAGTTTCTTGTGTACCTGGCAGAGCATGGGAAGCTGAAAAGTCCTTGACTAGCATAAGCCGTACTCAGCAACAACTAAAACATCAGTGTATTCTCAGCATTCTTCTCCTGCTAAATCCAAAACACAGCACTATGCCAGCTACTAGGAAGAAAATTAACTCTATCCCAGCCGAAACCAGGACAATATACTACAGAAAGAAATCAAAGTAATTTCTGCACTATCGCTGTTGTACTTATGAATCAAAAATAACGCTCAGAAGGCTTACTTTGTAATGAGTATAACCTCTGCAAATAAAAACTTCAAAGCTCTAACGGGTAATTAGCCACAATTGATCAGTGTATTCCAATTGCTTCAAGAGCTTTTTTTTTTTTTTTTTTGCCAAGCAGAAAAAGCGGCTTTCTTCAGATAAACAAGAACTATTCTTACTACATAAGAATAGAAAGTTAACCAGAAACGCCAAAATTAACTAAAGATGTTTCAAAGGTTTGTTTCATCAAGAAAGTCTAGTTTGGACACAAAGAGTAATTCAACAACACTTAAAAAGAACCACTTAAAAAAGAGGATTTTGAAAGTCTGAAATTCAGTTAAGATACACCTCTACAGATACTTGTTTGTATATTCACAGGCCAAAATCTTTATGAGTTACTTCCAGAGGAAGCATCAGCATGTACCAAAACACATTTATAGTCACATCACAGCAGAATTTTATAACACAGGATCTCAACTCAACTATCCCTGTCCTCCCCCAGTTCCTATACTTCATCATCGTTAAGCTAAATGCAGGTTTCTAAATCAACAGCAAATCTCAACACAGTGTCTATGCTTCTTCCTTTATTTTCTGTATCGTAGGTATTAGCCTTTTGAAACGTACCCAACGGGCCACAAAAGAATTTACAGATCTGCTGACACCTCAACAGTTCTGAAGTTCCTATAGTTGCTGGAGACAGCCAAGTAAAAGCAGAGCACGTCATGTTCCAAAAATTCAGTATTATAAGGAATAAACCGTTTTGGTAAGAAAAACAGCAGCATTATTTAAGAGATTCTTTCCCATTTATCTCCCAGAAGCTGGCCAAAGATATATTATCAAGCAGTCTGTGTGATACGATATTCTACAGAGGTCGGGAAAAGGCAATAGTAGCTCTATAGAGTAACAGCAACAGGAAAGGTGTCTCAAAAAATATAATGAAAAGAGGTATTCTGTTTCCTTTCCTTACAGTATGTACTCTCCTTGGCAGACATGAATCCTAAAGGAAAAGCAGACACACTGAAGGAAGAGACTGTGTTTCTAAAAGTAGTAATTATTTTATTTCAATTGGGGGTGGGATGTCGAATAGACACAAAACAAATTTACACTACAGGTTACATTAAATACATTTAAGGGGGGGAAATCAATGTAGCTTACTCAAAACAACCACTTAGCAAAAATATCACAGCCTGCCATTAACAGTAACTAAGGAGAAACATAACTATAAATAATTTACACTGTTGAAATAATTTTTAAATAACTTTGAGGCAAATATGTTTATTTTGAAACACCACACTGACTTGAAGAGCTACCTTGAAATCTCCAGTCTTTCTATAGAAACATGCTCTCTTCAAAGATTTACCAATTCATGTGAAGCTATAAAGAGACTTCTCAACAGGTTTTTACGCAAGGTAAGATGTCATTTGTGTGTCTTTAAACACATGCTTAAAATTGAACACTAGGAACAAGCTAGGCCTGTACACACATGCTTCTCACTGAAAGCAGCCTGCACACAGTACTATCCTGAAACTTATTTTAACCCAAGATGCCCAGTATCAGACTAAGGAAGCAAATACAGCTCATTCCAAGAGTGAAATCCCATCTTCGATTCATGGTGTTCCAACACTTGTCCATTTCCAGGGTATAAAGATCCTCCCATGGTAAAAGTAGTGATTTAATTTAGTCAATTTGCCAAAAGTTTCAAAGGGCACTTGTTATTTGTTTGTTTTTAAAAAATCCCCCTGGGGAAAAAAAGAAAAAAAAAAGAAAAAAGAAAAAAAAAAGTACCATACAGATAAGACAGCATTATGCTGCAGTCACTCTGAATACACGAAACCTTTCCGCCCCAGAAGAGCAGCATCTCTCAGAGACTGCTAAATAATCTAGTCTCTTCTAAAAGTCTATTTCATTGACAGGCCCTTTTGGCAAGGATGTTCCTATATTTAACATGCTGTATTTTCATTATGATTCATTCCAAAACAAAGGCACTACTGAATCCCTTTTTTCTGGCACCGTACGCTTCTTATTTGCCAAACCTATAAGCAGATCTGTACGTATGCATACCAAAGGATACAACTATCACTCTGGGGCTTGAGCATCTTCAGAACACGTAAGTACTAACATTTCCAAATGCTACTTAGAAGTAGTTCTTGTAGCATCAGGAGTTCAAAAGTCATCTGAAGTCCTCATTCATCCAAATCTCAATTTTACAAAGTATTTCTGGCCTTAAAATTAAAGCCATTCCTTGGATTACATACAAAGTTAAAACACAAACAATAAGCTTAGTATGCCACTTCCCTCCCCAGTCACAGCAATTTCTGGAGTAAATACTCTTTATGTGGTGACAAGAAAGAGGAGGGTGAGGAGGAGAAATAAGCATGCACCACTCATGGTCAACGGACAAAGTTGCAGCAAACTGTCTACTTATGCCATACACAAATGGACTTAGGCTTCCAAACAAAAAACAACACATATTTCCTCTGAACATTTACAAGAAAAAAGGACAAAGATATTATATTTTGCCATTACTTATACTCAGCCCCGCAAAGTAAACTAGCAATTATGTCACTAAGAATTAAGTTTTGGGTTTGGTGTTTTGTTTGGGGGTTTGGTTTTTTGGGGGTTTTTGTTGGTGTTGGTTTTTTGTTGGGGTTGGTTTTTTTTTTTTTTTTTTGAGATGTGGAGGAAAAGTGTGTATTAAAACAACTTTTCTAGTTTAAAAGTTACTCTTTTTTTAAAAAGGTGAAAAACAGCCTGCCCGTCTACTTTATAGTAGACTTGGACATGCCTTGTGTAGCCTCTTGTATTGAAATTTCAACCCCCTAACTAAGCGAGGGGATTTCAAAATTCCAAAGTGCAACTTTCAAACATAATGTTATTTTTTGTTTGACAGTAGAACCTGTCCTATCTGTACTTTAACTTGCAGAAGCCACAGACAGAGAATTACTTCCCCTCACTGCTTCTCCGCTTCCAATCCATTTCTTAAGTAGGTGGACAGAGTGTATCATGCTATATGTAATTTTCCAAGTTTCCTGCGTTGCCTTTTTTCTAAGAAAACAGACCACCAGCATTTAGTTTTCAGACCATAATACCAGGTGTTCTGAGACGTTTCTGTATGTACTTCCAATTACAGGATTCCCAACATAATCACAGCTCATTGTCAAGTACAAATATTAAGTTTATCTTTTAAGTAAGGAGAAGTTTTGAGACCTGCTAAAAGGTCTTGTCATCAGAAATGCTCCTATGCAATAGTATCTATATGCATGATTGGACTAGAGACAATTAGGAAAATTACTACAAAAAAGACATTTCCTTCTGACTGAAGTAACCGGGCATTTCGTAACTTTTACGCACCAACATTTAAGTTGGCAGGTTTTCCTCCCTCTCAACATCTGAGTAATTTTTTAGCTGTCTATTAAAAAAGACAAACTATGAACAGCAGCAGGAAGGTATGTGAAAACAGTCTAAAAGCTAGAAATTATAATTTCAGCCACATCTGTTAGTAACGACTTGGAAGTTTATTTTGACATTTTAATAAACGTTCTGAAACACTGGAAATCTTGCTTTTAATCTGTGGCTTCCAAAAGAACTGCTGGATCCATTAGGTTCACTTCCAAAACCTTCTTTCAGATACACTACTTAGAAATAAACCCCATTCCAACAACAAAAATTGAAGAATTACAAGATGGTAACCAATATGATTTAGAGTTAGCGACAATATCCTTAATGTGTGTGTCGTGTTACCACAGTAGAAGGTAATGGCACAATTCTGAAAAGTTACAGTAAACATTTCATTTTTGTCAGCTGGATGATAAGCCAATGCAAGTTAACAGGAGACAGGCTTTTTAACTGCCTGAGTTGGAAGCAGGAGGGGACACCAAGTTGTGGTTTGCCCCCATGAAGGCTGACTGTTTCTTGCAGCATTTACCTTGCAGCACTAGAGCCAAACTGAACCTAGGTACCTGCTTAAGCATAAGCACAGGGGCCAAGCAACTATCACTTCAAAGATCTTCAATGACATTGGACAACTGCAAATGAAATTTAACTCATGTACTAGAAATAGGAAACAACTTGATTTCAGGTGCCAGGAGTAAGAGTTTGGTAAGCGAGCTTTTTAAGTCACCAAATCTCTTCGGTATATCAAAGTAAACTCATCTGTGTAGTACCACTTTGCATGGTCATGTTTCAAAACAAAACTGCGTTACAGATATTTTAGTTTTACTACAAGTCAGTGAGTTTTGCTGTTGTATGTTTCTGTATATTTATATCCTTCTTCTGTTTGTATTATTATAAAAGCACATATGTCTCTTCTCAGTAAAAATGCTGTTTTGGTGATCATATACAGAGAACCAAGCAACTATGGTCAAGTCTGCAACATTATTAAGAGTCCCCTGAAACTGGGAAGCAGCATTATTTGGAATATGATTTGGACTGGCTACTTGTGCTTGCCAGAGGCATGGTCTGCTAGGAGACAGTCAGCTTAGCAGCCTAGTACAGACAACTTAGATGATGAGAAGCAAATTAACTACAAGTCATGTTAAAAAAATTCAGGCAGATTCAGACAGATTGAGAGTCACCAGAGAAACAAACAGCACCAGCAGTTTGTTAAAACACAAAGAACTGCAAAGGAATGAGAACATCTTCAGCTGACTTAATTCACAATCAGCAAGCGTATCTAAATCTGGTACTTAGCAATATCAACTGGGTAATCTGTTTAAATAAATAGTTTGCTTCATTTTTTTCTCACCACAAATTTTCCTTACTACAGATTCCTCAAAACACCAAGTCAAGTAACATAACCACATACACAATTTAAGTCTTGTATCAGAATTCTTACTCTTTAATGTAGTTCATTATCTTATTAAGTTTACTCAAGATTAATATCCAACACCAGAAGACCGCTCAGTGAACAGCAGCAGGGAGCAAAACTGCGAATGTGCTTGTCAGAGGCACATGTATTATATATACACACAGACTAGAAACAACAAATAACAGAATCCAGTTCTTTTAGAGCTCAACAATAAAAAAATTGAGACAACTGGTTATTCTCTTGGTAGACATAAAAAATGGTTTTACTGTCTTCTGAAGTTCACTTCTGGTAAGAGTTCCTCCTCCTCTTTAATCTGAAACTTCTCCTACTGCAACATGCACTGCCATGTGGCTATTTTGACTAAAACAAAATTGAAAACATGCACTATTTAAACAAATTAGGCTGATACAGTTAAGAGAATTGTTCTGAACTCATATGCAAAAATCCAGCAAAACAGACCTGGTTTTGCACAGTTAGTGATTATTTTGAACCTGTTAAGATTTTGGTTATCAATCCTGCTACTGGTACCAACTTCCAGTGGGGCCTAAATACATACACACACAGGTAAGGAAGACTCATCAATTATACACAGCACTTGGAAGTTTGTATCTAAACTCATTACTACCAGATTATCTCCTGAAATACTACATTGGAAGATCTACCAGCCAGATCAGCTTTTGTATCAGCTTCTCCCTGCCAGGCAGGTACTTGCTTACATCACTACAAGTGTTTTCCTTTAGAGTTTTCAAAATCTGTAGAATGAGGTTACTTAATATCTACCATCTTGAAAAGGCATCTTACAAAAAAACAATCATGTTGTAATCCTCATAACTAGGTATGAAAATAAACAACCATTTTTCTCCTGATCTCCTTATAGATTCAGACTAAGATCTGACCAATTACATCCCTTTCTGGGGCATACAGAGCCCAATAACATAACATGTTTAAACTGCATCTTTCAGAAAGAAAACTAACCTTGAGGTAGGTTTACTAGTTCTATAGAGAAAAACACTCTGAAAGGAACCCTCAGCAAGCTGTAGTTTCACTGCAGCTTAAAAGCAATGGCTTCTGCAGATCATCAGCCACACACAACTCCAGGATTTTTTTTCTAAGTTTCTGCTGCTGGGTACCAGCACATCCTTATTTGATACAGCTCTGAAGTTACCAAAGAAAAGGTGATTCCTTTTATAGAATTGTATAAGGAGGCATTACATTACATCTTGGAAACACGTGAAAAAGGAAACACTCAAGAGTCCTACTCATCTCAATGGGACTTCACTACTTCTTCAGGGAAAGAGCGAAAGTACCAATTAGGTGAATCACTGTCCGAAACTCTTTAACAGAGCCCAAAAAAGAAGTTGGAGAACCGTACAAAATAAATATGAACTTCCCAAAATTTTCTTCTCATTTTCCACAAGCTTTGACAGCAGTATTAGGACAAGGGGAATGCATCTCAGCAAGAGACTATATAACATCTAATCTACAGAGACACAGGTTCAAGCTCTTGCAAGCCACAATGAACTACACGAAGGCTTCATCTCCCTCATTTGAAAAAGATGAACTCTCACAGCAACAGGAGAGTATTAGGCACAGAGCATGCTTGCAACAAAGTGCTCATTTCTATGGAAGCAATAGACCACCTGCTTAGCTTTGCTACTGCTTAATGTGCTTGACAACCAACAATCTTCAAGAAACAACTCCAATTTAAAAAGATTTTCTAGATGGTTTGAACACTTTTTCTGGACTTAATGGACTTTACAAAAAACATGGTACAACACAAAAGGACAATTCTGCTGCTACTGGAAATTACTGTGACAAGATGGTCTGTTCCTCTACCCCTGCCAAGTGATAATTGTTCAAAGAAGAATCTTTCTGCTCTTTTAAGCAGATTTCTTAAAGAACTTCAACCCAGTCAAATGAAAACTATCCTTGCACTGTTGTCCAAGAAAACAGGGCCACAATGCCACAGTTACAAGCAAAATTGTTACAAGAAAGCAGTCAGGTAGCGAACGGAGCAGTGATATGTACAATAGATAGAAGAAAGGTTTCCTCAGAGGTTTCCAGATGATCTCAGGTAAGTCAAAATCACAAAGCAGGCACTCTAAATAAATCTGAATATGCAAATTGCACAGTCATGGCCAACAAAGAATTTCAAATCCTTGCTATAGTAAGTTGTTGTATCTTTAATTCACAAAACCTTCTCAGGGACTACTCCCCATTTCCAAAAATATTCTAGGCTATCAAGAACATGCTATATACTCCCAAGAAAACACGACTATAACTTTAATAGCTATTGTTTAACTGGTATTGACAGGTTGCTTCTTCCGGAGGATCATATGAAATCTATTAAATCCTTTGCTCATGTGTCTATAGATTGAGGAAGTGTTTTGCTTTAATCTCTCCCTGCCAATGGAAAAATATTTGTCTTGATGTCAGCACCTTATGGCCCTCTGACACTGAGAATCGGTTATTTTTCATTACTTTTTCAATTGGCTAGGGGTAAGGTTTATTCGCCACCTTCAGCTTATGCAAGCACATGCATCACGAGCTTGAGTTACCATGCTCATTTCTGGCATACTTTTCATTCTTTCAAGAACTGCCTTAACATGGCAAGTCCAGCTCAAAGTTAACAATATTTGCTTATGATGCTCCAGATGAAATGAATCCCAGTTATTTCTGAGAGCAGGTGAAGGGATTCTGGATTTTTTTTTCCCCCTTTTCTCTTACTAGAAAGAATGCTTATAAAAACATACAACAAGAAAGAAAAACAGAAAAAGCAATGGATTTTCCTTGATTAGTCATTTACTAAAAAAGGATTAGAACAAACCATCAAGGAAGCAAGGTCTTGTCCAACAAAACTGGTCCCAAACCATAAAGGGTCATGAGTGCTACACTGCATATAAGCACACTGAATTGAGAAAAATGGGCTTCTGAGCCATAGCTGAATGAGGTTAATCAGTGATGACCATAAATTATTTTAAACATAATGAGAAAATTTTGGTTTAAGGTTCTTTTAGGGTTTGTTTTTTTTTTATTTGTATTTCACACCTCTTTCTTTCCCTTAGGATATATTGCTACAGTCACCACCTAGAGAGTTTGCTTCCAGTCTTGATACAGTACTTCAAGTCTGATGGCAGCTACATTTAAGCTGTTTAGTCAAGTTAGGCACATTTGCTATTAGGTAGATCATCTGCCTCACCAATTTTATTGAGGCTCTTCAAATCTTTCAAGCTGTATACATTAAGTGGTAAATATCAGGGAACAGGAGGTGAAAAAACAAACCAACCCACATTCTTCTTCAGCAGAAATTTCAGTTTCAGAAGAACAAACTCACTGGAATGTTTCTTTTCTTAAAAGCTTTCATCATAACTGGAGCATCAGTAAAAGAAAAGCTAACACACAATCAAGGTTGATAATCCTATTAGGACAATAAACCGGGGGTGGAAAGAGACTGGAAGAGGATGCCAATCTTCAAATGCCTATTAAGAGAATGGCAAAAATAGAGAATGTTTCTGCTTGTCTGAAGAAAACTGAAGGAGTAAGTAATTTGTTCCAAAAATGGAAACACAAAATATTTACATAAAACATCGAGCTTAATTTTCTCTTAGTAAGGGAGCAAGCAAGAGGTATATAAAGTGAAACTTTTTAAAAATAACACAATGTTTTTAAGCTTCATCTTCTTCAACATGAGACGGAGCCCTGGAAAACACCCAATTTTCTATTTTTTCAAGTTGGCCAAGTTTTTAAAATTGTTTTAAGCGCTAGCACCTTCACAAAAGCACCAAAAACACTTATGGTCTGTCCTTAAATAGTCCTACCTTTTCAGTTTCTCCAAACAACTCTGTGTCTAAGGACTTCTGAAAGCACTAATTTTTCTCTAATCTTCTGGAAATGCATCACCAGTGCTGAGCATAGCACTGCATACAAGGACTACTTAATGATTTGCATAACAAGAACACTTCCACTCTTGCAATGTATTCCTTGTCCAAATTAACTTTTACTTTACTTCTTGAACATACGCTAACTGAGAAAGTCTAGGTCACCTTCCTGAGCTGGTGAATCCCATCTGCAGCTGGCTAAGACTAGGTCCTTGAAAAATTTGTCCGAGTGCTGGACTATTCCTTACCAGGGATGAGTTTGTTTAAAAGAAACCAAGACATCACAGAACCTCCCCCACCAGGTTTACATACTCCATCAGATGAAGACCTTAGGCAAGTCCCTTTGCTTTGGGGTAATTCTACCTGAGTTAGTTGATATTAAAAAAAAAAAAAATCAGTAGTTTCAGCACATAACTGCGTAGTGGCTAGGAAAAATCTAATCCTAAGAACTTAGATAGCCCTAAGTTTATAGATATAAGCGAGATAATTAGAATTTGTCACTCCTCCCACAAATTTCAAAGAAAAACAAATTAAAGATAAGCTGAATTTCTTTCTGTGCAGACCAATCCCCTCCACACAACAAATTTAGCTGATTCAGGGGCTGGAGACAGCTATATCCACATTTACATGACCTTTACTCAGACCACAAGCATCTCTTCCTTAAGCAAAGGCATATCCTTCAGTGCTGAGAAAATGCTTTTTATATTTTTATTTTCAGAAATTAAAATTAACTATGGAGTACTCCACCATGATGTCAGTATTTCTTCAGAGAAAACTGAAGACTGACTTCTTCTGTGTCAGACAATTTTTTCCATGATTGCTACCACATTAATGAATTAACACATGTTAATAAACTACAATGATAATGACTAGCGATGTATGACTAGATAAAATATCAGAGATTAAATTATATTTTTCTACATATGAGAACAGGATGGGTTTGCCATCAAAGTTTCAGGAAGGAATTGGACCAAAGCAACACAGGTGAGACAAGAGATGAGGCACACTGCTATCCAGCTGAAAGGCAGGAAGAGCAGCAATCTTACTCTAAGATCACACCTGGAAAATGAAGAACTAAAAAGCAATGACTGTATCAAGCAGGGACCAGAGCAGTGCCCCATGACTGCAGATATTTCCAGGTGCATATATTCCCTGCCCTGATCTGCAATGGCCACCGAATTAGACTTCTTTCCCAGACACTGCCCCTCCTTTTCACAGAGTTTGCATTAGCTTGGCAATCTACATGAAATTTAATGTTTTCAGATCAGTTCCTCTATATTTGAAAAACATTCATTGCACAGCTGTTGACAGTGGTCCTTGACAAGAGGACCAATTGCTACACCTCTCCCTTCAATCTACAAATATTTTTCTAACAGTTCTCACATTGCTTTAGAAGATATTGTTGTCTGTCAGCTAAATTGAGACCCTGCACAGAAGTAATCATCTGCTTCCTTTTTGCAGGATTACGCTCTTTTCTAATTCACCCTGCTAAGGTTCTATCCAACTTTTAACTTCAAGGATGTGTTTTTCAACAAGTGCTTTCATTTCTGATTACATGAGAAATACTGTTTCAATTATCTTGCTTTCCTGGTATCCCTGGTGACTGAAACAGGTAAGTACAGACTCAAGAAAGTGCATTCTTTAGGTCTGTTCCAGAAAAGGATCTACTACATTTTCTAAACACCTGCATGGAGAAAAAACAAGTGCAATAAGTAGAATATGATAAATTATATGTACATACTTTAGTCATTGCTCCTGTCTGTGCTGTGTTCAGTCCGGTGTGACCAGCCATCTGTGGAGATACTTGGGTTAAAGTCTCTGCCAGCACACTGCCTGCATTCCCCTGCATGGCAGGGGCAGAATATTGCATTCCTGCTCCCCTTCCTCTTCCAGCTGCCCCAAGAGATCCATTCATTACCTGCCCTTGTCCTTGCTGAGGCTGATTCATTAAACTGTGACCAGAATTACTGTTGAGAAGGCTCTGGTGTGTCTGACTGAAATTAGTATTCATACATATCCCAGGTCCAGTCTGTGATGTTGCAGGGCTGCTCGTCACCATCCCCACTTGTTTTTGTGCTTGAGAGTTCAGAGTTTGTGATGCAGGTGTGGTAGGTCCGGAGGTGCTGGCTGCTTGCTTTGCCAGGCCTGAAGCAGAAGAGTCTCCTTGGTTTAAAGGGCTCTTACCCATAGCACCCAAATTACCGATATTAGCACTGTTCGGCTGCCCTTGAACTTGACTACCAACTCCCTGCTGGACAGGGCTATTTGAGTTCACATTTCCAATTCCTGGGTTTAAGGAAGAGCTGCTGCCTCCCCTTAGAAGTTCAGAAAGTTGTTTGTGTTTGGAAGCTGCATCTGGAACAAGGTTCCCACTGCTGTTTAAAAGGCCCAACTCGCCATTGGGGATCAGCTCATCAGGAAGATCATTTTCCAAGTCAAACAAAGATCCAAAATCTAGAAGTTAAAGCAGAAACACAGGTGAGAAAGACATGACAAACAAGTTAACTAAAATATTAATCTACACTGCTTTGTACTAGTCATAAACAATGACATGTGTTAAGGTACATCTTTACCCAAGACTCAGTATTTCCAGGAAGCGAGTAAGGGTCCCCATGACATGAACTCCAGAGTCTTTCAGAAAGCAGAGTCATTGACACACACTGGTGCACATACAACCATACAGGGTAGAGTGCTGGCCAGTAAGTTTTTTTTGCAAGACTTCTGACAAAACATTGTACCAAGCTTAAGAAACTAAGGAGGCATGAACACAAGGATCTAACCTAACTCCTAAATTTCTCTTGTTTTGGCTAAAAGAAGGTGGCAGGAATATAAAGAGGTTTTTTTCCCTATTGATTTACTCTCCCAAAAGAGCAATTACATGACCTTCTCCAACCTCTTACATAATCCCAGGCCACTGCTTTTCACCCAGCAATCCTACCTCAACTTAGTAATTTATGTTTACATATGGCCAAAGAGTATCTTCCAGCTAGGCTTTGAAGCTTGATCAAAAGACAACTACTTCTTTGGTAGTTTGATCCCAGACTCACATACAAATGTGTTCAATATCAGTTTCTAGTCATTGATTTGTACCACCTCAGAAGATCCCGAAAGGCACTCGGCATTTTCTCCTCATAACGCCTCTTGAATCAAGTCACCTCTCGATCCCTGAACAGCTCAAGTAATTCATATTGCTCTCTAAGTGCCCAGCCCTCATTTATCATGCCCAATATTGACAGAGGTAATCCACACACTCTCCAGATAAGCAAAATAAAACAATCAAATCTTCATTAAGCCACTTGAAGGAAATCATCTGCCTGGCTGTAACATCCAGACTGATAAAAAGTGGTGGGTTTTTTTGTTTTGTTTTTTAAAAAGGAGCAGCTCAGGTTCACTAAAACGTTTTATTGCACATCATTAAGCCATGTCTGTGTCACAATGTTATTTTGTTGTGTAACTAAGAACAGAAAGTTACCTGACTGTATACAGGTACTTCCATGTGAAAATAAAAGTTATATTTGAAGATGTAAGGACAAGTGCATAGAGCAATATTAATAAACATGTAAACAGACTAGCCTCATTTCATCAGAGCAGCTGTTCAAACATGCAGCACATCTCAGAAGTTTTCCAGTCCAAGGATGTGATCTAAACCAACCATTTTCTACTGTAACATAACAGAAACGTGTGAAAACTTTAGTCTGCCCCTGCCAAAGCCAGCCCTGAAAAACCCTGGTCTCTCACAGTGAGCAACAGACAAACCAGATTTTTTCCAGGATAGAGCAAACAAAAGTTCTTTTCTAAAGATGGGCATCCCAAAAGCTTCATTGTTTTAAAGTTTAATTCACTCTTCAACCACAAAAAGTTGGTGCAAGACTCAGGTTGCAAAAGTGGTATAACATAGTCCAGCAAGTGACAGCCTGGATGACACTGACTGCACTGAAAAGAAACAACAAAAACAAAACAACACTTAACTTGTATCAGAAAGCTATTACCAACACATTTCAGTACATTTAAATACAATGAATTTCAATTTTCAATTCAACCTAACGGAAGAAAAATGAATAAAAAATTTTATATGTTTTGTAATGACCAGTGAATTATATAAAAAGTCACAGTAAACACGCACAAAAATGTTAAATTCTGCCTGTTTTGAGGCACTCCCTGCAGCATGTCCTTTAGGGGCCTACACTTTGCCATTGTTACCTACTGAAGTCAATAAGCTCTGAAGAATTCTTCCAGGCTTGCACAACATTGGCTGCGACAAAATACATCACAGCTCAGGAACAGACCTATTCCCTTTCAAGCAGGGAAGTAACAAACTAACATCTTCGTTAGCTAGGTTCATTGAAGTATTTTTAATTTCTCTCTTACTTGCTGCCTTTCCCTTCAGTTGTTTAGTTCACCTTTTCAGCTTGTCTTTTACAGAAATTCCTGGTGTACCTTCAGCTACATTCCTTTCGGGAGTCGCTTCATCTCTCCTCCTCTTTCCCACGCAACCACTTGACACTCACTATGCTGCAATTTGTGTCTTCCTATGTATTTTGGTTCTACTTTCCTTCTTCCAAGACGTGACTATTTTTAACCTTCCATCCATCTCTAACCCGGCCGCCCCCCGCCCTCCCCCGATGAAAACCCCAACGCCTGTTTTCAGTGCCAAGCCCTGTTTGGCCAGAAGCAAGTCCCCGGCATCCGGGTCCCCGCAGCACAGCCCCTCTCGCCACACGGCTCTGCCACAGACAGCGGTGGTGGCAGCTGCAGCCTGGAGCACAACCAAAGCCATCTGCCTGCGCGTCACGAAGGGTGGTGACACAGGGTCCATGGCTGAAGCTTCGCTTTTGTTAAACTGCTCTCGTCACCCCGGCTCGCTGAGAAGTTCAAGGTTTACAGCGCTTGTTCAGACAACTTTTGTAAACCCCAGGAACAGTGTTTTTCCAAGCTTCTGCACTCAAATTGTTAATATTTCATGAACAAAAGATATGCGTTTTTGTGTGCACACGTCCACACGCAGGGCCAGGAGCAGAGGAGAAGTGACAAAATGTGGAGGGGGAAGATGCTGCTGTGGCAAAAAAAAAAAAAAAAAAAAAAGTCGCAGCTTTTTCCAGTTGTATTTCAAAATGGAATGTTGGAGTATAAGTGCTCAAATTTTTTTTTGTTTGGCTGGCTGGACTCTTAACAGTCTTGCCAGAGCCAAGGACTAGAAATGTTTTTGCACTTTACAAAGAGTGAAGAAAGCCTTTGGGAATACTGCCTCTTAAAACCTAATCTACCACTCTTAAGCTCCTGTAAGAAGGCTATACGTTAAGGTTAGGCATAGAAAGTTTACAGCTCTGCCAGCAGGAAAATAAAAAGCAGGTAAACAGCTTAGGACAGCAGCCATGTAAAAATTCACTGAGTATTCACATGTTCAGGCAATGATTAATCTTCCTGCTTTAGTATTTTAATCAGAGTCGTGTACGTTAAAAACATCAACATAAGGTACGTTTTACAACAGTTATGAAATACAACAGAAAACAAAAATCTACTTGAGCATGTCTGCAACAAATACATAAAGATAAGAGATTGTCTTGGTGGTTATAAAAATAATAAATGTATTTATACACATAAAAATCTGCCACAATAAGAATGCAGCCCATTGCTACTAGCAGCAAAATGAAAAGTAACCTCAGTCCCCTCATCCTCACAAGAACAACATAACTGATCCCATTCTCAATGCTTCAACCATTTCTCAAAGTCAACGGCAGCTACCAAGAGTAAAAAAAAAAAACAAAACCAAAAACCTAAGAGATATCTTTGCCTTTACATACAGTTATCTGAAAAAATGCTCAAAAAAATAACTACACCGAGGAGTCCCACTTCTGTTACCAAGCTTTGTACCTGCTCTGTCTCTCAAATCTGCTACTTACCTAGCATGCCTAGGTAGGCACCTTGGACAGGTGTGCTCTTCACTAGGTAAAAAACTGGCTGGATGGCTGGGCCCAAAGAGTTGTGGTGAATGGAGTCAAATCCAGTTGGCAGCCAATCACAAGTGCTGTTCCCCCAGGCTCAGTACTGGGGCCAGTTCTGTTTATTATCTTTATCAACGATTTGGACATGAGGGTCGAGTGCACCCTCAGTAAGTTTGCAGACAACACCAAGCTGGGCGAGAGAGTTGATCTCCTTGAGGGTAGAAAGGCTCTACAGAGGGATCTGAACAGGCTGGATTGATGGGCCGAGGACAATTGTATGAGGTCCAACACAGCCAAGTGCTGGGTCCTGCACTTGCGTCACAACAACCCCATGCAGCACTACAGGCTTGGGGAAGAGTGGCTGGAAAGCTGCCCGGCGGAAAAGCACCTGGGGGTGTTGGTCGACAGCCGGCTGAACATGAGCCAGCAGTGTGCCCAGGTGGCCAAGAAGGCCAACAGCATCCTGGCTTGTATCAGGAATAGCATGGCCAGCAGGAGCAGGGAGGTGATTGTCCCCCTGTACTCAGCACTGGTGAGGCCACACCTGGAATACTGTGTTCAGTTTTGGGTCCCTCAGTACAAGAAAGACATTGAGGTGCTGGAGCATTTCCAGAGAAGGGCAATGAAGCTGGTGAAGGGTCTAGAGCACAAGTCTTACGAGAAGCAGCTGAGGCAGCTGGGGTTGTTTAGCTGGAGAAAAGGAGGCTCAAGGGAAACCTTATCACTCTCTACAACTACCTGAAAGGAGGTTGCAGCAAGGTGGGTGTCAGTCTCTTTGCCCAAGTAACAAGCAATAGGAGGAGAGGAAATGGCCTTAAGTTGCACCGGGGAGGTTTAGACTGAATATTAGCAAAAATTTCTTCACCAAAAGGGTAGTCAAGCACTGGAACAGGCTGCCCAGTGAAGTGGTTCAGTCACCATCCCTGGAGGCATTTAAAAGACATGTAGATGTGGCACTTCAGGACATGGTTTAGTGGTGGACTTGGCAGTGTTAGGTTAACAGTTGGACTTGATGATCTTAAAGGTCTTTTCCAACCTATATGATTCTATGATTCTATGCAACAGAACAGAAAAAGGTGTCTTTATTTTAAAAGAGGATAGACTCCCTCAACTAATAAGGCATATAAGTCTGATTTCAGTGCTCAGGAAGCAGTAGAGCTGACTAGCTGCGGAGACCCACCTCGGTAGCATCTCGTCTCTCACACAGCACTTTGGATCCTAAACCTCACACCTTTCATTATCTCTGTTACATAAAACCAAACGGCCTCTTAACAGAAAAGAGCCAAAAAACAGAGATAACATCTTTCAGAAGGTTTAGAGAAGCACTAAGCAACTACAACACCCCCACTCTTTCCAAAGGGCTCCTTTTCCAATTTGAGAATTTTGCGTTCTTTGAGCAGCTATTTTCACACACAGAAGATAACCGCACTTGAGACACATTCTCTCCTAATTCCAGTTTTATGAGCTTAAATGTCATAGTTTTCTGCCTTCCTGGATGACACTTTCAGCAACCATAATAAAAAAAGATGTTCTGTTTTCTTCCAAGCCTTCTCACAGAAGAAAAAAAAAAAAACAAACCAAACCTGTGCTGCGTTCTCCAAATCGTGTCGCATTCTCAGGCAGAACATTTTCACCTATATGACTACTTGCAGCTGTTATCAGGAGATTCTTTCTTAATATACATATTCAATCAATTAACCTGTTTCAATGTCACCATTTTTTTCCCTTTAGCTCAGCCTGGAGAGGTGACAAACATTCCACATTTCTTTATGCGATTTATTATCTCAAACATATAACACAGCAAGCAGGTGAACAACTATTAAATTAATTTTCCTTTTTTAACAGCATAATCTCCACTTGAAACATGATTGGGAGTTTTCCTGTCCCAAACTTTGATTGCCCATCCACGGAGCAGACACTGAAGTCACACTGCCATCCCAGTACACAAGAAGTATTTTCACCGTGCCTTTCTTTCATGCCAACATAACTGTTGCATTTCAGTGAGCCCAATTTTGTTTTGTAAGGCTTCTTTCAATCATGCCAGACCCCAGCAGACAAAGCCTCAACAGTTCAGAGCTCCAGCCATTCCCTAAAATTCAATGTCAGGTAACTCAACTCAATAGCCATACTGTTTGGTGCCGTCAGCAATTACCACATCCATTCCAACCTCCTTTCGAGGTCTGAGGATTCTATAATTTATTGTTTCATGAAAGACAATTAGTGCATTTAATGTTTTAGAGCAATTAAACAACACATTCATAGAAGAAATAAAATTTCCAATAAAGAAACTTTACATTAGCATCTTAACCTAAGGAGACACACAGAAAGATTGCACTGACATGCATCTGACCTTGATTTTCAGAAGAGGAGCATCACCTTTTCAGAATATGATGTTTAACAACCAGGTTGAGAAAAACAGTGATGAAGGAGCTGGCTGGGCCAAGGAGACCCTAAAGGCTGGGTGGAGGAGGGGGAGATGAGAGATCCAATAGCAGGCATCTGGATGAGTCCCAACAAGATATGGCTTGCATAGTAAGAGATTTGTGTATTTAACTAGATTTCTTTCTGTCTAATATTTTGAACTACTTGCATGTAGGATGAGAAAGAAATACGGTCTGGTTTGCTCATTCCTAAGTCAGTGGACCGGTCAAAATTCAAATATATCAATACACAAAAATGAGCCTCGCCTTCAGGCATTCTAAGTACTTGCCTCTAGGAAACTCATAAGAATAATTATCACAGTGCTCTCTTGCTTACAGACTCACAGCCCCTCAGGTTGGAAGGGACATCAGGAGGTCTGTAGCCCAGCCCCTCAGCCTATTCTCAAAGGGCAAGTGCTCCAGCCCCCTGACCTCCTTGGTAGCCCTTCACTAAATTCACTCCAGCTCCTCCATGATCTTCCCACTGATGGCAGGGAGGCTGACCCACCTGTGGGTGCCTGTATTGTCCTTTGAAAACAGGTATAACACCTTCTCTTGCTTTCTTGTGGCTGGGATTTTGGGGATAGGGAGATTGAGAAGGAGGCATTTGTTCCACCATACTTCCTTCACAACTTGTCTTCTGGCAAAGCATGATTCTCCATCAGATGAATACCATTCAGGGTACAGACGTGCAACTAAGTAGCAACACAGTTCCTAAAATCAATTAAATCAGATCCACTTTGTGCATCCCAATAACCAAAAAGGACACTATCAGCTTAGAATCTAGTTAATCTTAAGTTAAAGCAGCTTCAAGCTCCTAAAATCTCCCCCAATCCATTTTTGTAAGACTTCAGCAACTAAGTGACTTTTCAAAACTGAAGCTCATTACACAGAGCAAATAAATCAAGAAGCTAATGAAAAACAATCCGTTCCCTTCTAACCTCTACTGCAATAATACCAGGATTATTGATTCAGTTTTAAAAACGCTCCTGACACCAGCCCAAACACCAGACATACAAGTCAGGACAGGGAAAATGCATGTATCTATATCCCCTATACCACAGCTAATGTGTGTGATAACAACAACTACCCGACACAGGAAAGATACAGGCAACTGTTCTGCCCCTGGCTTCTTTCTGACCTCCCTGAACAGAGAACAGTATAAACGGAGATCCTTCCTTGATTACACCAAGCTTAGTTCCTAGCCTCTCTTTCCACTTATGTGTTGTGCATCACAATGTCATAACTCAAGTTTCTCCCTACTGTACTTACGCAAATTGTCTCCGCCATCTCTCTTTTGCCATGCTCATAATCGAAATACAATCTGTGTTGAAGGTCCAGAAAAACCTGAGATACTAGCTTCTTTCAGGAATAATCCCTGTTTTGAGATCTACTTCTACCACCATTCCATTACAAAAACAAAAACAACAAAAAAAAAAAATCACAGATTACTTGAATGTTCCACTATTAAAAACAAGGTAGTATATAAAGGCACATTAAATGCACCTGGTACCAAAGTTAATATACAGAAACAAATATGAAAAATGCATTCAGATAAGAAGCTAGTCTCTTTATCTCTTCCCAGATGCCAGAGGGGAATAAAACCAAAACAACCGCCAAAACGTGTGGCAGAAGGAGCCCAACAAGAGTGCTCACCCTGGTCTGTTCTTGGAAGCATCGGATGGCAAATGATGGATTGACTTTGCTTTCCTCTGGTCCTACAGAGCCTCTCCAGTAACCATTCTTCCTCTTAATTGCTTCCCAAGGTGTCTTCACTAGTTCGACACTATTGCTGCATCTGCTCTTGCAAGTAACTTTAAATCCTACCCGGCAGCACCAACACCACAGACAGGACTACTGTCACATTGCATGTGGCAATCAGGCTACACACACTTACTGACCAAAAGGCTTCAGTAATTTTCTTTGCCGTTAAGAGCAGAAGTCTGGACAGAAGGAAGAAGAGGCAAGCAATTGGCCCGCAGACTGGGGGACCACCGCACTGGTAACATCAGCTTCTCATTGACAACATCATCCTGATGAAGGTTAAATATTTTAGGGTTCTTGGAACACATTAACGGAAGTGAGAGTTTCTTCTCATCCTATCACAAACACACACATCTTTTCTGTTGCCCTATTTTAACAGCTGACAAAACATTTAAGTTCGGGATGACTCTTTAAAGAGGAATCATCTGAGAATCCGGTAATTAATAGTGGGCACTTGCTTAAGGGGGCATGAAATGCACAGTCTGTACCAAAACAGAGTGTCTGCATGCAAATGCCTTCAGTTAGCTCACACAACCTACAGATCCACTGCTTCACATTAAGGCTGTGCCACCCTCACTGCACATCTGGAAAAAAAGTCAGCAGATAACGTACAAAGACGTGAATTATCTTGACAAACAAACTTTAACTGTGATATTCTCTGGCCATAGACTTCTTATTAAATACATAGGTCAACACAAGGTATTTCAGATTTGAAATTATTCAGTCCTCCATCCTCCCCACAATGACTGACGGCATTGGTGGCAAGAACTCCATGCTCAGTATTGCCTTCTAGCTCAGGCTGCTTCAAACACTCCCTTCAGCTACACAAGTCCTTCTCTGAAAGTTCCCACCTTTACACACCTTCTGTAACAGAAGCACAGAACAGGCCTATTCTGCGAAGACTAAAATAGCAATGATTAATATGTACTTGAAGTAATATAATGAAACAAACAAAAAAGTGTTACGCAAGGCTACTAGGAAACAGGCAGGTCTTGTGTCTCCTTTATGATGTGCAATAGCTGCAAAAAGTGTGTTTCCGTTCTCTTTGTTTTAATGCCACTTTTTCCTCCCTGTTTCTGATACCAAATTATAAGTGAAAGGTTGTTTGCTTGGCAGCTCAAGTTCAGCTGTGCAAGAACATACAATACAAAAATAAACCAAATGCACATAAGGAAGCAACAGCAGACATGCGCTTAAAACTAATGATTTTTATATATTTCACTCTAAAAAAGCTTCCAACCATAACTGACTGAATACAGAAAAACCAATGCCTTCAGAAATCTATTTTATTTTAAAGCACTAATTTCAGTGAGATGAGGCTGTTCTGAATCATTCTCATTAATACTTTCCTTAAAGGAGTTTATGAACCTTAGGAAAAAACTTTACAGCTACTACAAAACAGATTTGTATTCAGTACTTACTGAATTCAGGTCTCTTGGTAATTTCCATGTTTCTTTGCTCCATTAGATGAAAATACAGAGGAGATGACACAAAAGCTATGTCATCAACACCACCCACTAAACCAGCTACCAAAGTACTGGCAGCAGTTAAGTTCAGCAGAGCGAGAGACAAGCTCGTGCTCTTCAGGTGCAACACACGGACAGGGGTTGAAATCTAATATTCTGTTTTCCCTCTCACCGTGCAACAAAAGTAGCTAGCTTTGATGTCTGCCTCGGAGATGTCCAACAGCAGCAATGAAATAATGTCTACCTGAGAGACTGGGAGGCATGTCACCTAGAAAGAGCAACTCATTTTGACAATGCTGTCCTCCTTCCTGAGGAAGTTCCCACAGCATTAAAGATGACCCTCAGAGAAGTAATTATTTTACAGACTTAATATATGTATAAATAAAAATATATACATACACACATGAAGTTATTACAAATCAAAGATACTGTATTTATCCAATGTTCCAAATAAGATTCTTATTTCTCAATGGTGGTGAATAAGAAAAGAGGAAAGTCAAGATGAAGGGAAGCTTCTGAAAAGTATACGTTAAGACATTTAGATTCTGAGTTATGATTGCAAATTACTAGTGATAATAGAAGTTTCAGTTTCCCTTTGATTCACACTATGGTTCTGCACAATACTTCATACTATTTGTTGAGACATCTCTATTAAAGACAGTTTTCCAAATAAAAGATTTAGGTTCTCTCTGTATCTTAGACATCTGAGAAGACAGATGGAAAACATAACATATGTTAAAAGGAAGATTTACAAAGCAAAAATTCTTGAAAGTGTAAACCAAATTAGGATGGGAAGTGTCAGGTTTCTAAGCTATTCCACATGCTTTTTTGTTGTGTAAGAACAAACCCCAAAATTTTTCAAATCCTGTTTTTCAACTATCCTCTCCACCCCGATTTCACCTTAACCTGCAGTATTTTGCTAAGAGCGTGAGATTTTTGTTCATGTTCTTGTCTATTAGCAGGTAACAACAGAGAGCAAAATCTCTAATAAACACCAAGAATAGGTGGATTTTTTAAATGTGAAGTTCCAGATATAATAGCGAAACACGGCACATTGCTGTAGAAATAATTAATGGCACTGGACTATGACTCCAAGGAATGTTCAGCCAGAATAGAAAGTGAATAATCTGCAACAGAAAACTGGGAATCATTTCACAAGCTATCAAGAGATCTCTGGGGTACAACAAAGACTGACCCCCCAAGCACAGCCTTTTTTCCTGCCGGCTGTTGGCAGGGCTTCTCCAGGAGCTCTATGCCACAGCACAAGACAGCATTTACAGTGTTAATTTTAAGCAGGCAGGGGGACAAATCAATTTGATAAACTCCCAAGTACATATGCAATTATCACTCAAAGTATTAATTTAAAAAAAGGAAGGGGCCCGACTGTAGGACTGCAGACTGTCACATAAAATCAGGCCAGCAGATCATCTGCTCAACTTTTCATCTCACACAGATGTTAGTGTCAAACTCCTTGGAAAAAATCTATAAAAAACCCAAACAATGAGAAAGTAACCTGCTATCAGCAATGCTTCATGAATTGGTAAGAATGAGCTGCGCTAGACTCTCGATAAAGGAGCCAATTTCTAATCTTACAAATCTCCTGTCCCAGATTACAACTGAAGGCATAAAGTTATTCAGGTCAGTCACTTAAGGTGCAAAAAAAAAAAAAAAAAAAAAATTCAGCTTGTATCAAACTTAACACAGATCAAAGTAAACACTTTTTGCTTGGCATCATCATCTCCCATCCACCACTCCCACTGTTACATGTACATGGTAAGTCTTAAGAAACAATATAGCCATGAAATATCACACCGCATTTTTTCCCATCCCAGATAGTTACGGTGCAAGTACAACAAAACAAAGGACATTCCCGTGAAATAATTACAACTACACACACTTCTTCACCTACAACTTTTTAGAAGCAGCATTTCTTCCCCCAATTTTCTGCCTATAAATCCAAGTCTGTTCACTTAATGGAATTATCCTTTCTTCTTATTCCAGGAAGAGATGGAAAAAGCATGTATATAAAAGTGATTCTTACTGTCACAGCACGCAAATGACACTCGAGTTTTGCACATATCATATAAAACAGGAGCAGACCGATTAAACAGGCTTCCATGAAACTTTTCAACTTACGCAGGAATGAACCCTTCTAAAACACACATACCAATGCTTTCATGCGCACAAACAAAATCTGGTTGTAGATCACCGAGATGTCTGTCCATTTGAAGTCTCAGCTAAGTACGTGAAGATAAGCTTAGAAAGCCTCGCTGCCTCTCCTTAAGCTACTTTGTTTTAAAGGTAGTCCACCTCTTTTAAAACTAAAAACTGAATCCACTGAAATATACCTATCTGTTTTTTGGCAGGCGAGTAAGATCAAATCAGGCTGTGTATCAACACAAACTCCCTTCTGCGAAGTTCTGTAGCTCGCTGGGAGTTAGCCAGAGTTCAACTTATCTCGGCACGTACAAAGGAACATGCGACAAGGCCAGTCTTTCCCCAGTTTTAAAATACGGGCACTGCGATGCTAACATGCCAGGCCGTAAAGAGAATGTGAATTACTGGAGACCTCAGCCTGCAGCTTTTGCAGCAGCAGCCATACTGCTTAATCTGTTTATGATCTGAAGCTGGGGGGGGAAAAACCCCAAACCACACACATGAGAAAGTATGAGGTGAAAATCCAGCTCTGATGGACTTTTGAAGCCGTTCATCTCACCGTTCCAACTTCACCTACTTTCAGAATTCATTAACTCATAACGCAGTTAAGGACACCCTCTGCTTTGGCCCAAATTATGATTTGTCATTTCTGGAACTAGCATAGCACAGAAGGCTGCAGGGCACACAACAAATGGAGATAGGGGCATTACTTGCAATGCAACCCAGACTACACCAAGCTACCTGCAGAACCATGGTGAAGGGGACCTGAAGAACGCCAGCTTTGCTGCTGCTCCATTCAAGCACATTTTCCCCAATCTGTGCAGAGAGTTCAGACCGAGAGCAACTCAGGAACGCTGCCAGTTCACTGTATATTCTACCGAACGACCAATGCCAGCAACGTACACAGTAATCAAGACACTCAATGTTAAACTAATACGCTGCCATAACCAAAGTTACTGTAATTCTACTTTTTGTATGAGTCCCTTGTTTATTCTACAGCACACTAGATAAGGATGCCTTGTAACAGCTATAGAAGAGACAAATGCTTAGGTATGAAAAATACCGTGTACCTAATAAAGCAGTAATTAGACAAAAGCACTACTCCTACCTGGCTAGACAAGGAAAAATCTTTCCCATGGATATTTTACCATAGGAGTCAGCTTGTTGAATACTGCACAGTAACAGCAAGCTAAGTTAACAGCTACAAGTCTTAACTTTCCTTATTGATATAAAGAGCAAAGGGGCAACTGCAAAATGGGACTACCGTGAAATTTAACCATGCTCACAGTATACATTTCTGTTATCCCTTCATCTCTACTCCCTTCTCTGAGACCACACATTTGATTTAGCTGCTTAAGTTTAACAGGAAAGGTCGTATTTTCAGAACATAAGTAGACCAACTTCAGTTGCACAAACTTTGCTCCAGTAAAAGCTGAAGAGCTATTTTTATCAGAAAGATTAAAGGCAGCTAAAATTTACCCTGACAAAAGGAGTTGCTTAACATCACTGCATCAAAGCATAAAGTGAAATATCAACAAGGATGAGCAGTTGCTTTCTGCTGAACGTTCAGGCCTGCCACCAGACCCTTCGCCATCGCACCGCTACGCTCAGTCACAAGCGCTTGCAGGCTCGCAGCCTGACTGTTCAGCAACAGAACTGCACAACCAGGCCTAACGCAAACGTCTTTTAAAGCACGTCCCACTCGCGCAAGCTGCAGCACCAAACAGTGCGGGTTTAAGACTGCAATTACAATTCAGTTATCCAAAACACAACTTACTGCTCGTTCAGGGCGCAAGCCTCAAACCCATCTACCCAAGCACCTCTGTTCACAAAGGCAACTTTCCAGGTTGCAACATAACTTTTTCATTTAAACCTCAGTGCAAGAGAGCAGCCTGTTTTAAGTTCAGGAGCAGGTATTTGATAGCAATCGCTACTCAAACTATTTGTATTGCCTGCTACAATATATAGAAACGCTCAGCAATCTTTCAACATGCAGCATTAGCTGCTGGCAACAAACCCAAAGAGATTTTTCTTTGAAAAAGCACTTCTCAGTGCACAAACATCACCTGCACTCTCAAGCAGAGAGGTATTTTTGCCTGAAGAACACCAGGACGACAACAGAACACTACGGACACAGTCCTACTTGTTCAAAATATAACCTGGGGTTTGCCGTCCCAAAAGGCCCCCTGAGCTGTGCAAAACTTCATGCAGATGCTGGAGTTTACATATCTAGCACTGCACAGAGCTCATGGAGACACATTAGAACTTGCTGAACAGGACGTAATTATGACTGAAGCATTCCAGAACAGACCAAGTGAACTTCAAAAAAGAAAAAAACACCACCAACAAAAACGACACCGCTTCAAACATCCTTCACTGGCTACCAGTAGGGTCTAAAACGTCTAGCTGAAGAATTAAAGAGAAACTGTGCTCTCCCTGCGCTACTGTGGTGCATTTCATAGCAACTTGCATATCAGCCTTCTGTATGATATTCCATCACTTCCATGGAAGGGATTAACGTAGTTCAATCACAAGACCTCACCTAGATACTCTCTGCCAATTCTTACTCTCAATATGGTTTCTTTTTGGCATGTTTCATTTATTTGTAGGCTGAGAAGAAAAAGATTCCCTAAAAAAAACCCCAAAACAACTGAAGTATCTATAAGCTATTGCCAAATGCAGGTTAAACAAACCAAAAAAACCCACAGAATTTATCAGCTCAATTACAGTAGTAATTTTTTCAGTCAATAAAAACACAGCAGGCATAGCATGATTAACTTATCACTGTCCCTTCAACAAGATTCATTAATCTCTGAAAACGGAAATGCAAGTCCAACACACTTCTTGTCCCCATAAAACCACTGTTTCAGTGATTAAAACAGTTGGAACACTGAAAGACATCAGTACACGCACACATGCTCTTATGCACACACGTGCGTATTTACAACGGGCACGTGCTTGCTGGAAATGAGAAATTTTGATGCGTTTTATTACCTACAAACCCATTACAACTGAAAAAAAAAAAAAAAAAAGGCACACCAAAGACACTACGCAACATACGGACAAGTGGCAGCGACTGCCAGCCTGCTGGGCATTTCATCACGCGAGCAACCCCACAACTTAAATTATTATCTGCAAATTATTCGTTTTTTAAGGAAAAACGCTTGGAGCAGGTAAAGCCAAGCGCCTTAAACCAGGGTCACAGGCGGGAGGATTAAAAAAAGCAAAATATTAATATGCCATTAGGGAGTTTTTATGCTATAGTGTGTCACACGCAGGGGCACGGTGGAAGAGGCTGCCTGCGTAGGGCTTTTGGTTGCGAGCGATATATGGGTTTTAAGGAGTAGAAAGAGAAACCCCGACCACCCCCTCCAGAAGCAGGGCCGTCGGCGTTTCTGCCGGCTGGGTTTTCTTCCTTCCCTGCCCGCACCCCGCTCACCTGGGCACCCCCAGCATCCAAGCCGAGGCGGATCCCTCCATCCCTTCACCATTAAAACCAAGCGGTGGTCGATGATGGAGGAAAGGGAAAAGGAAATTCAACTCAAAGGCCTTACCCGTCGTCTCCCAACCGCTATTTATAGCCGGGACGGTACTTGGCGTACGGGTCCCGCCCGGTAACTTCGACTGGAGGAGGCCCAACGGCTCCGGGAGGGAGCCTTCCCCCCTCTCCCGGCACCTCGCCAGGCCGGTTCCCACCCCCGCCGGGAACCGAGGCAGGGCGGGCGGTTACCCCCGCCTCCCCTCCGGCGGGCGGTCGGGCCCGGCGACCGCCGGGCCCGACCGCCCGCCGGAGGGGAGGCGGGGGTAACCGCCGGTGAGGCCCGCCCGCCCCCGCACCGCCCCGCAGGCCTTACCTGTGCTATCGCTGGCGGAGAAGCCCGGCGAGTTGAGCTTGGCTCGCTTGGGGTTGGGCGGCCCGTCGAGTAAGTTCTCCGCCATGGTAGCCGGCTGGGCCGTCCGAGGAGAGGCCGCCGAGCCGGTAATCGTTGGAGAGAGGGGAGTCTGAGGGGGGGTGAAGCTCGCTCTCCCCGTTCCTCCGAAGGGGAACCCACCGCCGAGCAACAGCGCCGCTCAGTGCCCGACCGGCGGCGGCCCCCGCTCCCCCATACCCGGGCCGGGCCGCCGCCGCCGCAGCAGGCCGCAGGGGAGGAGGGTTCGGGGCGGGGTGGGGAAGAGCCCAGCGCCCCCTCCCTGCCGGCCTCGCTCCTCCCGGCCTCTTCCCCCCGCCCGGCCGCCGCCGCCGAGGAGGTGCCCGGATGGCGGCTCAGTCAGTCACTCGGGGAGCATAGCGCGCCCCCCCCCACGATCCCCTCCGCCTCGCCCCGTCCCCTCCCCTCCGCGCCGGGGGGTTCGCCCCGGCCCCGCGGCGGCCCCCGCCCGCCGCCCCCGCCCGCGGCCGAGCCGCGGCCGAGGTAGGGGAGGGGGGGGGGGAAAGAGAAGGGAGGGGAAAAAAAATTAAAAAATCCACAAAAAACCGGAAAAAACCCGAAAACAGCCAAAAAACGCCCCAAAACAATGAGCGCGGCGCGGCGGCGGCCGCGGCTCCCGGTCCCGGCGGCGGCGCTCGGTTGGCTCCGGCCGGCTCTGCCCCGCTGCCCCGAGCCCCTCTGCCCGTCGGCGGCGCTCCGCGCGGCTGCCCGTGTCCCGGCGGGCGGCCCCGCTGCCCCGGCCCGGCCCGGCCCGGCCCCGCTCCGCTCGCGCCGCGCTCCGGCTCCGCGACAAGATGGCGGCTGTTGATTCCTCAATTAAAAAAAAAAGTTTTTTTTTTCTCTTCTCTTTTCCAGAGACCATGGGGGCGGGGCCGGGGCGGGGCCTGCGCCTTGCGTCACCGCGCACGGGGCACACCCCCCCGCCCCCGCGACGCCGGAAAGGCGCGAGCGGCGCCGGAAAGACACGAGATCGTCCTCAGTTGCTCCGCGGAGGGTTGGGGGACGGCTGGCCCGCGGAGGGGCCGGCGGGGGCGCTCCCCCCAAGGTGTCCCCGGGCGCTCGCCCCCCCCCTCAGGGACCCTTTCGGCGCCCCCGCAGTCGCCCGTTCGCAGCGTCCCCCTCGCTTGTCCCCCGTCGCTCGCCTCAGTCCCCTCTCCTTGCCCCCGTCAGGGTTCCCCCCTCGGCTGCCCCTTCACGGTGTCCTCTCTCGGTCCCCTCACAGTCGCCCCCCGCAGTGCTTCCCGTCAGCCACCCGCAGTCTCCCCTCGCAGTCCAGCCGCAGACGTCCCCTCAAGGTCCCCCTCACCGCGCCCCCCTTAGTCCCCTCGCAGTTGCCCCCCCATTATCCTCCCCTCAGCCCCCCACAGTCTCCCCTCGCAGTCCCGCCGCAGACGTCCCCTCAAGGTCCCCCTCACCGCGCCCCCCTCAGTCCCCTCGCAGTTGCCACCCCCATTATCCTCCCCTCAGCCCCCCATAGTCTCCCCTTGCAGTCCCGCCACAAATCTCCCCTCTCAACGCCCCCCTCATGCGTCCCTTCCTGAGGTCCCCCCTCAGTGCCCCCGGTTCCCTCAGGGCTGAGGCGCAGGCGGTCCCAACGCCCCTGGCGCAGTCTGGAGGGGCCATGGCCAGCCCGTGCCCTCGGTCCCCTGCGAGCGCTGAGCACGGCGGGTGACATGCAGCCAGGGCCTCGGGGCGAAGCTGAGGCCATGGGGTGCTTGTGTCCCCCCCGGCACCTGCCCGCTCCGGAGCCCTCAGCGTTCCCCGCTTCCCTGCCCTCGCTGCCTTCTCCTGCCTTCCTGCTGCACCCTGTGCAGGAGCCCCTGCAGCCTCCTCCTGCCCGCCTGTGCCTGCACCCACACGCACCCTGCGAGGGGTTGCTGTGGCCCGGCTGATGGGCTTCTCCTCCTGCTTTCTGCACAGCCATGGGCTCAGCTTTTCCCTGCTCCTTAACCCTCACGTGCGGCTGCGTTGGCCTCCGCGGTGGGGCAAAAGCCCCACCGCGGAGGCCAACGTAGCCGCACGTGAAGGCAGATCTCCAACCTGAGCTGATCGGACCTGACCAGCGCCAAACCCAGCCTTGCTTTACAAATGCCTTGTGCCCTGTCTAGACAGACTTCCCCAGCCCAAAACAGGTTCACAGGACTGGAGCTCATACACTTCTGTGGATTTCCATACTGGTTCCCAACCTGAGAAGCAGGTCCTATAAGCCCCGGTGACATGCCGTGCCAATGTGGCAGCAGGGTTCCTTGTACCCAAACTGGTTGCTCGGCGCTGTTTTTATCGCCTACATGTCAATATGTCCCCGAAGAGCAGTCACAGCCCGAAGACGGGCTGGAGAAGGACATTGAGACAATCCTGAGGATGTGTTGATGAAGTCTATAAGCCGCAATGGATTAATCAGCAACCTTTTATTGGTTTAAAGGAGATCTATAAGGATACCTTCTTTTGCAAAGAGCAAGTCTGTTTTTGTTTACTGCAAAACTTGAATTCATTACATTTACATGCATTTCATTACATTTACTTGCAAATTCTGTATTTATTTACATGGTGCCTGTCCTTGCTGAGGTCTGACAGTAATCATGCTGGAGGTCTCTTACAGGCCTCTGCTTCTATCACAATATTATTCATTAGCTACACAAGTAAGTGCACTCTGATTATGCCTGCCTTAATTTCCTTCAAAAGCAGCGAGTTCCCATCTGTTTTAGGATGGCTCAGTGTGGGACAGGGTTCGGTGTCTCACAGCAGCTCCAGACATGAGAGCAACAGCTTTTGTCCCACAGTGTATTACTGTAATATAAGGCATTTGCCCCAGTTTAGGTTGAGGGAAAATGTTTTGCTGTTGGAGGTGGGTAGGTGGAAATCAGGTCAGATTGCCTGTCAGGCACAACCGAGGACAGCAGTGCCCTTTGCTATCTGCTGCTTCAACTTTTTAACAAGTTTGGTCAGTGCATTTCGGACTGCAGCTCGGATAACTTCTTGCACTTGCCTTGCCCATTACATCACTTGTGGTCTTGGAAAGGAAGGATTTGCTGGAGCAGCTGACGCCAGGAGACACCCATAGCATTTTGTTCCCCTTATGAGCCCCTTCTCTGCTGCTTCTCTGCTGTGTAATGCAGCTCTGGCTTGAAGTCAGGGTGGAGATCAACCACTGGGGACAGAACCTGAGTGGTCCCACAGCTACTGCATAGCTCCAGGAAGATGTTCATGCCACCTAGTGCTAGACAGTACGCTGATGTTACATCAGCACTGCAGCTCTGACCATACAGCCACTGAGCAAGGGCCCTGACACCACCACCACCGTAACAGGAGCTGGTGTGCCAGTGTGCCTGCCAGGGCAACGCCACATACTCGATGTTGGGAATGGGGAGCAGATAGAAGGAATCATGGAGCCCATGATTCCTTTTCATTAGCTGGGAGAGCTCCTCCATCTTCACAGCAAGTGCCAGACTTGCCACATCAGTGAAATCAGAGGGGGGCTGCGAGTCCTGGGGACAGAGTGGAAGAGGAAGGAGGTGCTTTGGAAGGAGGGAATCCTATACCCCAGGCAGTCGGGGAGGAGGAGGAGGATCCTATTGCTGCTGTGTTCTGCAGCTTCTCCGTGGCACGATGTCCCCTTAGGATGGCTGCAGTTGCACCCTGCTATGGGATTAGAACAGCATTGGGTTAACAGCAGGAAGGAGAGGAAGACCTTGACTGTTATCCACTGCCCCTGGAAACAGGGCTATGATTAAATACCCAAAAGGCTTAATAGTACTGCAGTGCTCAGGGTACCATAGTCCTTTGGTATCGGTAATTGCAAGAGTCAGATGGCCTCACCCAATGGTAATGCCAAACACAGAACGAGCTCAAACAGAGTAGGAGGATTTTGTGAGAAGAAAGGAAACTCTTTGAAACACACAGTATAGCAAGCAAATGAGCCCTACTACTGCAAACTTGCACCCAGGATTTCCAGTCTGGACCCCAGTGCATGGCGCTCTGCTCCCCCAGCCGATGGCTAAACCCTTGCATGGATTCCTGAGGACTTCATCCGCGGTGCTCAGGAGGCACGGTGAAGCAGGTGCTTAATGGATAACTCCTTTATTCAGGGACTAGTTCCAAGAGAAATTGCATAATAAAATCTGCACTGCTGCAGCCCAATTCCAGACTTCCTGTCTCCAAAACTAAGCTGCTTAAAGATACAGTTCCCAAGATCCTACCTTCCTTCCCCAGCCAAAACATGGAAGTATCATTTCTATAGCTTGTGACCTCAAAACCTTACAGCCAAACAATTAACAATGTTTGAATAACTTCAGAGGAGCTCTGCACTGTAACTTGTAGTCACTGTGGCATCATCAGAGCAGTTCTCTTTTGGACTAAGAGAGTCTGTTTTTCCTGGTAGTGTTAAGTCCCAGCATCTGGTTGCCTTACCATCCCTGTGTGCTGCCAAATGAAGCTGTCCCAGGCAAAAAGACAAGCCCGGTGCCCGTACCTCCTCTCCTCCCGGCTGCTGCAGAAGGTGCTGCCTATTCTTCCTCCAAGCTTGTCTCTCTGGTTACGCACACCCAGCACTCATGGGATTGTGAAGCAACTTTATGTGAAATAACTGTTGTTTCTGGTTTCTGATTTTCATTTTATGTGTGAATTCTTGTTGTGTTCAGGAAGTGGTGGTAACCCCTGGGACCGCAATCACAGTGCTGTTTTGTGTTTAGCTGTATGTCTGTGCACTTCTGCAAACCCTTAGCTCCTTGGGCTACGGAGTCTAACTAACATCCCAAGTGGTCTCCTTGCTTCGCTTTATGCAAAACAAAGTATCTGCAGGTGGCTAACCACGTTTTGTAGGTGCCATCCTGTCACTTAATGCTGTTAAGCACTGGTCAGACCTGATTCTCCTTTCCTTTTCCGTATGTATTCATGATTTTAAAGCCATTTTCTACCTACTTGTTGAACAGAGTCTAGCGGGGACTAGATGCAGCATGGACATTACTATGAACTGCTTAAAATCCTGCCCATCATCTGTTAAGACCATCCTTTCTACTAGCATATATCTGATGTAGGGGAATCATCCATTTTACAAGTAAGGCTATCTCACAGAAGTGAGAATAACAGTTCAGGAAAAACAAGTAGTCTTCTGTCATCAGCATAATCCAATCTGTCACTCCAAGTGGTCCTTTTTTCTTATGTCCCAAATGTGAAGCCCTTTTTGCTGGAGTTGGCCTGTAATTTTGCCATGCCTGACAAACTATTATGAAAAAAAACATATAAATCTGTCTTTACACTCTCATCCTGGGTTGTTGTCATGAATACGTACAGAAAAGGAAAAAAGAATCAGGTCTGACCAGTGCTTAACAGCATTAAGTGACAGGATGGCACCTACAAAACATGGCTAGCCACCTGCGGATACTTTGTTTTGCATAAAATGAAGCAAGGAGACCACTTGGGATGTTAGTTAGGCTCCATAGCCCAAGGAACTACAGTTCGCAGAAGTGCACAGAAATCGTAGTTTGCACTTTGTCTGAGAGACAACAGTCCATTTGCTTTTTTTTTTTTAAGAATCAAACTGCTATGAAAAATGTCTGTCTTTGGGCTCTGCTACACTACAGTTTTGTCTGTCTGACACCAGCTCTCACCCAGCCCCACAGTCAGTTTGAAAATCATACTGCTATCCATAAAATAGTACGCTGGGTAATCTGGGCAAGTTTCATGTCTGCTAGCTCCCTTTTAGCAGTTGCAATTAGTGGTTTATGGGTGGTTTCAGCCAACACAGGCCAAAATGAAGACATGAATTTTTTTTTTTCCTCTGAAGATTATGGTGAAAGGTCCCTTCCCTGAGCACATGGAAATGCAGGGTGCCCATAGGTACACTGGCCATCTGAGATGGGAAGATTTCAGCGTTTTCCACCTCCTTGCTCTCTGCCTTGTCCCTCCATCAAAGGCTTGGCCTTCCGCATTACACAGTCAGTAGGAGGGAGCATTTGCAAGCTCTTCAGGTGCTGCAGGTCACAGCTTGGCATTAGCTTAATCCCAAATGAATGGCAGTCCAAGGCAACGTGCTGTGATCTGAGCTCTGGTGGCAAGCACCGCTCGCGCTCCTGTCTGCTAAGTTCACCACAGAATCTACCTCCTGCCTGAACCTGTATCTCAGAGAAAGACCTCATCCTTCCCACCAAAGCTGGTACCTCTATCTGTTCTTTCTTCTGTTCACTCCATGCATCTCAGAGCAGTGACACATTAGCATCTTTGAACCTCTGCCCCAAGGTGGGGGACTGGGTGATTCTGTGTCCCTTGAAAGATGTCTTCAGATTCCTTCTCACCCAATTCTGTCCTCTGCTCCTTCCATGAGGGCATCACAGAGATGAGATCAAGGGCTCAGCACATTGACCACACTAAGCATTGCTCCTTTCGATCAAATGCGATCGAAGCATTTATTAACCTACTTGGATAGACTGCGTATTTCTTTTGTGGAAGTAAATTCATTACTATAAATCTCAGAGTTCAGCTGTTTTTCTCTCTCTGCATATAGCTTTCTTTTTTTCATGGGTAGCAATGCTCACAGCCATGCAGTGACTTCCACATAAGCGTCTAAGATGACATTTGGAAATGTCCTCCTTGCATTCTGGCTGACAGACCTTATTTTTGCTGCAGCAAAACCTGATGTTCCCATGAAAACTCTGCCTGAGCTCGTAGTCTCATCATCACCCTGTTAGTCACCTGTCTGCAAAATTCTGCTGAGCCTTTGCAAAGCCATGGGGACACTGATTGCATTTTTCCCCCACTCTGCCATTGTCCTGGCTGGTGGAGGTAGCTGCAACAGTATGGCTCTGCTGTTGCTCCTGCTCCTTTGAGCCTTGCCTGTCCCTCTACCTCGGTCCTCTTCTTTAAAGGAACTCTTAGTGTGAATCATGGCTTTAGTACAAGACCTTTGGTTATCTGTAGGAGCTTCATTCCTGGAAAATTCTCCCTACCTTGTCAAGGGTTAATCCTGGCTTTTCCCCGAACCCATAACTTTTTTGCTTTGGTCTCAACTCCTCACAGCTGTTACAAAACTTCGTTTCTTATCAGAGACTCTGCTGTACTCCCAGAGTCACCCAGAAAGCAACCTCAAGCTCTTCTGTAGTGTCGGCCTCTCTCCGTCACCTGGGTTAAAAGCCATCTCTGTGAAATGTTTTGGTTTTAGGTGGCAGACATGTCCATCATCTTCTGCATTAGGCTCCAAGAGTTAACTCTGCCCAAGTTCTCAGGGCACAGTAACGCCTCAGAGGTGGCTGCCCCGTCCTTGCTCAGGCACCATCATGTGCCATCATGCATCCGACAGGGCCACTCGGGGTAGAGACCAGCTCCAAAGGTGAATGCACAACAGCACTGTGCCTCTGCAGACCCTGACTGCTGTCCCAGAGCTGAGCTCTTTGGAGGGAAATGGTTGGCTCCTCCACAGGACTTCCTGGCCCTACTGCCCTCTTGAGCACCCACTCACCACCCAGTCTGCAGACTCTGCTCAGCCCTCTCCTTTCCCCTGAGGCACCTAAATTTTGTGTTTGTTGGCACTTCCAGTGATGGAAGTGCCTGGTGACTACGATTCTGTGGCTGGACACGTGCAAACCCCTCTAGCTTACAGCACACAAGATCTCTGCAGCACTCAAGGCCCAGCAGCTTTGCAGGTGGCCATCACACCATTCTACTGGCCTTGGGGTGCCCCCCCCAATCACCCTTCTTGGGGAGCCCCCCAGCCTGCATCTCCCACAGCTCAGCCCAAAGAGGAACAGAGGTGCTCATCCCCCTCAAGCCTTCAAGCAAGGCTGCGGACTATGGTCTCCTCCTGTGGAGGGAAGGGCCCCCAGCAGCGACCAGGAAGCCTTTCTGGGCTGGGTCTCTGGAAAACTGCCCTGCTGAACCAGTTCCAATTTGTATAAAATTCTTCAATATTCATCAGGGCAGGGAGCCCATTGAGCTGGGTTGACAAGGTGAATACATTAACTGCCTATTTGTTCCTCCAGCCTCATTCTTTCTCCACATCAAGGGTTCTTTTTCCTTGTTTTGAACAAAAAAAATAAACCAACTTCCAGAGGAGCTCGGAGCTCAATGCTGTCTGGTTCAAAGTGGGACCTGTCGTGGCCCAGCCCCACTTTGCTTGAAGAGCACCCCACCAAGCCATGCCATAGGTGCCTGGTGCCCATCACCATATTGGTCAAGCAGCTATCAGGAAAGACCTAACTCCAGGCCCAGCCTTGGGGTGGGTGGGTGGACATGGTGGTCTGTTGAGGGTCCTCCTGCTCAGGAGCTGAGATTCAGGAAACCTGGGGCCAAACCAGGCAGGCTGTGGCGTAGGGCTGGACATCAGGAGAGCGTTACAGTGGCAGGTGTCAAGCAGAGGAGACACCTCCCTCCGGTCTGGAGTTAGGAACTGCATTTTCTAGGAGAAATGAGACTGAATGCTGGTTGTCTTCTCAGCATTTCTGGAGGACTGGTAGAGTTGGATGATGATGGCTTTCTTTCCCCTCTTTCTAGCAAATAACATGTTTGTGGAAAACTGCACTTTTCTGCAGGTGGGTAACCCTTGCATGTTCAGGTATTCAGTGAGTATTCGGAAAACGCCTGAGGTTTCAGCTTTTGGAATCTGGAAAGCACTGAAACCTTCTGATCAATTAATTGATAAAGAAAACATTTAATTTCCATGCTGCATGAGCAAAGCTTTAAGAACAGTTTTTAGCTCCAAAACTGGGAAAATAAAAGGAGTAAGAAAGGACAAAGTGACCAAAAGATATCATTTCACCAACCTTTCCCTCACTGAGTTTTTCACATCAGTTTGATTCCAACCAAATTCATTATTTTTTCTTGTTATGCCAACAACCAGTTCAAAGGCTCCACTATTTCTCTAGCTCTGTGGTTCTCTCGGAGAGCTCCTTAGATAAGGTCTGGCTCTCGTGCATCCCACTCAGATGCATCTTGCTTCCCTCCTATCTCCTGGGTGCTCGGCATAGAGTGTGGTAGAGCCAAACCCAACCCTTTTTGTCAATATAGTCCAGAATTTCTCCCAAACACAGCATGAGGGCTTCAGCTGTAAAACTTTTTCAGCAGAAATCGCCTTTTGCCATGTGTTTGCACAGTGCCTAAATAATGGGTTCAGGTGAAAATAGAAATAATTGTTGTCATTACAGCTTCTAGCTCAGGTTAAGGGGATCAGAGCAGGGCAGCAAAGTGGACTGTTGTGGTGGTGATAATTGGCACAGGAAAAACTGGGAAAATTTCCACAGGAAAACCTGTGTGAGAGCAACTCCAACAAGGTGCTCTACTCTGTTGCTTTCAAGGTTATCAAAAAAATGATCACCCTCTCAGCTGTGATGTCCCATTCTGTGACATTAATGGCAGGAAAATTTAAAGCCGAAGGAATCTCTTGGCACAGTATGTAATTCGCCTGGGGAAATTAGTTTCAAAAAGGATCAGAAAGTTAAATACTATTGCTGGGCTTAAAATGAAGGCAAATAATTTTATAGCCAAAATAATATTTTTCTATGATAAATTATGTAGAAGGAAAGAGTAATAAAATGTCATGCTCCAGGGTATAAAACAATCCCTGTAAAGGTCAGGAAGCACTTTTAACGTACATGCACATCACTGCACATTAGTCCAGATGCATTTTAATTTGTTTGGATTTTGTGTCCTTGATTGGACACGATACTCTTCTTGCATGAAGTTCCTCAAGGCCAAACACCTTGTCAGCTGGACCGGGGGAGAAACCTCCCCCTTCTCTCTCAGATTATTGCCCCATTCCTTTAAGCATGAGGATGGATTATTTTTGTTATGCATATTACTCCTGTCCCGTTCTTGCAAGACTTCACACACTCTAGGTCTTGGCATCATCTTGCCCTCTGATTTGTGACTCTGCGATTTTGCTGTTACAAGACTGTTTTTAATTATAACAGGATTAACTTTTCAAACCAACCTGTCCACCTTATGCATGCTGCTTACTTCCTACAACGCCAAATTCAACAGGCTGGCTGTTGATGTGCACAGCCATGCACATGCACGCTTAGGTCTTAGATCATCCTAGGTTGCTTGTTTTTCTATTTTCTAATGCCAACAGCAGATTAGGCATTAAGAAGAGAAACTCCCTTTTTTTCTGCTTTTCTTCCTACCTCACATCAGCTATTAAAGCTTATCCCCACCTTGTGCTTAGCAGGGAAGTGGAGCCAGATCATCTCCAAATCACCCAGCCTGGAGGTTCCATCATTGTGAACCTGGAGCGGTGCTTGACAAACTACCACACCTTAGATCTGTCCCCCAACTCCACCATATCCAGTTTATGGTCACATCTATTAAATCAGCCTGTAAGCAACCAGTTTGGCGCCTCTGCCAGGTCAGCTCGGCTCCCCGTGGTCCAAGCCCACATCTCCCTGCTTATCTGAAGGCTTCTCAGCTGCCTTCCAGGCTCTCCTACACAAGGCGGCACTTGGTGCTCATTTAGGGCAATTTACCAGGCTGGTTTGAATTTGAGAGCTCTGAAATACACTTATGAAATAAAAACAGACCCAACCTTTTTACAACAGCTTTCAGTGATGCTTGCAGCATCCTAAAATGCTTGGGTGGAATTTGCTCACGAGCTTTGTAAAATTACCCTCTGGGAGAGAGCAAATAGGGGAGAATTCAAGCTAGGAAAGCCAATTTACATTACTGAAGTGTTAAAAGAGGACAAAGCTGTTATCTCAAACCCATAATACAAAAGCAGCCAAAGACCTCGTAAAATACAGGATTTTGCATGGATGGAGACTCTGCCAGGAGGAGTTTACATCTTAAAACATCACAAAACGTACCAGAGCCAGCACGAGCCCAGCTGTTGGAGCAAGTGCAGTCCCAGGACCCCAGCCCATGCATGGGGAGAGCAAAGCAGTTGGGAAGAAGAGTGACATGAGACTTCCAGCTAGAGATGTGACCAGCCATGACTGATGCCCTGACACACACAATGGCACTTGGGTTGAGCCTTGGTTGACAGCACTGACACCAGTTGCATGCTGTGGTCTCAAGCTTCTTTTTGCACCCCCAGTCCTGCCTCCTCCTGTGGTTACAAGGAAGGGGCCAGGGTGGCCCAGGGCAGCCAAGGCTGGGTGGACAGCACCACTAGGGGTACAAAACCACCATAGGGTTTCTTAAAAGCTTCTAGGAGGCATCCAGTGAAGAGGGAGACCTGGAGAAGGGATGTGGATTTCACTTACTCACAACATGATGCTTCATTTACCCTCCTGTGGCTCCAGCAGCTGGTGCAAACTTCTCTGTGGTGGAGCCCAGACACCCATTTCTGGGCCTCTCTGAGGGATCTCCCAGGGCTGCTCCCTTGGTGCCGCCTTGTTCTGTCAAAGCCAGGAAACATCCTGGCACGGTTTGGCAGTGGGTAGGCACTCTGCACTCTGGACATGGAGTTCAAATCCCTCCTGCCAGACGTCTCGGGCTTTTTGCAGAGTTGCTGCAAAGAAGTCTCATTCTTATCCTTCTCTTCCTTTGGTCTATAAGGGGTTGCTGCGATGACATGGCCCTGGTCTCCCCCCAGCCTTCAATCAGAGATCCTCAGAATTATCTCTGCCTCTTTCAGAGCAAAGGCAGCCCCATCTCCATCTTCCCCACCTCTCCTTGAGCAAGCAGTGACCCCCTGCACTCTCACTCCAGTGCAAGTTCCCATCACAACACTGGGATATCTTTATAGCTTTGGTTATGAATTTGGATCATTGGCTGGCTGCGCTCAAACCATCAAAAAAACATCCCAAAACTGTCTGGCTTTGTATTTTCCTGAAGTTTAAGTCCAACTGAAACTATTAGATCATCTTTTCTGTATTTTTGGATGTCACAGGTCATTGTATTTCACTCGAACACTGAGCCCTGTAACTTGGGTCAGATTAAAAGCCCACAGCCCTCAGGAGAGCGTAGCTACTGTGGGCTGAGATGGGAAGCAACGAGGTGAGGTGCCAGTGTGGCCACGGTGCTGCCAGGGAGGGTTTAAATGCTCGCATCACGAGCTTGGTGCTCCAGCCCAAAGGAAGGGGAATGATCCAGGCACCCCGGAATCCTCTCCCTCCCCGGCTGGCACAGGGCACCAAGCTCTCAGACCAGGTGATCTTGCAGCACTGGGGCAAGGCAAGAAATCCTTGCAGCTTCACCTAGCAACTCCCAGCTCACAGGCTGAGCCGTTCCTCCCAGAAACTGAATTAAAAAAGTGCGGTTGAAAATGAACTAATTTTGCTTTAAAGGCTGCAAGCCCTGGTGAGTGCACCGATCCCCTTGCAAATTGTCACAGTATGCAGTTATTGTCGCTGCGAGAGAGCTGCAGCTTATTTCAAGGTTGAATTTGTCCAGCTTCTCATCCGCAGGACATTTACATCTCTGGAAATAATCTGGGGACATCGCAGCCTGTTATAGCGGAGCTGTCGCTTTCCTTGGTCAGACCTCTAGGCAGGAGCAGGAGCTTGGTTTTTAACAGTCCGATGTCACTATATATTGTGTGATATATATATATCACCCTTGTTTATATTTTCTGTTTTATTTAACAGTAGGGAAAACATACATTTCATTTTCAAGCTTTTCTTTGCAATTACAAGGACCAGATACTTTTTTCTAATGACGAGAGTTGAGAATCTCATAAATTTGCGTGACCGCAACCAATGACTTTAAAAAATATTTTAACTAAATCACTGCCCAGAATTTATCAAAGACTTGTGAGGATGATATACATGAGGGCTGATGACACCCAGCACAGAACATATGAGCCCTAAAGTACCTAAAATTATCTCGTGTTAGCTTTTGAAAATATGTCTCCACCCTCCATTCAGAATGACAACTTTTGGCAACAACAAGAAAACAGAAACGACAGATGGTAACAAAATCTGGTACACAAACATGACAGTAGGCAATATAATGAACATTTCACCCACTCGTTCATTTATGCTAATCATCGCTTTTGAGCAACCTGAATTGTTATGCCAGACAGCAGCGGATCTGAAGCATGGCATAGCAAATCTCAAAGGGCCACCAACCTGAAACCAGAATAAAAGCCCCACTGGGCTACTCGTTGTGAATGAAATTAAAGTATCGCTAAACTACAGCCTGCTCTGATGGCCACTGAAAAATCCCTCTGTTCTTAAAAAGCACATCGAACTCTCGTCCTGCCCTAAAATTCCTGCCCTGAAAAACACCACATCCACAAAACAGAGGTAGTCCAGTTTTCCTGCTACCTAAAGCTTCACCAAAACTGAGACGAACCAGCAAAAATTTTCAGGCAAAGGTGAGAATTAGCATCCTTGCAGTAAATGCATATTGTGCTACTAAAGTGTGGTTTTAGAGCAACAAAAAATTTCTTTTAAAAATGCTTTCCTCCCCGGCTAAGCTCTCTGGTATGAATTCAGTCCCCGCGGGAAAATGTTTACTCTTTTATTTGAAGCCCACTTATCTCATGCTGACATTCGCAGTGGAAGGTGCTATGTCACCCACAAAACTCCTTTTATTTCCCATAAAAATGTAAATCAGCCTATTTTTTTTCCCCAACAACCTTATGTAATGAACAGTATCCTTGCTCAACCATTTTGAAGACATGCTTTTAGCCTCTATTTTATGCAGAAATTTGTAAGACAGAAACCATTCCTCCCCTTCTTTCCCCGACATTTCAGTGCTTGCTCCTACGCCTGCTGATGCAAAGGTCTATCGATGTTCCTGGGGTGTGCAGGACCTAAAAAACAATTCAGAGGGCATTAACAACACCATTTATTCTCCTGAGTGTATAAAATAAGTTTTCCCACAAATAAATCACCAGCGCTTTCAGGAAGAAAGAGGCAATCTTGAGCAACTGCCCTCAGAGCTGGCCAAGATGTGCAATTGTACAAACCTGTATATATTTGTAATTATAAATGAGGCCAGTCCTCCGTGATGAAGATTTCCAGACACTGTCCTTTATAAGACCCAATTTTCATGTGCTTACAATGCTGTCAAACATTACCTATGGTAGATGAAATGCTCTCTTCTGGGGCCAGAATCACAGAGAAAACTCATGAAAAAAAAAAGTAAATTTCAGCCAAAACATTTCAGTGGCTTTTGAGGGGAAAAAAAAAATACTATATGGTCTTGGTAGGTCTTGGTCTTCCAGTAACCATGTCTGTAATTCGTAGGACTCCCAGGAGAAGGAGTTTTGAGATAACCTTTTTGTCAGCAATGCATCTCCCATCGACCTCATGACGATCTACTTAGATTTGTCTGACCTGGGGAAAACTTAGCTTTTCCTGCCTTCTGTCTTCTTTTCCTTGTCATCTCCCGCCCTGGATGAAGCATCCCAGCCTGTCTAGTTGTTCCTTGGGTGGAAGCCACTCCATTTCTTTGATCATCCTTGTTGCCCATCTCCACTTCTTCTAGTCCTTCTGTGCAAAGAAATGTATCTATTTTGAGTCAAGGGGATCTCAACAGCACGAAGTGGCCAAAGCACAAGCCCGCCACAGATGGAGGCATGCCAGACCAGGGCTTTCTGGTTTCCTCTCTGCTTCAGTCTCAATCATTCCTAAAAATGATGCTCCAACCAACTCCCAGCCTCAGCAGTGTTGCTGCTGGAGGAGCACTGATCAGCAGGGCTCGGGTCTTCCAGAGACCCCTGCGCTGCAGTGCCGGTGGTGACAGCATCTGGGCTCTGCAGGGTGGGTAGGTGTCCTGCACAGCATTCAGCAGCTCAGCCCACCCTCAGGAACGTCGCTGCTCGCTTTCAGCAGTCCTGCCCTTGAAAGAAGGCTGTTTCAGACTCACAACGCTCCTCCTCAGCTGGTTTGTGGCTGCCTCCCAGCCCATGCACGGTCTCCATTGATGGCAAGAAGACATTGCTAGATCTGACTTTCCCGGATCTGATCCATTCTCAGATCAATGCCCTTTCAGAAGCACCTATCCAAGTATGCTCTAGACAACATCTCTTTGAGACACTTCTCTTCCTCCCCTTGCTCTTAACAAGACCAGTCTCCTGTGTAGACTGCTGATGTCCATGTAGACCATGACACTCACAGACTGTCTGATGGCTGCGGACAGTGCTGCAGATTTGGGGTGACCCCAGCTGCAGGACAACCTCAGGCTGAAGATGGGTGCTTTGGTGGGGAGCAGGGCTCAGCAGCACTAGGCAGTGGCAATGCATGGTGTGAGGCTCCCCACGGCCGTAGAGTGGCCACAGCCATCTGTGAGCCCAGCACATCCTCTGGCCTCTCACCCGTCTGTGGCAAACACGGACAAACTGACTGCTGCGTTGAATGTGGGGCCTGTCACTCCATAGATACAGCTGCCACCTGTTAGAATATAAGCAAATCATCAGGTTTTTTTTTGGTTTTAGTTTTTTTTCCATGGCTTTGCACACACACAAAGACTTCCCATCCCCTGCCACCCACACTCTCCCTGCTCCTCTGCCCCGTTTCAGAGTTAGGAAGCCAGATGCGATGTTGCTCTGCTTTGCTCCAGGACGTGGTGAACTGGCTGACAGGTCGTCTGGTGGGAAGGGATCTGACCCAGGACAGCGTGAGGTGGGAGCTTCTGCCTGTTGTTTGTCACGGAAAAGGGAAGACGTCTGTGTCCTGCTGACAGCACACGCAGCTCCTGACACCAGGAACACAACTCGCAAGGACGCTGCTTTGATGCCATGGCTGAAGGAGGCTTAACCCCATGTCCTCGGACACCCAGGCGTGTTCACGGGGGGTCCCACAGCCTGGGATCCCTGGGTGCCCTGGTGCAGCCTGACTGTGGGGCGCCCAGCTCTGGAGCGGGGTGCACAGGGGCTGGGACATGGCAACAGTCTCAGTTGCTTTGCTGCAGCTCTGGGGCTGGCTGGGACCCCCGACAGCCTCCAGCTCTGCTGGGGCCTCCCTGCGTCTCCAGCTGGGGTTTTGCCCGCTTGCTGGACACGCTCAAAGTTCACCGTGCTATAAATACCCGGGTGCAGAGCTGCCAGCGTCCTCCTGGCCAGGGCGGGGGGGCTGCTAAAACCAAATGGGGTTTCATTGCAATTAACCCTTTGGGTGACTCCCCTCCATGCAATTTGAAAAAGAGGAAGCCTCTGATTCAAACTGTTTCTAAAGCCAGAAGAGTGCAGCAAACTCCTTCTGTGGGCTTATTCCTGCTGGGAATGGCCCAGAGATTGGTACCAGGAGCAGAGGAGCGCAGTGGGGCCAGCAGGACACTGCAGAGGATGGGTGTTTTGTGGCTAGGCACACGCACAGCCCCTGTGCAACCCACCGGCTCAGGCAGGTCCTCACACTGGGGACATTTGCTGCAGGGCCAGCATCGCTCATGTCCCCCCATAGAGGTGCCTGTGCACCCCACGCTCCCTGCAGAGCGTAGCCTCACACTGCGCAGCCCCACACCCTGCCCTGTATGGCCCCACAGAGCATGACCCCACACCCTGCACTGGGTGGTCCCACAGCCCAAGGCCCCACACTCTGCACCGTATGGCCCCATACATTATGGCCCCACACAGCACGGCCCCATGCTGCCCAGCCCACCCTGCATCCCTGTCCCCACATGCAGGTCTCACTCTTAGCCACAGCTGAGCAGAAGGGCTAAAACGTCTAACACCCCAAAGGGCAACAGAAACGCACTAAATCAGGACCAGCTCTGACCCCGGCTCAGTGACAGCCCCAAAATGTGGAGTACCTGGTGGCGCCAGGTCACCCGAGGCAGAGCACAGCTTGTTGCCTGCAGCGGGGTGCAAAAGGGCACGTGGACAAGAGGCTCCCTGGGGAGCCAAACACAGGGGTAGACCCCTGCTACCTGAAGCTGTACAAAGCCCTTTCATGGTGCCCAAGTGCCTTTTTAACCATTTACCTGCCATGCAGCTTACCACACTGGGCTGACAGTCCAGCCAGTCTCCAAAGAGCCTCTTCCTCCTTTTACCCCATTCAGACCACAGGAGGTGGACAGCTTGGAGCTAATAGCAGAGAACAAACCTGCACGCCGGCCGCAGTGGAGCAGAGACACCTGGGGAGCCCCAGTGGGTTGTGTGGGACCCCACGGCTCCTGCAGAGGCTGGACATAGTTCGGTGCACGCATGGCCCAGGGACAAGATGGGCTCAGGACCGAGCGAGGTTCTTGTCCCCAAAGGTCCCGCAGCGCCCAGGGCTGATCCCCAGCTCCAGTGGGACCGGGGCTGCCCCAAGCGCGGTGCAGAGACCCAGCAGGGCTTGGCCTTACAGCCCCCCACGGCTCGCAGGTTGGGGACAACCCTCTCCTTTCACCCCAGGGATCCTCACAGCTGCGATGAACCATTAACCTCAGGCCTGCATAGGTCACAACATCCAGCTGACCATGACAATGAAACAACCTCATTTCAGCCTCAGCACCAGCACCTTTTGGGTACCTTCAGGCCAAGCAAAAGTGCCTTCATTGCCTCACTCTCCATCATCTCCCTCTCCTCCCCATCACCACCACAGCAGTAATGCTCCCAGGATGCCAAACGCCTCCTTATTGCTGTTGGGTGCCGTGGCCCTGCCTGGCATTTGCTTGACCAGGTTTTTGGGTTACTTGGGTGGTTGCTCCCAATGCCTACGCGGGTCCTGCCCCACCACGACGCGGCACCCCATGCCCCTGCGCCGTGCCCAGTGCCCCGCACTCGGTGCAGCGGCTGCGCTCCCCGTGCTGATCCGGGGCTCCGCTGCCCCGGAGCTGGGCTTCCCAAGGCCCGCAGCTGGGCTTCCCAAGGCCCGCGGCCACGGCGTGCGGCACCGCCGGGCTCGGTGCGCTGTGCAACGCTGGAGCACACGAACCGAGTGGGTGGCACTAGGGGGAGATAAAGGCTAGGACATGCCGGGCCCTGTGCTTTCACCAGCCCACTCCTGTCCCCGTGTCCCCAGGGCCAACCTGGCCCCAGCTGCCCACAGGGGCGAAGGGGAGAGCTGCAGGTTTCCACATGTCACCGTCCCTTTGCTTTGCAGGGTCTTTCCTAGCATCTTTGGTCTTTAGGAAGCACCTTTAGCGATGAGGGTCCTTTAGGCGTTTACACCTTCTTGCAGCACGTATAAAAGCAAGAAGCTGCCTTCTGCCACGTGCCGATAGCAAAGGGGCACCCAAAAAATGCACCCAGGAGGAAGGAAAACAGCACACGACACACAGAACAGGGTCCAGCAGTGAAAGAGGAGTCTGGGGACCCAGCCTGGAAGCAGAACGATGCACGCTGCGAGACCTCAGCTGGGAACTCAGCCCATCGCTGCCCTGGCTCCCCTTTCCTGATGTCCCCGTGGGTGCACTCGGCATCTGCACAGCAGTGCAGGGGTCCCTATGCCAGCAAACTGGGCTCCTCCAGGGCTAAAAACCATTTCAGGGGGATTTCTGGCACCAGGCACCACCCTGGTATTGCACCAGCTCCTCTCTTCCCCTGGATGCTCCCCTCTCCACGGGCTCCCTGCGACCCCTCTCACTGGAGACAGGAGGATTTCACCAGGCGGAGTTTGGGAGAACTCCTGGGATCCAAGGAGCCAAACCAGCAGGATCTGCCCGTCAGAGATGTTCATGCACAGCCAGATCTCACAGGCACTCATGGGTGCAGCCATGGGTCTCGGGGCTTGAATCAGCGCTGCGCACTGGTGTAAGCACGGTGCGACAGCAGCTCCATGGGGCAGGAGCAACACAAGGGAGGCACTATTCACTTTTTTTTTTCTATGGATTAAAAAAATAAAAGGTGAAATTTATCCCCTTTTTTCCATGAGGAGGGATTCAGAGCCTGGCTGGCACAGCAGTTCCAGGGTTATAACTACAAGTGATACTGATAAATATTTCTACATTGCCCACAATGCCATCAAACCTTGGGGTCTGTGCTCACTGGGCACATCCCTGAGTTCCCCTGAAATACCCACAGGGCACGCACCTGCCTCCAAACCCACCAACTGGTCCCAAAACCACATTTTTCTCTCCCCATTGCCCACAGCCTGGATTTGCAGAGGGTTTGAGCTTGTGGCCTCCCCAGACCCCAGTGCCGGAGGGGAGCTGGATATGGCAGGGAGGTTTCAGGCTTCGCTGGCAGCTCCTTGTGCACAGCAAAGCCCGTCCTCAGGTCTGTGCTGGCTTCCCACCTCCTCCGCCATGTCTTGACGAGAGTCCTTTGGCTGTGAATGGGTTGCCGTGCCCACAGTCACACAGTGGCACAGAGGGGCATTGCTCACCCTGCAGCCGCATCTCTATTTGTGCCAGATGACCAGGGGTTTCGGTGCTTCCCTGGCTGCTGAGCATCTTTCCGGCTTCAGCACGCCTGTGTGTGTAGCCCCTGGACATGCAGTGTCACCATCACTTGCTAATGTTTAAAATTTTTTAGCGCTCCAGCTCTGTATTTTTCAATGTCCTCACTCTTAAACTTTGTGTCTGGCTGCACTGGAGGAAAATGGAGAGGCTGGGGTGGCTGGTAACTTGATAGCAACATTGGCCTTGGACCAGGGAGGCTGGATGCAGCGGGAGGAAGGCAGAGGGGTGCCCAGACCAGGGTGTTATCTGAGCCCCTGTGGGAACAAGGTGTCTTTGCCATGATGTGAGCTGGCAAGAGCAAGAGAAAGGAAGGAGATCCTCTGCCAGCGCTTTACTATGCATTGCACTCCCCACTTCCCAATCGCTGGACACACGGACTCACCACTGTGGTGATGGACTCCTGTCCCCAGGGCTGTGCAGCTCCGGGGTTGCTGCATGCTGGGTCCTCGCTCCATCCCAGGCCTGGAAAAATTCACATTCTGCTTCACCGTCGTTACAAACACACCCCTGACAAGCAGCGATTTGGTGCAAAGCAACATCACTGCTTTTCCCAGGATGAGAGGGTGGTGAGGTGCACACAACAGCACGCCGGTGGGTTACCCCCAAGCGCTGAGTCCACTGATGGAGGCAGCTCCGGCATGACGCTGTCATGTAAAAGAAATAAAGATTTGTACAAAGTCCTGCTCTTGGCTTGTTTTTCCCTACCAAGATGGTCCCTGCACCCAGCACCTGACTGCAGCATCTCCAGCTCCACATCCCAACCCCTGCGGCCGCCTCGTCCCCTCCTCCAGAACCGCTCCATGTGCTCAGCCCCTGTTACAGCCCGTAAACCCTTTGGGGGCTCTGGTGCAATTCTGGGACTTGCACTGTCTCTTACCCAGCAGATCTACAGATTTGCAAGGCAACCTGGAAGTAAAGGCTCATTTTTCATGATATTTTTGAATAAAATTAAGTAAGCACAAAAGCATTCCCTGCGATTCTGCTCGTGGCAGCCAGTGCTGCAACTGCAGCACAGCTTCCCCACTGCAAAATGCATTGTGTGCCACCAAGGGATACAAGTGCAGGATCTTGGGCTGCAAACAGGCAGGGTTTATGGTTTATGTTAATTGTTCCCCACATAGAAGAGAAGCCTCCCCCCCATCGAGGAAGGCTCTGGCACTCCAAATTCCCAAAACCAGGCTGGAGCATTGACCGCTGAAACAGGCAGCCAGACCCAGAGATTCAGCTCGGAGAAGATCCCATTGGGCTTTCAAATGCTCTTGTGCCTCTGCCTCCAGCTTTGCTCCATGCACTGGCAGAAACCCAGGGACTCGCTTGGCAGTGGAGCTCGGCGGGGCGCAGCCCCTTGCTGCAGTGAGCTTGTCACCCTTGCACTGCCTCTTGTTGCAGTTACGGATGCGGCCGCTGGAGCTCTGCCTCCCCAGCATCTTTGAAACCATGCAAAACACGCCCAGCTTTCTGCCAGAAACCACATAAAACATCCAGGCTTTCAAGCTTCAGGCATCCCCTGCACACCCTGGTCTGGGTCTGGAGATTGCTGCGAGTAATCGGCGTTAGCACCCGGCACCCCACCGCTGCCACGTGTGCCAGGGTGGCGTCTGAGCGGGGCACCCATGGGTGCTCTGCCGAACCCCACAGCTCTCCTGCGATGCCAACAGCCCCTGGGTGCAAGAAAGGAGGAAGCCTGACCTAATCACAAAGCTCTGCGCAAACCCATCCTCTGTACATCATCTGGCTTAAAAAAATCCCCTTCATCTAGAGACGCCCGGGTGTGGGACGGGTCCTTCAGCACGGCACCACAAGGCCAGGTCTCTTCTGGGGACTTGCCCAAAGCTTTTCTATAGCAAACCCCCTTGGGCGAAGCTCCTGGCTCTGGCTCTGCCTTCCCAGCCCCGACCTCTCGCCCATCGATGAGCTACTGGCCTGGAGCCTCTTGCCAGCATTTCTCCCCTTTTGACATCAAAAAAGTTTCCATGCTGGTTTTTTGCTTTTAGCAAATCATTCCTAAGATTGCATCATCCTGCTATGTTTTATGGGTTTCTTTCCAGGCTCCCAGCTTGGACCTGGCCTTTGAAAAATGACATTTCACCTCCAACATGTGCCCCCGGCATTAAAGCCCAGTCTCTCTGCAAGCAGAGCCCGGCTCTCCCCAAAGGCTCCCGCTCGCAGCTGCCTCGTGCCAAGCCTAACGTGGTGGCTTGTCTTAAAGCGTCGAGTACAAAGCATATGCAGGACAGATGGATATGAGGTTTATAAGATAATTAAGCATGTTAATGAAGTTCATTTGCATCTAGCTCTTAAATTCCCATAAACTCTGCAAAGCTGTGAAATGAGAATTGCCGCTCAACACCACAAAGCAACAAAAATTTAGTTACGAGAAGCAAAACACTGATTAACAAGTGAGAGCAAAAGCTGACTGAGGCCCGGCTGAGCGAAGCCCAAGTCCCCGCTCCCCCAAGTGCTGTAGCAGATCCACGCCACACGATGCCACCAACGGGTGCTTCAGCAACAATGGTAATTGAATACAAATTGCTTACGGGCTTTGGCTAGACCGAAACGTTATGAAACCAGGGAGAGCTGGGGAAAAAAATATTATTTCTTCAAAGAAAGATTTGGCCCCAGAGATGGAGGAAAAGCTTTTTAAATGGCATGAAAATGACAGCCAGTTGCTGATGCAGGGAGCCAGGCTTGAGCACCCTCACTGCCGCACCCACAGGCTGCACCTGAAGCAGGTCCAGGGCCAGTAACGTCAGCAGGGTCTTTCGGTGAAGCCTCAGCCATGGTGCAGCAGAACGAGGCGGGTGGGTGTCCCCTCGAGCAGAAATGGTGTTCAGCTGGGCTGCCAGGCTGCGGGGCTGAGACCCAGAGGGAGCTGGAACAGCCCCAGGAAACCATGGGAGCAGCTGGAGCTTGGGGATCCCCAGGGAACCCCCCAAGGATCCCCCAGCTCCAGGTGCTAGGGCAGCACGCCTTGGGGCAAGGCGGACATTTGCTTCTCTTTATTACCCCAGAGTTGACGATGGCTCCTCGAAGCAGTTGACCCGAGAGCAGCGCAGCCGGGTGGCGCACACCAGCCTGGGACCTCCACGTCACGCTACCACACCCAAGGGGTAAGTTAATACTTACCTTTCAGGCACCTGGGACAGTCCTGAAACAGAAAGACGGAAGAAACCAGTGGTTCCTGCAGAGATCCCTTCTGCCGCAGTGTGACCGAGGTGCAGGATCCCTGGCAGCACCTGCAGATGGGAGAGATGCGACGGCCTCCAGGTTGGCCCCATCATCCCTCACCATCTGAGTCGCCCCGAGGCTGCCTATGGACAAACGCAGCCTGGCCTTTTGGGAACCGCTGTGAAGTACATCCCTGAAACATCTTTGGGCTTTTCTTGTATGCACAGTCCTCATGTAAACTAAACAAACGTAGGGCATATCTTTCAATATACCCAACATCAGTGTACAATGCGTTCTTGACCATGAACCAAAGCACAGAAAAAGAAATTTCAGTGCGGGGTTACCTGGGGAGAAGACAATGCAGAACCAAAAAGGAAAACAGGAAGACTGGATTTATTTGAAATGCCTTGATAAGATTTATTAAAAAATATCCCTTGGCAGTTGACAATCACCATGATCTACAACAGAAACCCAGCTGGGTAACAGTGGAACAGTTTTCCCCTACAACAGAAGGTGAACACCCAGGAACACTCGAGCGTGGCTTACACACCTATTGGCATTAAAGACCTGGGTTGGCATCGAGGAGCACGGTGCAACCGCTGGCTGCAGAGCCAATTGCACCACACGTGCATTACACATGTGCTCTGATACTTACCTTGTCTTTGGGGAAAAAAAGAAAAACCTATTTAAAATATGGGGCAAAACAATAAATTGGCACCCTTGGAGAAACCAGACTCCACCTCTCCGTGATTCCAGGAGGACAAAGCTCTTGGTTTGCTGCAGCCCGCAGGGAGAGCAGGGAAAAGGGAAACTCAGACATCCCCCTGGACCCATACAAAAGCTTACGGCCACACAGCCCCGTCATCAGCACGCGTGAAGAGAAGGGTTTGGTGCTGCAGGACGCGATGGCTGCGGGTCTCTGGTCATCAGCTGGCAGAAGGAGCAGAGCGCCTGGGCACAGATCCAGAGGAAACCTTCAAATTTTCCAGGTCAAAATCTTATTTTGCAAGGGCTCAGGGCTTCATTAAGTTTTTTTTTTTCCCCAGTGAAACCCAATGAACGTACAGTGGGATGCTTGAAGGGGGGGGGAGTTGCAAGAGAGAGCGAGCCAGAGCCCTGGGCTTTGCTGCTGAGCCGCCTGCAGCAGTCCAACACCTTCAACTCCGTCAGCCGGACAGGGTCAGATTTTGAAAGCATTAAGGCTCCTCTTCTCAGCCAGTCCTGGTCAGCCGTTTCTTTTTCTGGGGACTCTTACTCCGGAATAGCAATGCCTCACCCCACTTTCCAAGCGGATTAAGAGAACCTGAATAAGGCACTGGTATTCCAGAATAAACCATCCACGCTCTCTGCTGAAGAAAAGAGTAATTACTTAAAATTCATCCCCAATTTTGGCCAAAGCAAGCTCCCCATGTGAAAAAGCTCTCTGCCGAGACCTCCCACCACAGCCAGCAGTGACAATACAACGGCTGCAGAGGTGCTGCTGGCTGGGCTGCTGCACAGCCCCTTCCCAACACTTCAGAGCAGTATTAAAATGAGGAAAAATTAGGAAGGAGTCTTCTTCGCAACTGGCATTTGGAACATGAAGGTCATTTACCACCAACCAACACATCAAAGTGCAGCGGGTAGATGTGACAAATTCCTTTTGCATTTAAAATGCCTTCTAAATATGCACCTAATCAAAAATTAACTCGGTGGTTTCATGATTTATCAAAGAAACATTGTAAAAAGCCAGATCCAAAACAAAGGGCTGAAAAAACTTCTGTTCCAAACTATTATTCTTCAAAACAATGTGCAAATGGCACGGGACTGCATTTGAAGTCATGCTGGAGCAAAAATAAAAAAGCAAACCAATTTTAAAGTTGACATAGTGTATTGTGAATTACTTTCTCAGCTTTTCTACATCTAAGATAGCATGAAATGATCTGCCATACAATAAAACAGTTTAATATACAATTGATTACAGAGCCATAGTAACGAGTCAGAGATAATATGCATTTTATCTATATACATATATAGCTTAATATTTCACAGATACAACTTTTTTTCCATTTCAGTTTTCTCAATGAAGCATAGGCAGAATATTTACAGTGAAGCCGCTGCAAGGAAGCCCCGTCCACCAGCAAAGCCCCCGGCAGAAGCCGCCAGCTTCCCCCAGCGGTGTGTGTAAACAGACTGGTTCTCTCTCTTTTTGCAAGAAGGGAGGGGAGAAGGTAGCGGGAACAAGGGCTTCGCTGGGGTGGGAAGAGAAACAAAACAGACACATCAAGAATAAACAATTTCCAGCTAACTTGAAGACTTTAAAATGTTTTAATTTGCCTTTTTTTTTTCCTTCTCTTCCTTCTTTTTAACTGGAAACTGTTTTCAATTTATGTTTCAATTCATAATTCAGTAACATTTCAATAATGTTCTCAAATTAACACTTTCTGTACAATCTCCACGTGTGCTTATGCAAGGCCCGGCAGTGCTGAAGTCTCAGGTAATACTGTGGAGGCAGCTTTTAAAGAAAGCCGGGGATGGTCAGGAGCCCACACCAGCCCCTGGGCCCACACCGCTGCCCAGCTGACAGCTACTCGGTAAACCAAAGCCAACCCTGATTTGAGTTTCTCACTTGGAAAATAATTTCTTGCAGGCTACTTGTAATCGGGTACTGCAGGTCTTTACGCACAGCGATTGCTTATATAGGGTGACGTGTAGGTGTAATACTATATAGACCCAAACCCAACCCAACCTGCTGTGCAGCCCGGCCGTGGTCAGACAGCAGCACCTCGATTTCTAGTGCACAGTTTTAATACACAGCTGAAATCTGCTCACATGAAAACGTGAAATGAAACCACTAGGCCAGGAGGGAAGATGTATTTACAAAGGCATCTGACAGCCATCGGGCTGACCGCGGACCGGCTCCACCGAGCAGGGCAGTGGGTCGCTGCCCCCAGAGCAAACCTCTGCAAACCTCCGCCACCTTGCCAGCTGAGGCCAGCTGAGGGGGGCCAACTCGCCAGCCCACGGCTGCCGAAGCCCGCTGCTGCCCAGGCACTGCTGCGGGACCCACACGGCAGCTCCTCAGCTCCGCCCCTCCGCCGTGTCCGGCTCCAGGGGCACGTCCAGCTCCTTCCTGGCTCACCCAGCTTTCCCATCATCTACATCTCTGCCTCCTGCCTTCTCCTTCATCTCAATACCGCGGGACAGAAAAAGCCTGGGGAGCGGGAAAGGAGGAATCCAGCCCCTGCCACCAGCAAAGACAGCTTTTTATGCTAAGTTAAAAATACTGTTTCACAGAAAGAAGCTTTTCTGAACAATGTGATGTATAAAGCCATCACACCAACCCTGGGGAGCGAGGTGACTCTCCTGAGAGCACAAGGGGAGAGCCTGTCTGCCTGTTCCTGGGTAATTCAATGAGGGTGGCCAAGGTCCTTATCATCTTTGGATACTCCCGCTGCCTCCTTGCAAATAGGAGACACCTGCCATTGAGCAGAAAAACTCGCAAGTGTTCAGCGCAAACTTCAAACGGTGTTTTGTCTCTCGGCGGATGTTTGGAATTGTTAAGGCTCTTGGCTTTAAAGAGTTTATTACTTTGGAAGTTTAAAGCTGTACTCGCAGTAGGGTATAACAAGTCTCTGTCTCAGCATACATATATATCTCTATATATCATAGAATCATAGAATGCTTTGGGTTGGAAGGGGCCTTGAGAGATCATCGAGCCCAACCCCCCTGCAGTAAGCAGGGATTGAACCTGTGACCTTGACGTTATTAGCACCATGCTCTAACCAACTGAGCCAACCCGGCTGGTCTCTATCTCTTAGCATGGTCTCTGAAAACTAGAAGTAAGAAATTAAACTGGGGAGAAGGTTACTCTGGCAACTGTGGACTCCTGAACCACTACACATGAAGAGAAACGTCTGATGGTGCCGGTGGAACCATGCTGGTACCTGCACGGTGGCCAAATCCTGGTTCAGGCAGTGGTGTAGAGCAGGCCACTGCAATACTGCAAACCCCCTCCTTTGGACAATTTCTAGGGGCAACAACAAGATGGAGTTATACAGCTAATATTAGAAATAAATCACAAATGATGGTCTCACTCGAATAAAGGTGAATTTTCAAAGATGTTAAAGAGGCATTTTCCCTCTGGGCATACCTGCAGATGCACCACACGCCGCATTTTCACTGCCCTGAGCTTAAATCTTTCAACAATGAATGAATACAAACTGTCTTTCAATTGCAAAGTAATATTTAGCCAATGCATTAAGTTAGAAACAAGTGAAGACATGAGTGACTACGGGAGAAAAGAAGGAAAAACTCAAGAAAGTCGCTTTGTTTTGACCCATCCTAAGGAGGATTTGAGAATTGACGCTCAAATCGGGGATATGTGAGCAGCGGCGCCGGCAGCAGTCACCCGCTGGGATGCTCGGCTCTGACTTTCACTGCACATTACTGGATGACAAATTGGTAGAGCAGCACTGGTTAGAGCTGAAACTTAAAATTTTAGTAACTGCTCCCAGCCATGACCTTCTCTGCAGTTCTTCAGATCCAGTGAATGCTGCAACTTCTGGAGATTAAAATACGTGTTGTTGCAGTGAGCCAGAAAACGGGGAGAGAACAGAACAAACCATGTAAAGGCTAAAGACGTGAGAAGCCGACACAGCAGCCTTGGGGCCTTTCCAGAAGTGTAAAACACGAACAACTACTTTCTCGACACTGATTCCCGACTTGGAGACATGCGTTATGGATCAGCTGCTAAAAACGATGTTAAACATATTGCACCTGGAGCAGCGTGTATGAAAACGCCGGGTGCCTGCCTCCTGCTCCTTACCAGCCTCGGGTTGGGTGGCTTGGTTAGGCGAGCACATGTTTAGCAGCTTCAATAAAGTACCAGGAGAAAAAAGCTTTAAATATCTTCTACCGATCTATTTTTTCCAAAATAATTTTCTTTCTCAAAAGCTAACGTTGGTCTCAAAGTTAAGTAGCAAACACTTCTCTACATGTCATACAGCCCAGCCACTTATCTGGGCTGAAGACAGAAGTTTAACCTGCCCGATAAAGACTTGAACAAGGTTTTATACAGAAAACTTGCATTATTTTTTTTCTACCAGAGCTTTACCCAGTGTCTATAAAGCATCTTAAAACTCTTTCCCACAGAACCACTCGAACTGAGCCACTGTTAAGACACAATATACTTCACCCCTATTTTATTTTCTACTTGAACCTCGTTAGAGCCTGACCTTTGATTTTAAATGAACTCTAACAAGACAAAGACAATAAGCTCCTGGTGTCCGATTTTCACTGACAAAACTCCTTCTCATCACTCTGGACAGAGTTCAGAGGGTGGCGTTAAAGCAGATTTAAAAACAAAAAAAAACAAACACCCATTTTAAGGCTCCCTGATCCCACCACAGAAAACATGCACTGCTCAGCCTGCTGGGAAGCCAGGGCTCTGCTCCACACCTGAGAAACCTTCCCCTACAGCAGCCAGCAAAGACATCACACCTGGAAACTAAAGATCAGCCTTAAAATCAACCCAACACCATGTTTCACTTCCACCTTCTCCTTTCCTCACTGGCTTCAGACCTGGAAGCACTGTTGTCTTCTTGTCACAGAGCATCTCCCACGCCATGTTTGCAGAGCGAGCCAAAACCCCGTCATTGTGCCGTATCCTACGCAGCTCATGCTGCATTTCTGCAGGCCATGGTCTTCCACCTCTCCAGTTTCCTTTACATTTTTGCTATATTTTAGCAGAAAATGGTCCACTGTTTCACAGCTCTTGACTGAAAAATCTTCAGACCATTGTACCACTCAAACTAAATACCGGACAACTACAGCATCTGCAGGAAGCAGTGTGTAATAGTTACGACTTCCAACTTTTTTTACAGGACTTTGCAGAATCCTACCATTACTGCCTGCAGAGGATAGTGTCAGCAACAGTGAACACTAGTTCCAGTTTTACCTCTTAAATGTTGCTCCCCTAGAAATCAAAACAAGGTGTGCTACAGCCTGTATAGAGAACTTGAAAGGAAAAAAACACTGGGATGACTTTCCTGCCCAAACTGATGTTCCACATACAGCTAGCCAAGTCTCAGGATTACTCAAAGACCCCAACTGGGTTTTTGCAGCTGCTGGGCATCGAGATGGAAGCACCATGGCAGCAGGGGATCCCTGCACCTCTACCTCAACTGCTTCTCCTTCCACACGAAAACCATTCTGTATTTACCATCAAACCACCCCTGCGACATCTTCAGCAATTGGGGAAGTCACTGATTACTGAATTTTATCAGTTTTGTAATATTTAACTGAAACAGGACTTAAAGGAACGCTGCTTCAGCAAATCCCAACACTGGCAGCAAACACTGGGATTTTATTTCTTACCCTCTTCTGCTTTTGCACGCTTGCTAAAACTCAGGGTAATAAAACTTTTTTTCCACTTCTGGTGTGATGAAAAATGTATTTTTTCCACAGAATTGTTAAATTTAACTACTGGGATGTGCCTGCTACACTCTTCTGTATCCTCTGTCAAGCAGCTTAACACCACAAGGAGAAAGCTGCAGCTGTGACCACACAAATGGACCAAGATATCAAATCAAATGCACTCTTCCCCTTTATATTAGGAAATATAGAGAGGCAAACAGCAGTGAAAGCAGCATCTGAAGCCATGACCTGGCAGCAGCAGAGTTCAAACGCTGCTGTGCAATGCGGAAGACGCAGTTTAGCAAAGGTGAGGAGCAGGGAGGAAAGAACCACTCACACGTCCCATCCGTACCAAGCAAACAAGACCACAGCAGGGAAGAAGGGAGAAAACAGAGTCTTTAAGTTTTGGCAAAAACCCCCACCCCAAGCTGCACAGTTAAATAGCTGATCGCATTATAACCAACCTCAGGTGCTCTCAGCCTCTTGTGATGTTGCAAAATGAAGACATGAAGTTAATAACTGCTCCCTTGCAATATTTGTTTTTTTGTTGTATTCAGAATTAAAGTTTTAGAAACAGGTTAGTTAGCAATTTTAAAATGCTAGATACCCTAAAAGCTTGGTGCTCTAATCAAGAATAAGCTCTTCTTTACCTAAAAGCTGGTATGGCTACAGTGTTTAGTTTATAGATCCTTTCATTTTTGCTCCGGGCACCTCCTTTCTGTGTTTTAGCCCTGAAGTAAGAGTATCCAAATACTTATTTTTTTGTAAAACCCTTGGGGAGTCCATCCTCTCCCCCCCTCATGTTGTCACATCAAAATCCTCCTGCGCTTTGTATTAGGACACAGCAGGAGCCACAGTCCAGCAGTGGCACCATCCCACTCTGCTCATAGCACTTGTGTTACATCCAGCAAGGGGGAACGGCCCCAAATCCTCGGAAATAACAGGCAAATCTGTTCTTCTCAAAATCAAAAATGCCGGAAGTAAATCAATATGAATGCCATTTACTTGTTTTTGAATGAGAAACCTGTCTTACAGAAGTAGCTGGGAGAAAAATAAGCATTTTTGTGTTAGCAGCAGATTAAGATGACACTGCAGAAAATATTCGGCATATTCCTCATTACTCCACGCTCTAGAGCGGCTCCCGCAAATGAACTGTGGCAGAACTGTGGCAATATGGGGCTAGCAAATATTCAGAGGTCTTCCCCATCCCCCCTCCACCCCCCTGATAATTTTTAAATGATCACCATTAAAACACCCTAAAAATAGGAAGCGCAGCAATGCACCAACTATTCTTGCAGAATACATCTCCATGTATCTGGCCAGCTCCTCAACTTTTACACCATGTTCGAACTGTACTGGCACTAACAGAACAAGCACAAGAGATATTTTAATGAAATGAACTTTGATCAAGGCCTCCTGCAAGTGCACACGTGTCACAGCTGCAGAGAGGAATGCAGAACCACACAATGCCATTAAAAATGCCTCCAGAGTAATTTTTGCAAGTATTGGGACATCTTTTCAAAGGTGGAAAGGGAAGGTGTAAAATTCATCTCCCACTGTTTTACAACAGAAAATAGGTTTCTCCTTGCTCCTTGTGCCTGGGAAAATCTCACTATCCAAACCATATGTTGAGAGCTTAGCTTCTTGGTATTGTTACTACGCTGCATTAAAAAGAAGATTTAAAACCTCCAAAAGAAGACCTTGCAGTCTCAGTTGTTGAATGCTTGCTGCTGTCCTGGTGGCAATAAGCAAGCAAGGGTACCACTAGTTACTCAGCTTCTCATGACTATTTTCCCAGCTTCAGAGTTAAGGCAGAGTAACATCGCCAGCAGTTCCCAGAGCAGACAACAGCCCTTGATTTCAGATTCCACTAATACTTCTGTCCTCAGTCATTTTATTTGCTTAGTGTCAACAAAAAAAGAGGCCCTGGTATTTTTTTTTGGTATTCTAATGTTACCAGAAAACCAACAATACTCCTGCAGCACCATACCATGACAGCATGGGAGCATTATTTAATTTATAGGGTGGAGGATGAGGCTTTTGTATTCTGCAGTGCATTGCTTGAACAATGAGAAGGAAAGCACTCTAGGTCCGGGGCCCTACTCCAGCACCTTCTCCTTTCAGGTTTAATCACAGGGTGCAAACCTCTCACTGGATGCAGGGCTGTTGCTGGTGGAGGTTTAGTTATTCTGCAGCGTCTCACGCAAGAGAGAAGCCGTCGCATCTCGACTGAACTCTGCCATTGCAAACAGCTGATCAATGAGAGAGAAATGCTGGGTAGAGCGGTCTACAAAATTGGGAGAAAGAAGTGAAAGGAAGAAAGGTTTAAACAACTTTGAGACACTAATATAACACTAGAAGGCATGTAAACAATTCTGGACACATTAACTCCTCTACTGTAAGAAAAGAAATACTGACACATGCTTAACTGAAACGAAAACCCTAAAAATGGTTTCAAGAATACATTCTTTGGATACAAGAGGTATTTGTAGAGTTATACTACCTGGAAGTTGGAAGTGCAACCCACTACAGAGAGGGAGGCAGAAGGGGACGAGTTTTAATCTACAGAGAAGGAAGGCTGCTGTAAAACTGTGCACTAATAAAAACTTTATATTGTTGCTTGTCAGGAATAGCCCCCAAACAGGCTACAGCATCTGTGGCAGAAGGGTATGGGGATGAGTAGCCCCTATTTTTTTTTTGTGTGCTGGCAGGTTGGGCAAGTAAGATTAATTTTAAATAGCTTTGCTATCAAACGCAATTTAGACACGCATAAACAGTAGCTTTTGTGAGAACAGTGTGCAGAGTCTTGCTTAACTAACCAAGATCCAGAAATCTCACAGATTTGCATTTGACAAAGGCTTCAAGGGCTCCATGTTGACTGTGGAGTGTAGATGGATCTCAAATAGCTGAACAGGAACTTCACAATATATATATTTATTACTCAAACTCCAAAAATCACATAGGGAATAAAAAGAATTATCAATATATTCTGACTTTAGTTCAGATGGAAAGAAAGAATTAAAACCCACACCAATACACAGACAGCACGGCATTGCATGTCACCAGCTCTTCCCTGGCTAACAAACTTATTTTGGGCATAGAAATTCTTTCACTTTATTTGGTGTCGCACTGAGTTAGCTGAACTGGAATAGTTGAATAATTAGTATTATCCAAAGCGGGGCATCAAATGTAAGTGAAGGAGGTGATGGAAGCATGCAGAGGGCAAACTGGTATAGTCTAAGGCCCCCATCCCGCAGTTCCCTCTGTGCAAGCAGGTTTCTGTGTTCCTGCAGGTCCCCGGTCCCAGGGACCTGCACAGAGTCATCTGCAGTACTGGGAAATTATTGTGCTTCTCAGCTCACTAGAAAGGACATTTTTCCCTATTCCTGCTTTCAGTGGCATGGAGGGAGCATGCTGTTTTATTCCCTGCTGCAAAAGCACAGTGTGTGTGTGTGGGGAAATCCTGAAAAATATTGTGCAGCACCATTGGTTCAGTACAGAGGGAAGCTGGGATACTCAATTGCATTTGGTGGCTTCGGAAGTTTCACCAGCTTTGAAATAAATATTGCCTAGGTAACATCCTCACAGTGGTTGGTAGTTCAAACACCGTCTTATTACTCTTATTAAACCAAGTAACAATTCATCTCTCCTGATCCCTTCCACACAAGCACACAAAAACCCCCAAACAAAATAAAGCCAGGAATAAAATAAATAAATAAATAAAGGCATTCCCAAAACATTTATTTCGCCTGTCTCTCTCTCAAATCAGACCAGCTTAGAGATGCCAACTTCACCTACCTTCGCAAATTCAGCTAGGGTACGGAGTAACATGAAACTGCTTTAGACTCGTAAGACCTGAATTATAACACTCTCGTGGTCACTCGTCTGCTTCTGGAAACCTGTCCTGAGAGCTGGTGAAGTCCAAACCCTTATTCCATTCCCACATATCAGTAACTCATTAGCTATATGGAAAAGAAGTGTATCCAAAGCACACAATGGCACATTAAGGTTGAAGAAAGCATTGGTAAAGGAGAATAAAACTACAGCAGTTGTTCAGCCTAACTCTAACTAAATGTTGAGCCACTGCAGAACTCCTCCTCCAGCCCAACAGAAAGTCAAATTGTGTCACCCCCTTGCCAAGACATTCTTTTGTGGTATGTTACTGGCACTTTATGTCAGTCTCATATGGTAGATACATGCACATTTGTCTGTGTGTTTATATACAAAAGGTCTGATAACAGTAAAACATTGTTCAGAGAGATATAAAAAACCCAAGGAGTTGCATTAGCCAAAAAAAGTGTTTTGTGAGGAACAACAATAAAAATGATATAACCACAGCTTTTCTTTTCTTTAAAATTAGATAAATACCCAAAGCTATGATTTCACTTGGGGCCTCTGTACCTTGACAGGGAGTCCAATGCAGTATATCTGAAGGCACTTAATATCCTCTACTCAGCTGTAAGATGGTTGCACAGGGAGCTGGGGAGCTTGGGATGTGATTTGGGGCATGGAGGAGAGAGATGGATGAAAACAAGCCCTGAAGACCTGTGATCCACACAGCATCAGGCGCTGAAATGAAAACAAACGTACAACCCAGGTGTTGAGAAGGTCTCTCTTGAAAAAGAAAACTGCCAATTGCAAATGTCTTTGTGTTTCTATTAACAGAGCACTTCATGCAACTCTGACAGTGCATCATACACTCTTAGAGATATTTAGCTTTGTCAGTTCATTGACCTCCTCAGTTCCCGCTTCCTCACAGCCAGTCTTCTCTGTGGCTTTGCCAAACCTGCACCTCTCCTCTGCTCTCACTGCATCTTTCTGGAGCTTCTTGGTGGAAGGAAGGATGTCCTTGGTTTCTGAGTTATCTGTGCCATGGGCTATCTTATCAGAATTCTGTACAGAAGGCACCAGGTTGGCAATCTCATCCGTGGGAGATCGCCCAATGCTGCCATCCACTTGAACCCGAATGTCTGGAGATATAGACAACTGGTGATGTGGCACGATCCCATTGTCCATGCATTTTGGGTAAAGGTAGGTCTTCATCTGACCTTTCCCCTTCACATTGACTGTCCCCCTATAGTCAAAGTCATACCCCATCTTGTTTAGGATGCGGTAGCTCTCCTCACTCACCTGTATACGACACTCGACACCAGTGGTGTCCATTCTGCTAGCAATGTTCACAGTGTCACCCCAAATATCATACAACAACTTGGTGGTGCCAATGACCCCAGCAGTGAGGGGGCCGTGGTTAAAGCCAATCCTAAGTTTAAAATTAAACCACAGCATGTTGTTGTTGAAGTCATCCACCACTCGCATCATTTCTTTGGCAAATTCAAAAAGGGTCTGCAAATGCCCATGGGGATGGTTGTTGTCCTGACACTGCGAGGTGTTCAGTCCTGAAGCAGCCATGTAGGTTGCCCCAATTGTTTTGATTTTCTCAATGCTGCTGTAATGTGGTTTGCTTAGCAGCTCATCAAAATCCCCGATCAATTCATTCAGGACTCTGTAGCACTCTTTGCCACCTTCATAGTTCTCTTCATAGAACTCGCTGAAGTTCACAATACTTGCAAAGATTACTCCGCCGCTGTCATGGTTTTTGGAATAGCTCTGGGAAACCTTCAACTGCTCAGCTACGTGGTACGGAATAATATTCCTCAGCAACCAGTCAGCTTGATCCCTCATGCTCTGAATTTTGGTGCGATGAAGATCAGCCTCCACATCTCCGTGGTAGTGGAGGCGGTAACTGACCTCAAACTCTCGATTCAGAAACCAGACCAGGAGGAGCAGAAGGAAGGAAACCAAAATCACTTCCTGACCGATCAGGTCTGCTGGCCTCTTCGTGTCATTTGGCACCGAACTGTTGCACGGACTTTTTCTGGAGCTGGAAGCAGAAGAAAGAGAAGAACATGAAAGGTGCATTTAAAAACACAGAGTTAGTGCACTGCCATTTCTGCTCTGTAGTTAGAAATCCATTTCTAGAAAAAAGTGTAGGAAGTGTACATTACATACTAAATTATAAAATAGGCTTTGATAACTTTATCTGCTGTTAAGCATGCTAAAGAATTCATTTCATTCTTAAACTCACTGAGTATTTCCTTAAAGGGATATCATCAGGTTCAGCCACACAGAAACTGCCCAGCCTTTACGGTAGTCCTATTTTAAGGACTTCACCAAGGAAACAGTTATCGTTATATCTAAATATATAACTCAAAGCACTACATGTAAATATGTATATAAAAATGCTTAATAATGCCTCTGTGTGTGCTTAGATGTATGTGTGCACATGTATATCTGTATAGGAGGGGTGTGTGTGTGTAAGTTTTGTGGAATTTATCTTTTTTTGTATTACCTCCAATATTCAGAAACATCTGCTTTATATACTCCTAGTGCTTTTCCCTTGTCTCCTCATCAAAGACCAGTAACCTTTGCAGTGTGCCTTTAATGTTAACACATGAAGATTCTGGAAGAAGATAAACCTGTACAAAACACTTCATGGAGAACTGCACGTCTCCTGCATGAAAGCAGAGAATACAGAGCTCTGGGTTGACATCTTTTGACACTATAACCACTGAAGCTTTTCATGGTGGAGACAGAAAGTTTCCTAAGTGCCAAGATTCAAAAAAAAAAAAAAAAAAAAAAAGAGTCACATCTCACATAGATTAAGAGTAATATTTCAAATCCTTTTGACAATTCGTCAACTGCCTGTGCAGATTATGAAGCACTGATGGAGGATGCTTCCAGTGCCAAGCCACCACTAACAAGGAGACATCTGCAGTCTACAATCTCAACTTTCTGGAGAGAAGCAAAGACACCAATTCAGTCTGAGAAGACACCACCTATGCAATCCTAGGAACTAAGTCTAAACCCAGACAGATTGGCATGCAGTGATTTCTGGAGTCATTTAACTGCAATTTTTTCTACAAAATTACGCCAAAGCTTAAGATTTAATATGAGCAGACACATGTTGAAGTTTTTCAAGTTAAGAGATGGTTTGATGAGGGAAAGCGCATCACATCAACCTTTCTCCTTGAAAAACAGAAAGGCAATCCATATCTCAGTGTCTGTCTGTATTTCTCTTATGAAGGTATGTTAGCAAAAGAGATTAAAACTCAAAGCATAACTGTAGCAACGGCTCAAGAAGAGAAGACTATATTTGTTTCTGCATTTTTAAGTTCAATTTGTTTTCATGTCCATGGGGGACATGCTTCCACTTCTGAAATCAAAGCAGACATTTTAGCAATTGAGCTATATTATGGACCCCATTTCTTTTTCTAAATGTTCAGTCTCAAATATTTGATTGACAGAAAAGCATGATGAAGCAAAAACATAGCAGAGCTGTGAAACAGATGAATGTGCAAAATCTCTGAAAACATTTTTATGTGCTATGGTCTTTATTTGTATCTATTAGCTTTTATCATAGGAAGCCTATAGGAGAAAAAGTTTCCCATAAGTAAAATATTTACAAGAGAGAGCTTACAGGTTGAATTTCAGATTAAAGCTAAGACAGCATATTATGTTGGAAATCACTCCTTTTGTTTTCAACCATAAAAATATTTGTCTCAGGAGACGTGAAGGTATATTCATTTTATTGGTTTGATATTAAAAAAACACAAGGGAAGAATGAAAGGAGGAGATTACTCCCAACTCACAGAATAGGTCCCTACAATCAGGTTGCTGTAACTGCTGGTGCATTGCTGCTACTCCTTTCTCCCTTACAACTACTTTCCTCAACAGAACCTCTATTATGAACCTATTCCACTTTCTCCCTAGAAAGTCAAGCCAGAGACTAAAACAAAGGCTAAGTTATTAATAGCTAGAATGGTAACAATTCCTGAAATACAATCCTTGCTACCTGTTTTGCTGGTGGCAGAATATCCTCCTAGTTTGATGGGCTTATAAAACAAAACGAGGGAAGGGTAAGTAAGAGAAAAGATCTTTTCTCTTAATGCATCTGGAGAAGGCAAGGAATGAATCTCTGTTAAGGAGCACAATTCAGGTTCTTTTCAGAACAGTTTGTTATTTTCCGTTATCTTGTGGGAAGAGATCTGCTAGAGGATCTGAGCAATGGCATGTTACTCCTTTGAGAGTACGAGTTTGATCCAGATAATCTGCTCTAACATCAAACATCCCTACCACAGGGATTTATTTAAGTCATTAAAGGCTTTTTATTTACAGTTTATTGTACAAAATACTCCTCAAAGTACTTTAATTCCTCTTAAATGAATTAGGCAAGCACCACAAATTTTATGTTACAAAAAGGGGCTCGTGTTGAACACAGGATCCGCCTTTTAAGAAAAATCTGCGGCCTCCCATTCACCACTCCTGAAGTACTGGCGTTTGCAAGCTCTCAATCACCTCCTCAAGCACTGGCTTGACCTTGTTTCCCATGTGGGCGTACAACCTTAGAGATCTGCATGTGAAATGAATGACTCACTTGTAAGCTGACCTGATTTCATTAATAAGGTAATGGGTTAGTATCTCAAAAAAGATGGTGCAGTATCTTTTCCAGAGCAGGCATTTTTAATCATGATGCAACTGCTACAAGCATTAGTACAAAAAGCCACAATGCCAGCCTGAAGGAGGGAGCAATTACATCTTACTCGTTTGGAAATCAAATTTCTGGATGTTGCAGCAACCAGGTTACAGGACCTACAGGACTATAAATCATCCTGCACAGTCAGTTAGCAAAGATGACCTGAAGCTACCCTTTAGAATAAAAAGAAAAAAAACCCCACACACCTGTAACAGAAAGGATCACACACCCCCAAATCTTTTTAAGCTCTACTTTTTATGAGGTGTTGTAGCAGAAAACTAATTTTAAAAATCATTCAAACTGAAATCTTAAGCCAACAATGTTTCTTTAACTCAAACTGGTGAAGTGGTTCCTGGCACAGACACCTAACTATTAACTTGGCATCTTCATCCAGGCTCTGTGTTGAATATGGAACAAGTGAGAGCTCCGGAGATAGAATCTCCTTTGGCTTGAGCACAAATCATAAAGATAATGGCTTTCCACTTATAAAGATTTTTGGAAAGCCATTCTGCTTCTGAGCCAGTAACCTATGTTTGGATTTGGATATCTTGCTATATTTAAAGAGGATGCATGCCTGCTAAATCTTAAAACAGAATGCAACGGTGGAACAGCGCGGAAAGGGGAAATCTAACAGCTGCTTTCAATGAAGAACATATAGTGGATGCATCTAAGAAACGCCCCTACCATCAAGCGATTTTAGTCTTCTACCTCCAGTGACCTATCACTGTTCCTCCTTGAGCAGTGACAAACTGGAAAATGATACACCCTACCTGCTCTGAGATAAGAAATGAATGAAAATGAGAAATATTTCCTGCTTAAAAGACAAGGTTTATGGTGGTATCTCTTTTGGGCTGAAGAACTGGTCTGTCTGGAAAACAAGGCAAATTCCGTATTTTGATTTATTGAGCATAGCATGGACAGTCCAGAGATGAACTTTGTGCTAAGACTTCATTGCCATTACTAGTATCTCTCTTCCCATGCAACATTAATAATTATCTCAATTCTTGATCAAGAAAAGGGAATAACCTCATTAAAGGCATGCAAAACAAGTTAAGTTTGCTTGGCCCTCTTAGAACGCAGGAAAGGCTTTTGTGCTGACTGGGCTGAGCAAGGAACCTTTTTTATTTATTTCAGTGAAAAAGGAACAGCAAAATATTTGTCAGGATAAGGGAGTTTCAACTTTTTGTTAGTCCATCACCAGGAGAAAGGGGAAATTCTGTTTGCACAGAACTCTAGAACTGTGGTATTCAGTAATGCACATCAAAAGAGCCCTGAAAGGAGAAGCCAAATTCTGTTGCAAATTAATGGCAGAAACAGAATAGGATTAACTGTCTTTTAAATTCCAACACATAGAAGCCTTGGGTCAATTTCTATGTTCGGACAGCTTCAGATCAGTGGTGCCTGGACAGTTAACAGAGATCACGCTGAAATGATACAGTTCCTGCATTGAAACAAAGACAGTGACCAACTAACCTGACAAAACTGCTGCTGACATGCAGAAAGGGCAGCGCTATGTAGTACTAACACACACGACATACAGGCATTTTTTCCCCAGCTGAAGGAATGACAGTCAAAGCGCAAATCTAGTACATCTCATAATGAAAAGTTTAAAATGAAGTTTAGAATGTTTAATGAGCCAGACATTTTGGTGACTGCTTTATTCGGTATTTAAATCACAAGCTAGGATTTGCAAAGCAGGCAGAGTGCGCTCCACGCCTGTTTGCAATAACATCTTCCGCATGGTTTGGTTTCTTATCCACTTTTACCTTTATTTGTCCTGAGTTATATATTTATGGAAGAAAAATATTTGCATGCAAACAATGCTTGACAGCTAATTTTTTGCCAGATTTCTAATAAATGATGATGTAGAAATATTCACTGAACGGATGACTGGGCTGTCAATTATTTAAGGTGGAATGAATTATTTATTAGCGATTAGCAGCTGGTCAGGAGCCTGCTAAGCTGTTGTCAGCGCTGGGCAAGACGTTTGTAATTCTGAGCAACACAAAAGGTTTGGCGATTTCACAAACTAATAATAAACCACTAAGGATCCAAACTCAGGCTAATCCTAAGACATTACTTCCAGTGATCACCATGCTTTAATATTTTGTACACTGCCTTTTCAGCAAATTCCATTCCATGTTTTAATTTACAAATAAACCAAGCCACCTCTGTGCTGTTGGCTTTAACTTTCCATTCTGGCTTTAGTGAACTGGAATTCTGGTATGAAAATGAAGTTATCTTTCATGAATCAAAGCCGTAAAAAAAAGGAAAAACCATGTTAAAAGAAAACCAACCCAAACCAACACTGTAGTAAGTGCTAACTTCTTGGTGAATAAATATCTAACATGAAAGCACAGTTATCATCTCTCTGTACTTAAAACCCACACGTTTTCTAAACTACCAAAGCATTCATGTAGATGACATTTTTTTAAAAGTAATTTTGTTTTGATACATACTCCCAGTAGAAGCAACATGCTCCTGAATACACATTTGTCTAGATGAGTTACTGAGTCACATATTCACAGGGTCATTAGTTCAGTCAAGTACAACATCATCCCAGTATTGCTTCCAAATTTGTAATTAGCAAACACATACTTTTCTGATACTAAAGACCAATAAAAACACTTTAAAAATGGTATTGCAAAACTTGCAATAAAACCATGAGAAATTCAACACTGAAATTATCAGAGTGAATCTTTAACATGTTTATTTATAAGGTGCTATTAATAACCCAGGAAAAAATTTTTGTTTGTTTGTTTAAAAGCCTGGGGACTAAAATTTCATTTGCTCTCAATGGTATGACTTGCTATTCTGCCTAAGCGAGCTCAGGGTGGCAGACAGCACCCATGCTGTCATCGCCAGCATGTCTCCATCCCGGTGAAGGCAGCTGGCTTCACAGCCAGCTTTTTCAGGTGAAGCGCCTCTACCACAAGGAATTCTCACCTGGCCAGCTGTGGATAGCATCCAACTCAGCACACTTCTGAATGGTGCAAATCAACCAAGGAAATCAAATAAATAGCTCATGATGTACAGATAATGCTTTAAAAACTGCTACTACTAGAAAAACACAAGCTATTTGATATAGCTCCTCCATAGTTCTATTTCCTAGAAATCAAATTTAAAAAGAAAATAGCATTATACAACTCAATGACTGCAGCATCAGGTCTCTGATGATTTTTGGTCATACCCAAGTCCTCTGTAAAGGAAATTATGTACGCAAGTGTGCTGCTTTTGGCTGGGATAGAGTTAATTGCTGGCTGGGGTTAAACCATGACAACAAAGAGCTTAAACACAACTTGCTGAACCAATTTGTTGAATTCCCAAGTGTATTACTGCGGATGCAAAGTTTTGCTACATATAATTGGCTGAAAATGCTTCTATCCCTAAACATAAAGATGGTAATTTTATACAAAGCTTACCTAAAGTTCTGTGCCAAATCTAGATGAAAAGTTTCCACGGAGCTGAAATAAAAAAAGCATTGATATCAGAAGGAAAGTTAAAGCGTTCTGCCTGAATTTCAGTTAGCGTTTTAAACTTTTCTATTATGTACACCGTAGGGCCAATAATTTCATTGCATGCTTGATCAGCTTCAGACAAACTTTGTTTGAACGTGACTTATCTGCGCTTTTTGCTTGGAAGAAGCAACCACAGTCAGACAGAGATGCAAACACCTCTAAAGGGTAACTGATGATTATGCAGTCAAGATGATGCCTGGAACGAGTAACTGTTAAACAATCCAATCTTACCTTGGAAACACGAAGAAGCAATTTTAGAACTCTAAAACCCAGTTATGCCTTCATCTTATCTGACCATACAATACAAAGATTTAAAAAAAACAAAAAAAACCAACCCCCACCCCAAACAAAACAAAAAACCCCCAAACAAATACAGAGCCTATTTTTGAAAATGCCATTACAGAAAATAAGTAAGTAGTTCAAGCAATTTTTGTGTTTACTTGCATTACAATTTCTCTACTGCGATCAAGTATTACAACTCTCAGGATTAGTTACTTTTGGAAAAAAAAGTAAAGAAATCTGCCAAATGCATTTGCCGGTGATGCATACAAAACTGCAATTACCACTGTGACAAAAAATATTACCCAGACTAATGATAAGAGAGGAACAAGAAAGTTATTATTAACAAACAAAAGTTATGGGTCTCATTAATTCAGCCTGTATTATTTTTGTTTGTGATCATTTCTATAAATCACTTTTTCAGATCTGCAGTTGAACAGCTCTATTACTTCAAATATTTATTTTTAAAAGATGAAGTAACAAAACATTCCATGATTTCTGTACTTCGCCCATTAATGGTCACCGCTATTCAAACCACAGGCGAAAACATGCTATCATTAGCAAAATTTCTTAAGATAATGTTTCTTTAACATTCATACCACCCCTTTAGCAGTCAGCAAAAGCTGATGCTATGAACTGATACAGTAGCAAGGTCTCCAATTCTCTGGGAACAGCTTTTCCCAGTCCCTTAATAAAGTTGAAATGCAGGGAAAATCTGAAGTTTTGTGTCTGTCTTTCTGCACAAAGTCTTAATACAGAGCTTACACACAAGCTGACTTAGTAATCACACATGTAGTTTGTTCTAAAATCTCATCTTTGAATAAGGCATTAGGAGTTACAATTATGCCACCAAACCTTCTGCTTTTCTTCTGCGACAAAATGCCTTTGACATGGATGCACAGAGGTCTGTTCAAACAAACACTCAAGGGAATGTCAATCACTATGATACCTTTCTCATGCTTTGGCTTCACTGCCTGCCTTTGTACGAAGACTTCTGATACTACAAATACATTGTATTACCCTGTTCTAAAAGGGTCTGCCGTGAACCAGCATGTGGTTATGCCACGCTAGCTCCATGCAGACACGCTAGCATGCATGTAGCTGAAGGCGCTGCAAGAACACCTGCTTGGGGGGAATTATGAAAGAGTAGCCAGAGAGTCAAGAAATGGCATCAAGGGTTTGCTCTTCACTAAATTCCCTGAGAAACCAAACCTGGGGCTAACTTCTCAGTGAAGCTGGTGGTTGGACTGTGAGTGTCAGTGTTACAAGGGAAAAAGCCAACAGGTGGAAAGTCAGCTTTCTTACTGGGAGAGGGTCACTTAGTGTGCTGCAGGAGAGATGATATTAGGTCAGCTGGACAGCCGAAACCAAAAGAACAAATCAAAGATGAGAAAGGGGAGGCATTCAGAAACTAAACAATACATCCCTCCACTGAAGCTAGAAAGAACTGTCCTGCACTCCTTGTCCAAGTGCTCTGCAGAGAGACGAGAAAGGGATTTTTCTTTAGTCTAATATGATTTAGAAACCATTTGTCAGCTGACTCCAGTTCCAAGTTATTTTCTTTCCTTGGAAAGACTTTCTTCCTACAACCCTTACAGCCACTCCAAATTACAGATGTGAACAGGTGTTAAGGGGTAACCTTTATTCTGTCTTTTTTTTTATATGAATTAGATCAAGATTTAAAAAGACCATTGAAGATACCTGAAGAGGGGATTAAAAGCTAAATACTCAAACAAAACATGTATCTGCAAACTCCTTCTGGTTTGTTTAGGTTTTTTTCATGTTTTTCACTATATGATTCAGCAGGCCTCTGAAGAAGGGTAAAAGGAAGGGCTTTTGATAGGAACTAGAATAATCTAGCATAAGAAGTCCTTGCAAAATCCACACTGTGGTAAGAGTGCCAAAGGCTAAGATATTTCTTAAGCCACAGAGAAGTGCAAGTTGATTATAAAATTTTGACAACAGGAATGGATGTCTGGAAGGAATCCCTTGACTCTCTTGGCAAGAAAATAGAAGGAGAATACTGCAAACAATAGGGAAAATTGCTTATCAGAGGAAAAACTGAAAAGCCTTAAGGTTATTGCACAGAAACTGCATTAACTTGATTCCTCTGGTTACTGCCTGCTGCCTTGCAGCGTCCTCCGAAAAGGCAGGAAAGTGAGAAAGGAAACAGGGTATTAGAAACCTATTACATCTAAGCACCTGCCTTCCACAATGGAAAACTCCTTGAGGAAGGAGGTGGAAGAAAGATACATGGTTTCTAAGGGCAGAAATAAATCCAGAAAGGTGTGGGGGAACAGCTGGGCTCTCTGGCACCACCAAATGCCTCAGAAATTTCTTAATAAAATAGCTTTTCAAACAAATAGTGAAAGGCAATTCTATGGGTCTGATAAAATTAAGTGTCCTAGAAACACATCATTTGAGGATGGAGTGTCATTTCAAAACAGATTACAGGAAAGGGCCTCTCAGATATCAGCCTGAAATCCTTCAAAAAATGCAGAACTCTTCCCAAATAAAATTATTAAGTTTGAGATGCTGGAGAAATTCATGGCAGATACTAAAATCCCATGCATTAGACCCTCACTTCACTGGTGGAGAAAACCAAATTTGTTAATCCAAAACAGTCTGAGTGCTAAGGCATGATGCTCACCTGTCTGGACACAAGGAGATGTAGAGCAGAATAAGAAGCACTGCTCCTACTACCGTTGCCAACAGAGATCTCATCCAGGAGCTAAGCTGGCAGAAGTTACAGTACTGCACAATGGTGATCAGAATCGCACAACACATAAACATGGTGTACTGCAACAAAGAGAAAGAGCGCGAGTTAGCTTCTTCTTGCTGACTGGAGCCCTTCTGCACATAAATGCCAGCATAAATTAAAGAACGTGTGATATGGAAGAGAAGGATCTAATTTCGTCTGTATTATATTCACAGTAAGTAATCCCTCACAGTGTATCAGGAGACAGCACTTGAAGATGGAGATCTTCCCTTCAAAAAGCAAGAAAACTTTTAGCACAGGTAGTTTGTCACAATTTTCCCTAAATGGAGTTTTGTATTACTGCATTACACAGCCATTATTTCAGTAACTTTCAATAACTTCAGCTTACCTTTGCAAAAAGCTCAGTGCTTCTTCTTATTTAAAAAAAAAAAAAAAAAAAAAAAAAAGGAGGTAAACATTCTTGGTAGCCTCCTCTAAATTGCTCAGGTTAGAGCCTGTCTGTTTTAAACTGAACGTCAAAATTCCACTGCACTGAATACATGGAATGCATTCACTCTCAAAAACTTCACCCAACTGCCTACCTTTAAAAACACTTAGAGGACTTTATCATACTAGTCAGCAGCAGGTGAACTCAAATAAGAAGAAAATATGTTTTGATAACAAAAGGCAAGTATCACTCATTGTCAACTGATGCCTGGTAACACCACCACTTGTGCCAATTTGAAAGGACAATTTTGGATTTTCTGTTCCAAATGCCCTATCTCAAAAATCTTTCCCTTTCCACATCTTTACTGGATAAAGAAAAGGAAGGGAGGATGGATGTATTGCCCAGAATGTCTTCATTTCCCTGAGATACAATCTCACAGTGGTCAAAACTCTCAAGCTGATGTGCAAAATTTGGTTTTATCAAGAATATTCATGACCACCCAAGCTAAAACAGACACTCCAGAACTGCATTAAGGAGTTCTGTTTTAGCTATATATTGCATTTTACAGTATCAATGATCATTCTCTCCCTTTCTCTCTCATTTTAAATTTCCTTTACAGCTGAAGTGCAGAGACTGCAGATTAGCAATACTGTAGCATAACAAATTAGCATGTGATTCAGAAGTAGACACAGTGTATGGGAAAAAACCTTACATAATTTACCATTTTTATACCACAAGCACAGTTGTTGGTTTTTTAAATGACTCAAAAATGGATAAAAGGCATTTCAGAAGTGTCCATAAAAAAACATAATTTAAACTTACTTTTTTCCCCCCATTTCAGGTCTCCTAAAGTGGCAGAGCACTGGTTCTCACTCCAAGTGATGCCCCAGCATGAAGCCAGCCTATAGAGGGTCAGTAAGTGCTGTGTTTTACTATGTATGCATGGCTTTGGAAAGTTTTTTTTTCATTGCTGTTTTTGTTAATTTTTATTTTAATTATTTTATATCCAGGGAGGGTATAAAATGCTATGAATAAAAAAAAACTTCGCAAAACCATGTCATAGTAAAATATGACACTTACCTGACCCTCTATAGATTGACTCCATTTCCTAGAGCTCCATGACTGTTGAAACACTGAGCACAAGACGAGTTGGGACATCTCTTGGAGAGTGAGCCAACAACCCCACGACTCTGGAGGACCTGCAAGAGGAAAGAAAGCGAAGTTCATTCTCAGTTTGGTGATGAACACCACCATCTTACTGCTGCTGCCTGAACAACCTGATCTGAACAGGTATCTAGAATACACTAATAAAATGGTTCTTCCAACATTATTTTTAAACATTTGGAGAGATGATCAAGGATGGTGATGAATGGGATGATATAAAAAAAAAAAAAAAATCAGTGGACAGAGTTGAGAGATTTGAAGGTTTTCAGCTCCCTTCAGTGTGAGGAAAACATTCCTACAATTAGTTTATTGGTAGTTAATGATGGTCTTCCTCCCTCATGACTAAAAAAAAAAAAAAAAATTACAGCTTAAAAATAGTTAACTAAAATTCACAAAAGGTAAAAGCTGCAGAATGATTTTAAACATGGGATGTGAAAGAATATCAAATACACTCTTCTGTGACTGTGATAACCATGGATTAACATGTTTAAATCAGGAAGGACCCAAAAACGTCTGGTCCACACATTCCCATGGAACAAACACTTCCCAACACCCAGCAATAAACTGTGATAGGAAGAATGATAAGGATCTGATTGTTACCTATGCCCAGGGCCCTGAAATAGCAAGAGATTTGTAAAACAGAATTCCCTGAAGATCCTGGAAAGGAAGGATCATACATTGTGCTACCTAAGAGAAACTTGCAGAGAAACCAACTTTTCCTGTCTGGTTCCAGTCCATTTTATTCACAAACAGTTTTTAAGCATTGATTTTATGCTACCATTAGCCTTTAAATTAAAGCATTCTTCCCCCTCCTCAATATTTAACCCCTTGTTCTCCCCTTCTGAATGTTTTTATTAAAGGAGATACCAAATCCCCTGTGGCTGGGCCAATTTCTATGCCAATTTCTTTCCGTTCCTTTTCAGAAGGCAGCTATTACATTCCTTAACCATTCCTGCAGCCCCTGTACGGTAATCATTTCTATGTACTGAGAGCTCTCCTTTGAGTTTCTCCATCTAACTCTGCAAAGAAAAAACATTCACTGCTAATACTGTTCTCGCTGTTGAGATTCACTAATGTGCATGCAAAGTTTTTAAGTATACACAGCATCTCTGACAACAAACTCTAAATCAAAACCAGAATGAATGTGATGAAAAGTCTGAGATACATTACTTGCATTATCTAGAATAAACACCTGCAGAAGTGTTTGGTCTAAGAAAAAGAAGTATGTGTGTAGGCAGGCATTTATAGGTATCCCTCTCCTCTTTTGTATGAGAGTCTTCAAATAAGCAAGTGACTGTATTTACATAACAAACTAGGCATTTCACCATACACAAAAGCCCTATCCCTCCAAGGGATTCATATCAAACGGATGTAAAGCACGAGGGTGGTGAAGGAAGATGGCATGCAAGCAACAAGCTTTGTTAGATCCAAAACGTCAGACTATGAAACAGAGTTCGACAACTTACATGTATATTTGTTTCAAAATCAGAGGTGAAGTGTGAAAAAACTGCAAGAGCTGGGAGAGAAACCAGGATTGCACCAAAAAAATGTCGAGGCAGCCAGCCAGATATCACCTCCAGGAGACGCTTGGTGCAAGTCATCACCTCCTCCAGAAAGAACACCATTCTGGAACAAATGAAATCACAGATCGAGGCATTCATTTCCGCGTATCACTTCATACATCTAATTTACCTGTAATAATGTAACTTCAAATACTTCACTTAGATTGTATGAGCAATCACAGCACTTTACATGCCATAGCACCTGTTGGTAATTTCAGGAAATAATCCACCTTTGCTGCAAGATGACTAGCTGTTTGCTCCGGCAAGACATGTCAGCAAAGGGAGCAAGAGCAAGTGGGACAGCGGGCTTTGAGAAAACAAACTGAAACCCAAATTTCACTTACTTGGAAGGTAAGCATAGGAAAGATTTCTCTCCATTCATAAATATTTAGCCTTAAAGCAGGTGGGGAGAGGGGAAGCTTTTACAAGTTTAAAAAATTACCTAAAATAACACCAGAACGTTTGAAAAGCAGGGCTGTATACCCTGCTAACAGATCAGTCACCCAGAGACCGTGTAAATCCATGCCATCTTAACATTATACTGCAATTGAAACCAGTTCTCCCAGTTACAACCACCCCGACACAAGTTCCCGTCTGCAGTTAGACTCCGTTCCCGCTCATTAGGGAAGGGGAAGAAGAGTGTGGGCTGAGAGCTGGCACCCTCAGCAGGCAGCAGAGCCTGAGAAGCAGTTGCGATGAGCACCGTGGAGGCCAGCTGGCAGCTGACACGCTCCTCCGCTCGCCTGTTGGTATCTATCATAGCAACCCAGTTGGCTCTGCACAAGGCATGCGGGAAGGAACGGTTCTTGCCTCAAGCTGCTGATAAAACGACGGCCCAAACCTGTGAAGTGTTGAAGGAGCCAACTGGAAGAGCTCTGGAGAGCAGCTCAATGGAGATACTTCTTAAATGAGAGCATTTCTAATTGTTAAAATGGGTAAGGAAAGGTAAAAGGATGCTTAATGCTTGAGGACACTGCACAGAAAATTGTTGTTTATCTACAGAAACAAATCCTCGGGATAACTTGCTTCTTAAAGCTCAAAAACATTAGTCACTCTAGAAAAATTGTGACTGCTGTTCAAGTTTCTAATTATTTTTATGAAGGTGTAAAAAGGTAACGTAGTACAGTTAGATTCATTCAAAGCCATTTCACCGTGGATGTATGTGATTATCAGAATCCGTCTGGGCAGGTAATTCTGCTATTGTAACAGTGGACTACAGCAGAGCCCAAACAGCAAATAATTCCTATTTTTTTTAACAGAGATGCTCACAGCTAAAAAAAAGAAAAAAAGAAAAACAAACCACACACACTAAATACAAAATTCACAATCTCCAAAGTTATACAAATTATTCCTTATTACCTATATCTTTTAAAGGAGAAAAGCTATGCACTGTTTTTTTAACACTGTTGTCTAAAATACAAGGTATTATGCTGGATAAAAGCCTGATACAAAACAGGATAAATATAAAGTTCTTTATGTGAATTTGACACTTATTCCACACCTTTAAATATGTATTGTTTATGAATGATATTTTAATTCTCTGGTCTAGACTCCTGTGAATTTTGCAACCTCAAACATTTTTTTGAAGCTTCAAGAGCTCTTCTCTAATTTAATATATTAAAATCTGGAAATTATACTTAAATGCATAGAAAAAGAGCAAGTTGGGGTAACAGGATGGAAGACGCTGTAATACATCAGGACCCCACGAGAGGGTGCTCACAGATTTGTTAGTTCCTAGTTTAATGGACTTCCATTTACACCAAAAATTACAGTAATATTCCATCATAAAAAAGAATTTCCAACAAAGCACAGAAATTAAAAAATTGTATACAAAGCAAAATAGTTGTTTTAAAAAAAGCACTATAGAGCAAGAAGTGGGTTTTCTGAAGTGTTATATACTGTCCTAACTCAGTTGCCTCTAACATCAATGACAGAACTATCCCCGTCTTCAGTGGCAGCCAAGTTAGCCCAATATCGAGTACTTCTGAAAATGCCACCCAAGTTCATGCCTCTAAAAATAAAGTTCGATTCTCCCAAAGCCTACGAATTAGGATTAACATTTACAAGGCTGAACTGTGAGAAAGGAAACCGAATCGGGCTCCAACGCAGAGCACCCCCTGGGCTCCCCCACGGCAGCTGGGTGGAGAGCCAGGAGAAGCCAGTCTCTCCGAAGGCAAATCAGCGACACCTCTGCCCACGCTCTGCATGATCTTCCCTGTCACTCCCATGTAGGCTGGCACAGAAACCAGCTCTGTGGCACGCAAAGCATGGCAGATACCCAGTGCAGCTCATGTCTCTCACCCCAACCCACACAACAGGGACTCCATGGTGCAGAAAGCTTTTTTAATTTTTTTTTGCCAAGCCTCCATGCCAGGACAAATTCTTGTGGGAACTATAGCAACAAATCCATCAGCAAACCCGATCAGTTAATCCTGTGATGAGGACACTTCTTTATTTAGGCAGCTGCATGTTTCAAAAAAGCTAGCGCAAATTCCAGGACACCACCACATTTCTCGTGATAATGTTTACCTTCTTGCACTGATTTCCGCCCCCCCCCCCCCCGTCCGGTATTTATTGCAATGCTCTGCACTCTGGAATTAAAACTATTGAAATCCCATCCTTCACAAAACAGTGAAAGTCTGTGAATACAGCACAACCCTCCCATCGCAAGAAGTGTATTAAATCCAGACAGCAATGAAAGCTGCAGACAGATTTAACAGCTACAGGGCAGTATCAGTAAATAATGCAGTGTCAGTGGGTAGCTCAACAGGCCTTAAATGCTAAAGCATCCAAGATGTGATTTCAAATTAGTAACTTTGACATAAATGATTAATGGGGAATGGAGAATGTTACCATCATTTCTGCATTTACTGGCAGTTTAAAATCAATTCCCATAGACCAAATCAAAAGCTTTTGGCATAGCAGCAATTTGGTGGGATATTAAATACCAAAGTCACAGATGTTAGAAATAAATAAAGGCAAACAGAATACATTGTTTTCCCTTGCATCAATATTCTGTATCAGTCATGTTGTTAACAGAACCGGTTCATTAAGCTCTAGTTGCAGAAAACAGTTTTGGTTCCTGGTCATGAGGAATTCAAGGAGATCCAGCTGGTTGGCCACAGGGTCTCAGGTGTGGACAGCCCGTGGGTGTTACTTCAGCAAGGAAGGGGAAGTACCAGGCAAAGGGCAGTTTTGTTTCGTCGGACAACAGGAGTTTCCCATTCCACTGTTTTGATTGTACTTGCTTGCTTTCTTTACCTGGAAAATATTTTTTTTTCCCCCTCTAGAAAGGTACTTCTGAATTCACGAAGCAACTTATCAAGTGCTTCCACCTCTCACTCTTTTGAACAGCGCTGAAATATCCAGTGTTCTGGCCTCATCTCTTCACTCAGAAGTCTTCACTGAAGGATGCTATCAAAGCGACACATTTTTTGTAAACAAACTTATTTATAACAAGTTTTACTCGAGAACAAGGACTAGATGTCAAAAGTACCTAGTCAACAAAAATCCTGTATTTATAGCTAAAATAGCAGGCAGATGTCTTTTACCTATATTCCTGCAGAAGCACTCCTAAGAATCCCAAGTGAAATCTCACACACTGTTGTATGTTCAATGACATTGCCCAAGGTATTTTATGAAATAGCAGAACTTTACGACCTCTTACACTTCAACTGAACTCATGAAAGTCAAAGTAGTCACATTTCAAGTGGGCAGAAGGACATTCTTTGTACTACATTTATACAGAACAGATGACATCTTCCACATGCTTACAAATGAAGCACCATTTTTTGTGTGCAGCTTTACACAATTAATTTTAGAGTGGCACTTGTGATAACAGTGGGATCCTCATCTATAGATACTCCTATAATTTATCATCAGACACTTCAGAGGAATCAAAACATCCTTCTCCCTTGTAAGCCTTGCTCCATGAGGACTTCTGCTCTTCTAGAACTTAAAAGTTTTAACTCATTTCTCATTGTACAGGCAGCAATAGTGCTCTCCTATCCTACTCCTGCAGCTGGACTAAAGGTCTTAGCCACAAGAGTTGTAGCTGTAGCGAGTACTTCCTAGGCTGCATCCTGGATTCAATTAAAAGTTAGACTGATTTAAAGGCAGGGTGGTTTGCATCACGATAATGCAAATACAATGAGAAACTTAGGCAAGAATTTTCTGGTCCCAAAATAATCCCTTTTCCTGAAATTCTGGGATTGTGCCCAGCATTGTAGTCCAATCTCCTCCCTTAAGATATCTCGGTGGTATTCTGTGATTGTCATTTGGGATGACATTTCTGCACAGGAAGGTCTGCACATACGTTTCTGCGCATAACAAGTGGTCAGAGTGAGCAGTCCTCACTTTGAAGAGGATTTGAAGAGGAAAAAGATGATTTTCTTCTTTCTGCTCAAGGGAACTGTACAGAAGCGTGTGCCTCAGGCTGTGGAAACCAAAGTGGCCAAAAAGCGTATTTTATGTATTTACTATAAAGTAAATACATATTATAAATTCAAAACAAAAAAATACCTCCAAGTCAAACCAGATACCTTTTCCTACAAACGTCCCCCCCAAATACACCATTGCCATTACATTTAAAACTGAAAACCTATCACAAAGCTTCTGAGATTTTCATCTACAAAGACTGCTCTTTTTTGATGTATAGTATGAGGCTATTTTCTAGAAGGTACCCTGGGTAAGATCTACTCAGACCTGAGATGGTCCTGTTTTGTACTTTAAGAGATTTACTGAAGTGTTACCTTAGATGCAATGATCATAGGTAAGCCAAATAAAATTATACCTCATTAGTAGAGGAAAGATGACAAATGTGAGCCCATGGTAGCAAGTTCCTGAAAATCAATTGCTTGTAAGTGTGGAGTAAATACAGAGTGATTTGTAGACACTTCCACCAAAAGAAAGGAGCAACACATCTCTCACTTGCATGACAGGGGCTCCAGTAGCAAGGGATACCTGGAGACTTGATTCCTATGTCCCTATTCCTCCACTGCCAGTTTGACGGAGGGCAGGGAAAGGCAGCAATCACTTATCCCATCCAGTGATTCCTGTTTCCCAAACTAACCATAAGAATTTTGTGGGGTCTTGAGATTCATGGTCATCTTGACTCCAACGAATGCAGGAAGTGCTCGCAACCACTGATCATCTACACCTGTAGTAGCTGTGCAGGAACTGCAATATTCCCTGCATGCCCAAACCTCCTGTTAGTGCCCATTAGGATAAAAGACAGTCCTGCATGCTGGCAGTACGGTGTTTATTGAAAATCTGTTATTTATTACACCAGGTGGGACTATGTGAGTTTTGATGGCTGGCTACAGGTGTTCTCCACAATATGACATGTTTCTCAACCTGTTTTTCAAATCAGAATTAAGCACAAAAGAATGATTAATATTAAAAAAATATATACTTTAAGACTTAGAAGTCATCCTGAAACACTTGCTTTTTAAATCTCACTGACTTTAAATGAGGCATACAAGCCAGCTTAGTAAAATTTGGGCTTTAAGTCAACATAGTCTCATGAAAATATTAGAAATGTCACTGGCAAAACCAAATAGTGTTAAGAAAACATTATAAAGCCACTTAAGCTCACTTTGGTAATGGCCCAGGCTCACTACCAGAGAGCATGGCTCTCAATATAGTGCTGCAATGAAGCTAAACCTCTGTACAGCCGTACACGGCTCAGAAAGACAAAACCACTTTGCAAATTCTTGACTATATAGATAGCATATTGAAAACAAGAGTTTGCCTTCTCCTTAAGAAACCCATAAACCACCAATTATAGAACAGGACTGAAATAAAACCCTATGTACCTACATAAAAAAATTTCTAAGATTATAGCAGTATTTTTTTATAAATGTACAAAGTAAGAAAAGGCAAACACAATGTAGCACTGGAAAAACAAGTGGGAACAATAATGAATTTAAAAATACTAAAATGGGGTATTTGGATAAGGTACCTGCAAGGTGAATGAACACAAATTTTCTCCAAACATATCTGCATAGCAGAAACCAGCTCTTCTGCAAAGTGGTGGTTGAATTGTTCAGAGCTGAACAAATTCAAGGATACAATGCCATGGCCACCAAACCCAGACTACCTGCTCACTGCTGCCTTCCTACTCTCCTGCCTGGTGTGATGAAAGAGCTGCCCAAGCACATTAAACTGACAAAAAAACCTTCCCCCCCAACCCAAGAGAGAGTACAGAAACTGTTCTGCAAAAGGGAAAATGCATTTCTGGTGCAAGAGGGAGGACAGAGCAACAGCTAATCCAGTTTAGGATGCACTGGAATGACAGTCCTACCAGTTCAACCATCTCCCAGTACAGGTCTTAACACTTTCTGAATTTCTAGATTTTCTGAAAACTCGAGAACTACAATACCAGTCAAATTGCAACAATCAAATACACCTGCTAAGAAATACTATCCTTAAAAGCATTTCCACTGTTCATAAATTACATCTCTCTACTCCTAAATGCCAGCTTTTGTGTAAATATGCTTGCATACATTTATATGCACATTGAGTTACAAGCTTGCTTCAGTGACTAAAGTACTAATTTAGTATTTTTTACCTTGACCCTGAAAAGTCAAAATAAGAGTGTAAATTGCAATCTCGTTTATTTTGAAACAACAGCAGAATTGCTTCTAAATTGTAATTACAAAAGCATTGTAACTTAGACATACCTAACAGATTTGCAAAACTACAAGTGAGGACACACATTTCCACACACCACCCTTATAATGTGCTCTTGTGTCAGAAGGAAGTGCAGTGAAAACGGGGAATGAGGAGGGCAGAATAAACTTGCTCTCACAAGTACAAAGAAACAGCTTATTATTGGGTCTATCATCTGGGTTAATAACAGGTTACACGTGGTATCTGTATAAATCAGACAACACACCCAGGAGAGCATGAGCTTTACTGAATGCATGTACAACTGCAGTCTTCTGTTACACGTGAATGTGTTAGTAACTCCAGTGTGCCTGGGGGGAACCCCATGTTACACAGGAACCGCACAGTAACCGCTCGCCAACTAGTTACAAATGCCAGGATAAGGCCTGCAAGTGTCCTAGAAGTACAGAACACACATCCTCCGGGTGACTGGGTACAAATCAGGAATGAGGAGTCCTTGTTAAGTACCAGGTATCTGCAGCCAAGCCTCGCCTCCAAAGGCACAGGAGAGGTTGAGCTGCAGGGACACATTCAAGAACTCAGGGACTGGGGATTCTTTGCAGTGGGCTGTGAAGAGGCAGTGTGGGGGATGGCACTGCCAGGCACAGTCCTGCGAAGCCGCCCTTTCTGCAGAGACAAACTAGTGCCCCTTCCCTTCTCGAGCAACAGCTGACTGTTACACAGCCCAGGACTCGGGGGGGGGAAATGCTGAACTCCAGTTATGTGTCAAACAGAGACAACACAAACTATTTGAATATTAAACCCATGCATGAGACTTGAAATAGAGATCGTTAAGAAAACTGTAGAGATGCAATGTGACTTTTGCCTTTTTTTTTTTTTTTTTTTTTTTTTTTTTTTTTTTTTTTTTTTTTTTTTTTTTTGAGGAAAGGACTGTTCTTTGCATTTCTGATAAATTCCTCCAGTTTTAACACCAGAATGGCATATATTTATCTAGGAATTTAAAGGCAGGGATTCTTTTTTTTTTGAAAGACAGATAGAAGTTTTCTGTTTGAATTCCCTCACTCTGATGGCCCTGTGAAGGGAAAATATATCCAGTTGCGTGTGGCACTCCAAGGAACAACAAGAAGGGGCAGGCATGGCATGCAGATTCTGTTTCCTTAAGTGGCCTCTATCAGAGTCACCTTTCTCTCCTCCAGTTTCTGTAGCTAGACCTCTCTTTGTACAAGATCTGCCGGCAAGCCTGCTTGGCTTCACTAACACTGGTCTCCAAATATTACAGACCATCCAAGTGAGTTCCTGGGATGCTGTCAAACAAAATGTTCCCAAGCCAGCCACCATTTCAGTTCTCACTGCTATTTCAAGACTTTCTTACGCTTTATTTACCTGATTGAGATGACAAGGGACAGCACCTCTAGCAGGATGGCGATGACGAACACCACAACTGCTGCAGGCGGTGGAGGGGATGCGACCATCCCATGTTTCAGGAAACACGTGATAGAGAGTATGAGGAAGACTGTGGTGGAGAGGAACACGTCCAGGAGCGAGCTGAAGGTAGCACTGGCAAATGTCTTCACTGGAGCATTCTTTACAACCTGTGTGGAATACAGGGATTGAGGGAAGGAATGCAAATGAATAAATGCTATTTTACTGAATTCAACTGTACCATGAACAGCAGCTCACAAAAACAAATAAAGGAATACAGAACTTTTTGCCACTCCATTAATCAAACCCAAGTACTGTTTTGCAACACGAAACTGAAGAGGCAGTTCAATGGCTATCACAGTTCCCTGAGACTAAGTCTGTGTTGAAAAAAGCAGTGGCAGCAGAGCCTCTGGGTCTGGGGTGATTTTTACAGAACATTATGATACAGAAATAAACCATATGAAAATTGCCTATTCTATGCAAAGAAACATAAAAAACGTAATTACTAGCAGATAAAGCTCTAAGAAGTTTTCTTCAAGGATTTTCATGTAAAATAATAATAGATTTTACAATAAACCTTTTAGCTCCAATGGTTCTTTAAGAAAACCCTCCAAATGCCACTCTACAGAAACAGTTACTTGCCTGCGGCAGAGTTCACATCTCCCTTTCAGACCAGATTAAAAGCAGCAATTGGGACGCTATGTAATCTGAATTGATCAGAGCCCAGGACACCAAGTTCTGTTCTTCTGTAACCCCTTACCACACATTCCCATCCCATCTTGTCCTGGCCCCAGTGCTTGTGCAGCTGTGCTTGTGCTACTTTGGCCAGTCCAGCTGAAAACTAGATCATGAGCTCCACATCCTGGCTTACTCAGATGAGCCCAGTCTTATGAGTGTTTATATCTGCCCAAGGGACCACAGAAAGCAAGTTCCAAAGAAAAACAAAAAGTATGTTATCAATATTGCCATGAAGTAGCCCAGCTTGAGTATTCTGGTTTAATTTGGAAATTTCGTTTGCTCCTCAGACTACTATCTGCACTCAGCAATACTGGGAAATACAAAAACTTGTTCCTCATTTGTACCTCTCTGCAACCTAATAAATTCAGCTAGCATCATTTCAGTGCCAAAACTACCTTTTAATCTGAACTGTAGCAGAATCCTGTCAGTCCACAGAGAAAGTCACATAAATTGAATTAAGGAAAGCAGCACTGTATCCTAAAGTGACAGTGTTAAGGATGCCCTAACAAGTGTTAAGTAGTGCCTTGATTTCCAAACAAGAACAGGCTAAGCAAGCTCTTGGGAAGTGGAGCTGCTTACAGAGAACGATCACAAACCAAGCATGCAGCTGGCACTGTGTAATTAGAGGTGGTGTTGGAAGTTACTTTCAGCAACATTTTACTGCAAGGCAATTAAAGAACCAGCAGTGCTGACAAATCATTTCACTCTCCAAGAGAAGGGTTTTTTTTAATTGTTGTTGTTTTGGCCCAGTACCATGCTATTATTAAGCCTTTAACAGGTTTTTGCCCCAATGCTGCAGAGTTACTATTAAAGAGTGAAGATTCCCATTTCCAGGGAGGTTTATGTAATATTTTTCAAATTAATAGCTTGCCACTAACAAAATGCGCAGACCACATTCCTGCTCCTTCTATGACTTTCCTACATATCCACATTAATAGGTCAATCTGTCACTGCTTCACTATCACTGCTTCACTTCTCTTTCCAATCTTTCCATTGGAAAGAACTTGATTTACTATTTTTGTGTAGGTTTTGCAAATTTTACAGGCTGTAACCCACAGGAAGTTTCTCCCTGTTGTTGCTACATGAGCTTTATTCAGAGAGATATCACTAGAATACAGCGCTGCCAGATGAGTATGGAGCTTCTGAACAAAGTGAACAAGCTGAACTGCAACACAACTATCTTTCCCTTTGTTAAGAAAAAAAATAAGTTAGGTCTCATTTGTAAACATTGGAAAACAATCAAATAGGGACTATTGCTAAGGCCAATGTGACAACGCTGCCCAGAACAGAGCAGCCCATGAACAGAAAGCAAAAAGCAGTAGAAGCAGAAATCCTACCTGCCCTCAGATGTAGGGTATACCAGGAAGAAAAGAAACCAACACCTACATTTATCACGATGCAATTCTGCCAGATGGCTGACCCAAACTAATAGCTCAACGCTATTGGAATGGAAGGGCTCATTCCCCTTTCTGCTGCTGGATGCTTATCTTGCACTGGCTCTGGCACTTGCCAACCTCTCTGTGAGCTGGTGGTTCAATACAGCAGAAAACAGCCCCAAACAGAAAACCAAAAGATGAGTATTTTATGCGAGGTTAGTAAAATAAACTGGCTCACAGCAGGCAAGCCTATAAGCACCAGAGCCATTAGAAGGAGCAGGGAGGAGTAGGAACAAGGAGGGGATGGCACAAGACAGGCAAACTGAAAGGAGACTGTTTTCAGAGGCAGTAATACCAAGAAGTAAATCACATGCGACGTTTCATGACCCTTGTCATCAACTGCAATGAAATGTGCTAAAAACAATGACAGACAGTTGCTTAGACAGATTACAGAAAGTAATTAATGCCAGGAGAAACACACCTCTTGCTGATAGCTCGTCCTGTAGGCCATCTCCAAATCCTGATCCAAGAAGTTCAGGCTCAGCTTGTTAATAGGCGGTTTAAAGAAGTAGTCTTTCATGAGGCTAAAGAGAAAAGATGGTATCAACATCAGTTTACTCAGCTGTAACTCCTTCAGAGCCCCCCGTTCTGTGGTTTCTGTTTTGAAGTTGCTGTTGCTTTTCTTTACTCTCAGTCACCGAGGTACCCCCTTATCTACATTACTCGCTCAGTCAGAAGAAGTACTTTACAAAAAAAATGAGAGCGCAAGCTTTCATATTTTTAGGAAGAGACTAACAAGTCCTTCCAGAAACTTAACAGCTATAACCACAGATGACTACAGATAATTGTAATATAAGCCAGCAAATAGTAAAGGTTAATTGCTGCTACAGAGGCACAACCTTAGGAGATGCATGGCTGCGGGATATTTGTGTCTTAGGTGGAATTCTGTCGTTCAAAGCAAGCCAAGGATGACAAAGGTGACAAATTGTTAGAAAAAAAATGTCCATTTTAGAAAGCATCACTTTCTTATTATTTCAAAGACACTAAAATAACTCAGTAACTCAACTGGGAACATTCCCTTAATGATCCGGGCTGCAAAGAAATGGAACCTGAGAAGACGGATTGCTTAAATTTACTTCTGAAACAAAAGATTTGAAATCACCAGAATCACCAAAAAAGGCACTGACAAATAACAAAACTAGCTCACTAGGACTAACGAACCAGTAGGCAGCATCTACCACAGGGTGTTTATGTGCTCCTTCACCTTATCTTCCAGTGCCAGGTGCAGAGGAGATAAAAAAAACCCAAACCCAAACACAAAAGAGGCCTCAATCATTAAAAAATTGTTTCTATTCCCCACCCTCAGCAAAAATACAACATTTTTTGAGTTTTACATTAGTTGTAAGAGGTTTATGAAAGAGGTTTCTAACATCATCTATGGCACTTGATCTGCAAAGCTTTTCTTTCTCCAGTAGGTGTCAAAGAGCTGAGAGGACTCAAATTACAGAGCACTGAGCGCTTTGTGCCCAGTGGTCACAGAGTAAGGTCACTCCTGCTTATGCCATTTATTGCTGAGATAGCCTGTCACCCTCTCTTTCTCTCCAGTCCTCACCTGAGACTTCAGAACACATACTCTTGCTATGAACCTCTTTTCATTTTCAAGCAAATAGTTACACTTGTTATTTATAGTGAACTGTTTTTAAAATTGCTGTAGAATGTGAAATGGGGCAGCTTCTTTCCAAGTGCCATTCCTACCTCAAAAACTGCAGCACTGAAACAACAATTAGATTGGACTATTTTGCAGTTGATAACTCTCAAGCAAAAACCACAGAGATGCACATGAGATCAAATTCCAAGCAGAAAAAGAACTGAAAGGTCCTACAGAGCTCATCCGTGCCTGAATCCTTTTTGTTTGTCTTTGTTTTGTGTTGGTGGTGGGTTTTTCTGGACTCCTGGCAAAGAGGTTTTTTGGAAGTACAAGCTCCCCAGCACAAGATGGCACGTGGGAAGCAATTTTTCTTGAGATGTGCGACCAACCGAACACATATTCCTAGACTGAAGGTTGAGAAGACAAAAGACTTCAACCATGAACATGGCAGATACTTTATAACCTTTAAATATTTTGGCCTTGGCCAATATATTAAAAACATCAGGATACTCCAAAGGAATGACAGGACACATTCACTTGAGTCCCCCTTCTCTCCCTCATTCTTCCTTGTCTTCCATCCCTCACCTCTCTTAGATGTTTCTAAGAACATCTTACAATATGAATTTTACAAGGTTTTTTTTTTTTTGTTTTGTTTTGGGTTTTTTTTTTTTTAAATATTGTTGAATTCACTTTCTTCCTCCAGGGAAGCTTAACAGAGCATGGTGATGTTGTGCTGGAGCTGTGATGGTCTAAGGATGTAGGAAGAACAATCCAGTTTGCCAGTGCAGCACCAAACAGAAGGTATAATACGATGAAACCAGGGCGAAGACAGCATTTCTGATGTCAGCCAGCCGTACCGTGCCAGTCCAGCTCCATGTCAATAGTCGTCTGTCTCAAAGAGGAAGATCCCAGTTTAGTTGACTAAACACAGTCAAGTACATAATCTGCTTCCCAGAAGGAGCTGTGCCTCCCCAGCACAAGCGATTTCTGTTTTCCCTGAATCAAGCAAGACTGGGAAGTGGGAGATGAAAGCAACAAACAAATTTTAGAAGTATTTAAACAGGAAACTGACCCAAGGGGGGGATGAAGGGCTGTACAGACCCTAGCTTCTGGGGGGAACTTCATATTTCCCTGGGACTCTGCTCTCTAAGTCTAAAGAGATCATTTCTAAGTACTGTCCTGATTAGCACAGGAGTACTTGTTTCTTGCACTTTAAAATGTTTACAACCTCATGAATATGTAATTTTTCTTGGTAACAAAAATCTAAAAAGCAAAAATCCTTTGAGGGTATCCCCAATGAAATTAAGTTTAAACATTTTGTACTCATACACTATAGTTTTCTTTTAAAATACACAGTAACATGCAGATTACAATGAACAAAGCATGGTATTTTTATAGTGGTTGTAGTAAAGCCAGACTCAAAGCTCAAACTATACACTGTTTGCCAAATATATATAATCAAGTTGTATGAATATGCAAACTGATAACCTCTATGAAATGGATTCTTGTATAATGCAATAATACAAACATGCCACACTAACACTGGTTTTATTATTATCATCATTATTTTTAAAGACAGCTGGAACTGTGCTATCAGCTCCAAGGCGTGCAAAGAGACCAATGGCCACTCATGAAACTCTCAGCCACACACCTAAACCCTAGAAAGAGGCTGGGAAATGAAAAATATCACCAGTGTCCAGCATTTTCTCCAGGCTAGCGCTAGGCAGCTCCCTAATGCAGCGTACAGGCTCCTAAATCATCCCTAGGATATGTTTAACTCTTCCCAGCTGTACAGGAAACCTGTGTGATTAATTTATGCACCTTATCACCATATCTGGGTTAGCTACTTTCTGTTAATACAAATTTATATCACAGATCAGAACACCAGTATCATGCACCACAATGGAAATCACTGAGCCCAGTGCTAGGGGAAGCTCACACTTTGCTGCTGCTGGGTTTGCAGTAACATAAAACCAAAGCAGCAAAACTCCAGTATTATTATTGCAAATGGGATTTCACGTAAGGTGACCAAGGGGAAGTTTGGACTTCACCTCCCTCCCTGAGAAAACTCAAATTTCCCATTCAAACATCCTCACAGATAGTAGATTTGTTGAGACCAACAATATATTATGGGGATCAAGAATGTTTTTAAAATGACTTATTACATATGACTTCACATTGAGAAATGTTAAAAAGGATTAATGTACAACAGTAGGCTTAAAACATTTTGCATAGACCTAATTAATCAGAAGATTATTTTTGGAAAGTTATGTTTACATGAACTGAACTCAGCAGAGAAGTTTCCCTGGCAACAAGAAATGGCCCACTTAATATGGTAATGATAATATTTAATTGAGACAAAAAAAAAAGCACTAGGCTTTGACTGATATGAAATCACGGTCCTACTTTTTCCTTTTTCCAAATCAGAAAGAAGTATCCATTTTCTAAGCAGAGGAGGAAAACACCAGGAACACAAGAGCTTAAGCTAGGTATCTTCAGCAAACCAACGGCATAAATTAAGCTACTTCTATAACTTAAAATTTGCAGCATGCTAGTTACATTTTAAACAAAAATCCAATTTGTTCTTGCCGATTTCTGCCAACATTTGGACAATCCTTCTGTCTTCTAATATTTGAAAATACCAGCTAAACACCTATTCTCAGCCACTAATGACAGAACACACATAGAGAGAAAAAAAAAAAAGGAACCTAAATTTTAATTGAAGTTGGCCACAGGAGAAAAGTAATGTGAAAAAATCTAGAGAAGAGACTGGAGAGGGACTGGTGGCTGTCCCTCTCGGTTCTCCCTGCTTTAGTCATGTTTTCAGTTAAGACGACAGTGTCCCTGTTCCAAGCAGCCTGGAGTCTATACGAGCATACAGTTTCAAGGATATTTAGATAAAATACCCCTAATCTAAGTGGAAGCAGTGAAGCAAAAATAAGAATAGCCATAAATAATAACAAATGCAAGTTATCTGTTTAGTTGATCCAGTCAAGTCACTGCCTTAATAAGGGAGATATGGTTGGGTGTTTAAAAAAAAACAAACCCAAAACCACATACCAATGAATTTTAGAGAACATACTTTCTTCTGACCAGTAACGTTTTTTTGTTTGACAGAGAATCCAACTTTAAAAAAATACAGTAGGTACGTAGTAGGCCCATGAATTCACTCCTATTAATTCTGCTTCCAAGCCCAGTACAATTTCTAGGCATTAGTTAGTCACACAATGTTATCAGATGTTGTTCTTTTGCTATACAAAAATGTGAGTTTTGTGATTCAAATTTTATGTTACACTTTTAATTGCAGAGGAGGGCATACACTATGTGCATTAAGAGGACTTCTGAATGTAACGATAAGAGTTCAACTTCATGACAAGTCATTGAAAGAGTATTTTTTCTTTTCAAAAAGTCGACTGAAGAATGACTGTTCACCACGGAAATGATGAAAAACCTGGCTTTACATATTCCTGAGCAGCATGTTTCTGACATCAAGTTCCTACTGTAGTTTAAATAGAATGTAGACTAAGATCAGAAAACATACCATGTTATATGCTAACAATAAATTATTGACATTGGACAAAAAGCACACAAAAAGATACAGGACCCCTGTTACTGCCTTCTCTCCTTTATACAATTTTACATTGTACAGCTCGACTTTCCTTACCTGTCTTCTTTGATCACATCCACAAAGTGAGCATCTGTCTTTTCTCTGATGTTTTTGAACCTCAAAGGAAGGAGAGCTGATTGATCCAGACTCACTCCACCCCATCTTCCTTTCTCTTGCAACATTTCATAAAGCGAGGTTTGACTATTACTGAGCTTTTCTTCCTGTGGAGGACTCAAAAGCCCATTCTGAGTCTTTGGACTGTGTCCTCCTGGAGCCTGAATGACAGAAAGCAAAACATACAAGGGGCATATTAGTGGTTGAGAAAGTAGACAAGAGATTTCACAGAGCACAAGTTAAAAGTAGTTCTTCCCGCAACACACTAAGCTTTTACCAGATCACGTCAAAGACCTAACTCTGCCTGCTTTGGAGTCATTCACATCTTCTGTAAGTGCATGCCTATTTAGGTGACGTCTTTTTGCTTTTTATGTACCAAGTTTCCAAGGAGCAGAAAAAAAAGTACATTTTCACACACATAATGAAGACCAACCACAAGCCCAAATTTCATTCACTCATCTTAAGGTCAAGATTCTTCTAAAAAGCTTTTTTACAAAACACAAATTACTTTCAACCAAAATGATTCTATTTTCATGGAACCTGAAGTTCCTTCTTTTACATTTTCTTTGGCCTAGACCAATTATGCACTGAAGCAGTTAAAAAAAAATTAGACAACCGAATATGGTTAGAATGAAAATGAACTGCAGTTAGTCAGGATCATTTTCAAATGCAAACATATATCAAACTTAGCATATTTGAATGCTCACCTCCCCCCTCCATGTCTTATCATTTATCATGTATCATTTATCCTCATCCTGAAACCCACTCATGACAGAAGTTTCTTCATTTCTGCCTGTACAGCAGTCAGCACAGCAGTGACAAGCTCCTCCAGAAGACTATTCTTGGATGCCACCGCAGTGACCATAAATACCATAAATATCATCACCACCCCAACCATGCACTGAAATATGTTACTTAGATTGTAAAATCAACTTAGTTAAAATTAAGAAATATCTGGTTTCCAGCTGCCCATACAAAATTAATTCAACCTCCTTGTGTATCAATCCTGTAAAGCAAATGAGGCACATGAATATAGGCAGGTATAATTAAAGGTGCAGACACAACCAGTGAAGACACCAGACTAACAGAACAGCAGGAGGATGTCACCTTGTGCAGGGAAGAGTCAGAAAGCACTCGGGCTTGGCTCCCTATCACTGACTGCCAAGACCTCAAGAACTAAAGTCATAACCAGGTGTGATGGAATGGTTCCCTGGAGCTACAGGAAAAGCAGGAGGAAGGTGGGCTGTGCTCCTCCTTCCTCCCGCCTGGGAGGGACGCAGGATCCCCACCCTGCAGGCTGCCCTGACAGAGGTGTGAGCCCCTAGAGCCATGTTTTGGAAGCCAGGAGATGAAAGGATTCCCAGTCTAGTTGCTTCTACCATTCACAACAGTTGTTTTGGCAGCTTGCAGGTGTTCACAGCCCAGTGATAGCATCTGATGAAGCAGAGTAAGAAATTTAGTAGTTACCTTGGTATATGCTGCCAATGTTTTGCTAAAGAATGTAACCAACAGAAGAGAAAGGTGATTTCAGCAAGACATATCTCAGCAAAAGCAGAGCAAAAAACTCTTGGACCAGTGCTTGCATATGACAGAAGGGCACTCTCCTGGTAAGCCAGAGGCACAAGAACTTTTCACATAAAACGTCACCAGTTTCTTTTCTAAGGGAAAATATTCAGCAGCTTCAGAGCAAGTCCTCCTGCAACCGTAACAGGTTATCTAGCCTACCCAGAGGGAACAAGGCTATGAAGCACAAGATGTACTGCAGTGCCACGGTAACCTCTCCGTTTTTGAGATGAGGAGTACTAACAAAGGCAAACCAAAGAGAACTGTCCAACAAATTGCTGTAAGTGAAGGGTCTTCATTGTTTGGGATTTTTTTTTTAATTTATGCTAAAGATTATATTTGCTCAGAGCACTTCCCAGAACAACTTGAGGCCTAAAAAAATGAAGGTCATAGTTACCACCTTTTTTTTTTTCCCCAGTAAAGAATCTTTCTCCTTTTCCTCACCCCTGCAGCAGATGTTGTTACTTGAAAAGCAGTAACCAAGAGAACACAATTTTTGCTATGAGCAGCTCAAATAAAAGATATGGACTCCTGTGCACTGTTTGCTTTCCCTGTCTGTTCTTCAAGTTAATCTGAAGAATGCAGTGAAAATTTCTGCTCTTTCAGAGAAGGTCAGCATGGACTTCTCTTGGCCTTTTCTCTTTAGCTCCTTGGCAAAGGCTCAAATCCCTAAGAAAATTCTTCCCTTCAGTCAGCTCAAGGTTTTCCTGTGCTGTCTCCACTCTGTTAATCTTAACAAGAGGGGATTAGAGTGTGAAACTGCTTGTGTGTAAGGAGAAAATCCCTATTTATTAAATGTTGTTAGCTCCAACATTACTGTGGTTTCTGATGGCAAGAGGCTGTACAGGTTTTTTTCAGCACTCAGAGATTTCATGTACCGTGCAGCAGTTTCCTCTCATCAAGAGACAGGGAGGCTCCAGAGGCTGTTGGTACCCATGAAGGTCCAAGGACATGGTTAACATCATTAACATTCCCTAAAGACAGGGGACATGAGTGCTGCAGGGCCAGGCGCAGTGATGTGGCATGGGAAGAGTACAGACTCCAGAGATGGGTAGAGGGAGCTTATGGCTCTTCTTCCCAAGAAAGCTGAGACAGCAGAGAAGATCTGAAAATCAAATGCCACAGCAACTTTGTGCATGTAGCTGTTCTTTAAGCTTTCAGTTAAACAGGCATCCCAGAGTTACTGGTAGCTACTTAACTGGTCCAATTTTTGACTTAGCAATAACTAAACCAAATCAAAGAAGGATATGCGATTGGGTCTCCACTACCATGTTTCTTCCAGTGAAATGACGGACATTATATTCAGCACCATACAGACCTCTTTTAAGCAAGGTTAGATGACTTGCTGATTAACACACATGAAGCTAATACAGCTGTAGCAGGAAGAAACTTAAAGGATAATTCTGATGAAGACAACATATGACATGAGGCAGTTGGTACCTAAGGAAAATCTCTGTTTGCAGTCGGTTCCTGGAGATCCCTGGCACGTGGGCAGAGGCAGCCTGGGGAAGAAGCATCTCACGCATACCATCTTGGCAGCCTGGGCACATCTCCCACAATATTTTCTGTCTTAAAGATCTCATGCTGTTCTGAGACCAGTACGTGCTGGCCACTCTGCTCTATCTCCCTCAGAGATGAAGGGATTATTATTTTATTTATTTCTTAAGCTGTTTCCTAGGAACCCTGGCACAGAACATAGTCTACTGGGTTACAAACCATTTCAGTCCAGTACACTAAGGCAGCCCCTGCTTCTGAGCTTACAATTTAAGCATAGGAGACAACAGGTCAACTACAGACAGAGAGCAGAGGGACAAACACAGATTAATGTAGATGTTCATCAGTGGAATAAACGCTGGCAAGTTTTTCCATTAGCTCTATATGCGAGGTGAGTTGTAAAGACAGATGTGAAGAAAAAAACCAAGACAGCTGTCTCTGAATGTGTTTATAAAATGATTCTCCCCAGCAAGGGAAAGCATTAAACTTATTTGAAAATATAAAAATCAGGTGATGAGCACTGGTATCCAGTCTGCATTTAGGCAGGAGCTTAATATTCAGGAAGGAGTGAGAGGCAACAGGCAGAGCAGAGAGGCTACAAAGGCCACGAACAAGACGACAAATAAGCACCGCCTAGTATCGTAGAGGAAGTAGCTGGCTTCAGTGAGAATATCTAAGCAACAGGCAAGGAAAGCAATCTTGGCAGCAGCATGCCAAATATGTAAGATGCTGTATTTGTTGGTCAGAAAAAGGATGCGAACTGACTTAGATGCTGTGAATTTCAGCTGTGCGCATGAGGAGGAATGACTCTGTCTTAGCTCAGAGCTCCAATGCAAAAGACACTGGCAAGACATAGGTGTAACTTGTGTCTAGGTGACACACAGCCAACTGGTGTAAGGGATGGAGAGCGTGGTAGTGTTGTTTGTGCCTCTTTCTTTGGGTAGCCTCAACATAATTTAGAGAGTCCAAATTTTAGGTCCTTCTCGGTATCAGACTGGGCCCATAAAATTACTAATAATTTTGAAAATTTGCAGGGGCTCAACTAAATTTTAGAATACAACCTGTCAAAATCAAAACTGGTTCTGCTGCTTAAGAGCTTGAATAAAGGAATAGCAATACAAAAATGGGAAAGCTAACTGAAGCAGAGAAATAAGGGAAAAGAAGGGTTAGTATGATAAATACTTAAATTACCTTCGTACTGTTTTTATGCTCATCCTGACAACCATTTTGGATAGCTCCTTCGTCTATGCTGACATCGCAGTGGGGAGCAAGGGTGGTACTACATGAAGGGCAAGGCTGCAATGAGACAAAAAAAATTTAGCCAGGAACATTTGGTGTCCTCATAGTATTATGCAATTTATAATTCGGTCCACTTGTATACTTGTGGCATGGTTAAAAGATAAACAAAGCTACAGAATGGGAAGCAGGGAGCAAAATTTGACTGGAACAGAATGCACCATTTCAAAAATAAATCACAGATTTTCTGTTTACTGAAGCTAAACCTAATCCAGGAAAGCTTTACTAGTGTAAGATCACAGATATACTGTAATCACTGCATACTAACAAAGGACCTCCCCAAGAAGAACAAAATACTCTTTAGTGAGAGAAGTGCAATTTTCTTGTTTAAAAACTGCCTGCAAAAGGATCTGAATGGCATTATGAGTGAAGACTTAGCACAAAACGCAGCAAAATTTTTAAAAAAAGCATGAAACACCATGATGCATTATGAACAGGGATGTACAAGGAAATGGAAAGCAACAAATCTGGAATTAATAAAGGGAAACACTTTTTCATATAGTGCTGTAAGACAGCAGAGTGGCGCTCTGGCTATCGTACATTGTTGAAGCCAACACCCAGCAAATGTCACAGGAAACAAGGAAAGCAAAACCATCAGGACTTGTAGCAGTTGCAGGTTATGCATTTAGGAAGCAACCTAAAACGTCGCACTTCAGCTTTTAAAACAATGTAACCCCTTAGAGCTAAAATGTGATCTTCTTAAAGGGAATTAATCCTGTATCTGTATCTTGCAAGTTCTTCGTACCTCTTTCCAGTCCTAGCCATGTCCATGCAGGATGCCGCATCAGAAGGACCCTGTGTCTGATCCCTATTGGCAATTGCTCTGCTCTGGAGATGGCCAGCTTGCCAGAAGTCTACTAATGGGTACAGAGACACCAGTCACCAGGAACAGCATGCTAAGTTCAGTGCACTGTACTCGATGGTGGTAGGTGATCCACTAAACACCTTCACATATTTTCCAACAAGTAAGTTGAGCTTTTGTCCCAGGCTCAACACCCCACATACATTTTATCTGTTTATTCTGGACTCAGGAGGTTCAGGCCTCTGTAGTGTATCATTCCTCTGGTCCAAAAACATGACGACAACTGCCTTCAGGTTCACTCCCTATTTCAGAGACCAGTGTCTATGTCTTTTCAGAACTGACTTCTCCATCTCTGGTGTCACACCTGAAACTGAATAATGCAGCATCTTCAATTTTCAGGTTGTGTGACTGCTGATCCACCTAATCACTCAACAAAGCCTCTCAAAGGCTTTCATGAAGACTCTGAGCCTTCTTAGCAGCCAGCAGACCATCATATCTGCTGCTCCTCAGGAGCATGGTCCGGCTTGGGGCACTGAGTACTGTGAGTTTCCTAATCTGGCATCAGATAAGCAAGCTACTTCCAGTTCTGAACCTGTACAGTCTGAACAAATATCAGTGTACTTGAAGAAACTATTAAGTTGGTTCTTAAATGGTTTTGTTTAAAAATAATCTAGGACTAAATATCATATGCTTTGGCCACTCTGTGGAAGGTAATATTACATGGCTTTAAAAATTAATATGATGATGGGCTAATGAGCTTCCTATGCTCCTCGAGCGTTAGCTAGTTAGCAAAACCAGATACCTCTAACATCAAAAATAAAGAAAATACTCCCCGTTTGATCTTGCTAATAAATCAGCAAGACCACCTCAAATGCTTAGCTCCTGGGGTTAAACCAGAAGACAAAAATCTCAGAAAAGAAGCCTGACCTTTTGAGAAGAGGCGGAAGTCCATCTGACTTACCCCATGTGTTCAAGTCAGTATCATTAACTTCATTCTCTATTGTAGACACTCGAACAAGCTCAGTGCATATGTGACCTCATCACGATAAATAATACATTAATGTACTTTCAGCAAACACCAAGACAAGCAAAAGTACCTTCTGTTTTCATACCAAGAGATGATTAAAATGTTTTTACAACAGCTTATGATTCTCCGTCAAGTAAGGGATTTTATAAAATATGATAGGGAAAATAAACCGATACCAAAACTGGTTAAGCAAGTTACAGTGTTTTCATTCAAAAAAATCAGCTGTTATTATAGGTTTACTTGTAGTTTTTAGCCTCTGTCTTCAACATTTTAATTATGTACACGCATTTTATTGATATCCATACTGCAACAAGGTTTGCAATTAAATGAACTACAGATACACTGCAGGAGAGGAGGAAAAATAATTCCCTTCATGGATCAATTACTGTTGCATTCTCCTTCCTGACTTTCCTTAACAGATCTTGTCCACTAGTTCAAGCCCAAAATGTGAGAGTCATCCTTTGCACCCAATATGGACACTTATTCCCTTAAAAAAAAACAACAACAAAAAAAGTTCAACTTGCCTATAATTTTGCCCCTCCTACTTAGCCTCTTTTGCAGAGCTGGAGTCATCTCCTCCTACACTGACACTGTTTACAGTTTTGTATTTAAAACAGTTGGCATGTAAGTCATGATTCTTTTGCAAATTATTATCTCCAGACCCTACCAGCAAGCTGCAGGCTTTAAAAAGACAAAAACAAACCACTGTAAAAAAGAAACTCACTCCTTTTCAAAAATTGTGCATGATCTGTGATTAAATTGCACAGTTTTTCTTTATGGGGATTTTTTAATATACATATATATTTATTTAGCACTGTAAGACCTACTCTAGCATGTCTGGCAAATTAAACATTCCTTGAAAGCTTGACCCAGCCTTCTCGGTGCATAATCACTCCAATAAGACTACCCAGCAGACAGAAGGCTGATGCACATCTACACTCAAAAGCGTGCTGTGGAGTTTGGAATACCTGTACCTAGCCATGTTGTGAGAAGCAAGTAAGCTTTGCACTCCCATGCTGCAACTACAGTCGCAGAACACGTTTTTAAGTAAGTGCTCAGCATTCGCATGATTGCTTCATCACTATGCTATACGCATTCTGACACGGTTTGTGGCATGCATTATACGGATGCCTATCAGACCGCAGTGAAAGCTGACTTTGGGGTCATTCAAAATTCACTCCAGCATCAGTGTATTTTGGGCAAGACAGGAACACTATTTTCAAAGAGTTGTGAGGCTGCTTAGGAAATCACTGGCCAGACCTGCAGTGCTCATGCAATGAATAAAACCAGGTACTTATAAGCATACACTCAATGCAGTACCTTTAGGACAACAGTAGATAGTGTATCCAAGAAGGCTGAAGCTGAGCTGGCCCTTGTCCTAGATGCTCTTCTGAAGCAGCTTCTTTTAGCTTCTCCTTCACTTATTCTGACAGCCACATTTGTACTTTTGCACTGTGCAGACCATCATTCAGCATTTAAACAGCAATTAACACCCAGACAAGATGGTCCCAGAGCAGAAAATCGGGGACTGGGCAGTAAACAAAACATCATGGGCCAGCAGCATGCCTCCACATTGCATACTAGCTGTTTAGGAATAGTGGTGCATCTGTATCTACGCTTCTGCAGAGTAAGTCACCCTATGTTTTAGAAAACACATACGATAGCTGAGCCTTAACAACAGATTTCATTTTGGACTTGAGTCATTTTAACAGCATGTACCACAAGTTAATACATAACAAATTTTATCAAATCCTAGCTGCAGTCAGGTTGGTCAGTCCTGTAGTTCGCTGTAGTTTCATAGTCCTCCAGTTACAGCTTACTTTGCTGTCTGACATTAACAAAGCATCCTCGCTTTCTCTCAGAACAGCAGCCTTAGTTTTACTGCTTTAATCCCTCCTTTCTTGCTCTGCTCCACAGACAGGCAGCTCAGTAATACTGCTCCACTTGGTACGTTCTTCTTCCTTCACTACTTGAAATAAAGGAGTTTCTACCCCTTACTGCCACATCTGTACCTCTGCATGGCCACGCACTGGGCAGCACAGACGGGCTTATTTGTACAGACACGCGCTGACTGCTCAAAGATGTATTCTCCTACCTTATTTGCTAGTACCTTCATTGAAAGACAAGAGAGAGCTGGAAAGCTGGTGCCTGATGGATGCCAAATATATTCTATCTTACACGGGAGAAGGAATAGAAAAGTATCACCAGCAACTTGGATGCAGTCAAACCACACACAGTGCATATTTTGGGGAGGAATAAAGATGGCTACAGCTACCTTCTGTAGTTAAGCAGTCCTGGCTTACTCTGTAAGGAGCTCACTTAACTTTGGACCATCTCTTTGGGCCAGCCTTCCAGCTGATCTCACTTGTCATCCAGTGTTTTTACTCCAAAAACTTAAAACCTGGCACAAAGGCAGGGTATATGCACCCGACTCATACTTTCCTAATCCAGATTACATACAAGCAGCAAAAATGGAGCAGCATGGAAGTCACCTCCCTATCAACTCTGTCAGTTAAATCTCAAACCTGTGTTGAAGAGATCCTGTCAGGACTAAACACACTGAAGTCTAAGGACAGTGACCTGCAGATGACCACCTGTGGTTCTGACATTCGTGCCCAGCTCAGGCAACCCACGACAAGGAACTCTTAGCACAAATAAAAATAGAGAATAGACATCTGTTGTTTGGGAAATCTGTTCTGAGCTGGAAGGTAGAGACTAACAGCAAAGCTTCGAAGAAATACACATTGTTCCACAGATCTTACGAGAGGTGCGAACATAACAAAATGTCATCATTTCTCTAAGCTGAATCCGTACAAGTCATTATCTTAGTTCTAGATATAGGTTTCTAGAGCAAGCAGATAAAACACAATCTCATAGCCCACCGGAGCATTTCCTCCCACCACACAAACAATCCTGTTATCTTTTTGTGGGGGTGTCTGTTATACACTCATATGAAAAGGTTCACAGGTACATGACCTGCAAAATAGAGGAACGGCAGAAGCAGGGTGCAGCAAAAGCAGAAAATCATAGAAGTTACAGTAGCTGCTTAAAGGATGTTCTTTATTACCCCATAAAATCAAGACCACTGTAAAAGCAGCATTGACACCTCAGTCTTGAAATTTAAAAAAAAAAAAAAAAAAAAAAAAATTGAAACCACCTTTAAAAAGTGTTCGTTTTACTTTGGGGATTCCTTGTCAATTGGCAAGGCATTTTACTTCGTAAATCTTTTCATCCCTCAAACTACGTTTCGTCACTATATGTATATACATACATGTATACATACATATATATATACACACACACAAATATGTAACGCAGTGCATAAACAAACCTGTAAGGGTTCCCCATCCACACATCTCTCCGTGGCTTGCACAGTTTGAGATCTACGCTGCTTAGGTTTGATACAAGAACTCACCTTAGGTTTTTCTGCATGTTTGAGAGTCTTTGTCAAGTCACTGGCGTTCTCGGCTGACGACGCTCCCTGTATCCTGGCTCCATCTCTGGCCTCCAGGCCAGGAAGCAATGCTTGTGAACAGCTGCAGTGGGGCTCCTTCACCTTCTGACCAGAGATCAGATAGGTCTTCAAACCTACAGAAAAAAGAAATGAACAGTCAGCACTGCAGAAAGACAAAAATAACACTCCTTTGGACTTCTTAGATATGAAATACAGTAACTATCAAAGCACTATCAAGGCTCGGGAATACAGCACACAAAAAAAGATAGTGGCTGGGAACAACCACCAGGAATATAAAGATGCTCTGTGTAAAGTGGTGGCAATTAGGATTGCCCAACATCTGCTGTCCCAGACACAAGAGACTGCTCTAACACACAGCAACAGCCAAGACTGACACACAGTTTCTTTATGCCATTTTCACTCATGTACTTCTGAAAAATAGAGCTAAGACCTTATGTAATGCTTCCAAGTTGTAATTTGAGGTCTCACATTAACTCTTTACTTCTGGAAAGGATTTGCAGCCTGTTCTTCAGTGATATCTGTGTTAATATTCTACTTCTGAAAAATCAGCATGTATTCCTCCACTTGCACTCTCCATTTGTCAGAGAGATGTCATGAAGATTGCTTAATGCTGGTAGCACATCCAGAAAGGAAATGGCGTTTAAGTGCTAGAAATTCTGATGGGTTTTCATAGTTAGTGCAGACTTCACATTTTTAAAGAACAAAATCAATCTCTCTCTCTTGCATGTACACCCACACACACTCTGCAACTGTTGTATGAATTGAAGCATAATCAGAAAGCAGATTCAATATTAAAGCCCAGGCTGGTAAATACCATGCTGTATCAAGCTGAGCTGTATCAAAAAAGTGTTCAAAAAATAAAAGATCTGAATTTTGTTTAGAATATCGCTTATTTTACTTCCTTGAAACTTTGCGTTATGATGTTCTGGGTTATTTCTAGGCACAAAGACTAAGAAGGAGCTACTAATCACACTGCTTTCTGAATTCAAATGAGTTAATTTTATTGCCACTGTATGGGAAATCTCCCACTCAGCAAGGAAGGGCACTGATGCGCTCCAAAAAGCGTGGAGGTCATCAGCTCACAGAACTGGAAAGTGCTTGTTATTTTGTGGTACCAGAGCCTGTTGTCCCGTGTGACTCTGCAGCCAGCCTCTCACTCACGGGACAGCTGCTGGTTTTGTATTTGGGTCAGCTGTGCATCACCCCCCTCCCTTTTTCTGATACTTGTCACCCATTTGCAGCCAGACACATGACTGTCACAGCCATCGACTGCACTCGATTGCCTCCATCCGTAAGCTGAAAGCTGGAAATAACTATGTCAAGTTGCGGCCCTTGGAAGAGGGCAGGTTTCTGTTCCTTTTAAGGTCATTCTCTCATAACCTTCTTTACAGACAGAAAATCATATTCTATAAACCTTTTTTTGTCTGTAATATGCAACACAGACAGTACTTTGACTATAACCTTTCCAATAAAAATAAGTTGGACATACTAACAGCAATTTTGCAGTTTCTCTGTAACCGAAGCTCCCAAACACTTCTACAACCAATGCAGAAACCTGCATCTGTATCGACCATTTCAACCTCAGGCTCAGAAGCTGCTGGGAAAGCTACGGGGTTCTCACAGCCTCTCCAAGCTCCAGAGCACTCGCTCTCCTAGTTGAGATGTTGCACTATAAGCCAATCTTTATTTTTATATCACTTATAGTAGCGCTTGGATTTTATTTGGCAGTGCCGCTTAATAAAATCCTGAGCTGCTGCTGGCTTCCAGATGTAGGGCTGTCTCTTTAAAACTTATATTGATGGGGGTTGTCATTTAAGGAATTCACCACAATCAGCTTACAATTATGTTTACTGTGGTAAAAGCTAGATTACTTTAAGCTTACTACGCCTATTTTTAAAAGCTACCTTAAAGCAACAGGATTATTTTCCCACTCCTATTATTCCTCTATTTTTTTTTTTCTAAATGAACATATTTTCTTTGGGTTTTGTATTTTTGAAAAGGCACTTTTTATGTCTTACTGTGCTGCACAGCATAATTATTTTGTCAATCTGTTGCATACAGTAAAATTATCTCCAGCTTGAACTCCACACCAAGAAAAAAGCGAAAAGGCTACGGGACGCCAGTAGCTGAAAACGTGTTTGGGAAAGCAGAATCCATCCTCAACCCAACCTGAAACCACAGCACGCTGCGGCTCCTCGGCCCCGCTCCACCCCCAGTCCTTCCCATCTGTGGCAAACCCACCAGCCCGCAGCCGCTATCGCCATGTTTTGCAACGACAGCTGCTCGCACCCGCTTTGTCCCACAGGCTTTAGCTGCAGGGTTTAAAGTTGGCTAAAATGGCTGGTCATTGGCACCGAGAACAGACTATAAAAATCTCTTTATTACCTCCTCATGCTCCCCAGCCCCGCCACGTCCGCTGAACAAGGAGCGTTACTCAAAATGGGTAATTTGAAATCGGACAAAGAAAAGCCAATATCCTGCAGAATCACAGCATACTTTTAGTAAGAAGTCAGCAGGGCTACTCCTAGTGCTGAATGCAAGGTCAGGGTCTCAGGAGAGCAAATAAGGAAAAAAGGTTATGGTTTGGAAAGTTTTGGAAAATTAGGAGGTGTAAAAATCTTTCAGCTTTACCGAACTTCACTAACATTGCCTACCTAATACTTTGTTTGTTATTAAATCCTTCTTATGACAGGAAAATTTGATTTGCTTCAGTATTCCTTGCAACTCTGTGACACTTCACAAAGCAACTCCCACATACAGTCTGAAATATTTCGTTACAAAAGAAGGGGTCATTAATTCAGGAGAACTGTATTGGTGTAACTAAAATGTATTATACAAGAACAGTATTCTTCCTCCTTCTACATCTCCAGTGAATTAGTACAATCAACACTCTGTCATTTTCCATACAAACGGTGTATGGAGTGAAAAACATTCACAGCACCATGCAGCTCATTTAAATCAATTAGGTAATGCAACAAAATTAAATGAATAAGCCAACAATGGTGGAGCTGCTATTTTATGTGAAAACCAGCAAACACAGTGCAATTTTTGGTGTGTTGCTGTGCAATGATTTAACTCAAGACATGGCAATGAAGAAAGTGCTATGAGATGCTTATACTGCCATTTATAAAGGCAAAGCTCATCCATTCTTCCCCTCCTGCCATTCTCAATCTTATACTCGTTCCCTTCCCCCAAATTTATTCAAAATAAATGCTGAAAAATAAGACAACCTCAAACTGCCTGATAGCAAATCTGTACTCGGTCAGGCTTTATCCTGCAGCACATTTCTGCTTTTTCCAGAGATGGCTCTTGGAAGCAAAGACGGGGAACTGGCTACAACAACCTACCTCCAACACACTAATCTAATGTACATAGTATTTTCTGCCCTGGGGAAAAAATGAGCTACATCATTTATCTTTGAGAAACAGAAGCCATTTCCTTCACTTGTCTTCAAGTTCTGAAAATCTGTAAGCGTTATAAAGAGTAACAGCTCCTGCATGCTGAGCCAAAACACTAATTTCTTTTCTACTTTTGAATAGTGACAGGGCAATGTCTGTATAAGTGTATTTTTGACAAAACAGTTAACAGGTGAGATGTCCACAGAACTACAGTGGGTTCATTAGTCCCACTAACACCGAATTTTAGAAGCATTAAGAAATTTCTATACTTGGCTCCTTCAGTTAGCTTTTCTTTTCATCAGTAACATTTCTCTGAACTTACAAAAACAGAAAACCATCCCAAACACTAAAAAATGCTCTTAACAACAATAAAAAACCCCATATGCATGCGCTCACGCACAAATTATTTTCTGTATGCACAAAAATAAACAAAAGTATAAATAAGGCTGTGTATAAACATCCCAGTCTTCAACCTGGTTTCAGTAGCGTGAGAAAACCCAGTCGTTGCAGAGCGACTGGGAAGTTCAGTAACACGGGCGCAGGCAGGGGCAGGCAGAGACCGGGGCTCCCTGCCCAAGCGCTGCCTCCCTGCCAGCCCCCTGCCTGCCGCTGGGTTATACCGAGGTGGGTCAGGCTGGAGCAACCCTACCATCCTCGACTGTAGCTGTGTTTGCAGAAAAAAACCTGTCTCAGGTAACTGGTGGGAAGTCACTTGCTGGGAAGGAAAGGGGAAAGGGAGAGCAAAGATGTTCTGGTACTTCAAGTCCTTAATTAAGTCATTTATTTCCTTTCTTTCATCTCATTTATCCTCATGACTTCAGGAAAGAAGCTGCTGTTATGCCAATCTAATCTAATTTTTACATAAGTAGAGGGCATCCCTCCATGCATCTTTTAAAGATGGGATGTCTTCTCCTACAGAAGATCTCAGGAGATGGACGATTAACACAAATACTGATAAGCAATTAGTAATTGGTAAGATAAGATTCAAGTTCCAATTTTTGATGCTCCACCTGTATGGAATTGAAACTTTTTAGCCCTCTATTGATAGCAGACAGGAAAATTAGTTTTATCTCTGGCAAATTGAAAGTGTCATACTTCTCACATCTCTCTAACAAACTTCAAATGCTTTTGAAACCCTCTTCAGCACTGCTTCTAAGAGACACCCAAAAAAGATGGCAATATTTCAGTCATGGTCTTACTGATTCATTTAATAAAAATACAATCCCACTCTTATTATATATCCTTGTTCCTCCCTCCATGAATTGCTTCACCTTCTTAGTTGCCATACAGGGAAACGGCATTTAACAGGTGACCCTACTTTTCAGAATAACTACTTCCCAGTATACAGCCCTCTGTTCTTTAAGACTAGTAATATTCCCTGTATTGATGTAATAAAATCCAAGTTGTGTTGATTATGCCCCCTTTTACCAAACAGCTTTATATTAATGCCTCTCCTTCACTGTTTCTCTTTGCATCATTTCCCTTAGAGTCCGCATACTTTAATCATTTAATCATATCTCTTTCCAAATAATTAAGTGTAAATCTATAAAACTACTTGAGCTCTATTTTCACAACCCTCTACTTTTGCAGTATCTTACCTCACAAAATTAGAATTTGCATGAAAACTGTTTCATCGTAAGAACCACAGTGACTATCACTCCCACATAAGACCAAGAATTACTTTCCAGCTAGAAAGTAATTGTAATCACCTGCTACAGTCTGCCATGATGAACAATGTTAGCTATTATCTTTCAATAATTTAGTATCTCGTTTTATATAACTGATACGAGTAAGTAGTAGTGGTATAAGAAGGACACAAAAAAAGCTCTGTGGTTCAGGACTGGCTTTAGTTCTCTTCTTTCTGACCTGATGGGTGGTAACTCACTTTTGGGTTATGCTTCTCTGCAATCAATCAGCTCTTGCTTTCTCTTTTTAGAAATACAATAAAAAGTTTTCTCCATGCCTTTTAAAGACATCATCTTTGCACTTTGCCAAAAATCTGGAAACGAACACACTGCTATTCAGCTACTGCCACTCCAGGGAAAGGAAACAGAGACCTACGGTTAGGTTTCCTCATACAATAAAATATGCTGCTATACAATTTCATTAGACTCTGACTTGCTCTGTAAAATAAATTATTAACTGCAATTTCTGGAATGTAATATGACAGGCAAATAACAAAAAAAACCCCCACCAAACCAACCAAAAAAAACCCCACCAACACAAAACCAAAGAAAACAAACCCAAACCCAAAACCCAACCAAAAACCAAACCAACAACAACAAACCCAAACCAAAAACGAACCAGAAAGGTAGTTACTACTTCTAACTGCAGTTTCTTTTTGTCATCTCTCTAACTTTTCCATGTTGTTTTTTTTTCCTTGTCAAAGCTTACATAATTTTTCAGGTACTAACCTAGCCTAATGTTTATGCAAGAAATAATACAGTGTATACCATCATTCCAGGAGCTTTCGTATCCTTTGTGTCCAAGTTGTTGCTGAATCTAAAGATGGCTTTCAGCAGCAAATACTCTCCCTCATTCTTAAAATTCAGTAGTTGCCAAATCTGTATTTATAGGGACTATTTTCTCACTTTATTAGACCCACTCTTGCACAGAGAGTTCATGCAAACCTCTTCCTTCCTCCCCAGCACAATGCTCTCATCTGTGGAACCAGGAACTGGTACTTTACACCACAACAAGGAACCTCAGAACTAGCAAAAGCTAAGCAAGGCCACTGACCTCCGAGAGCCCAATGGCACTGCACAGCAATACCGACATGCGCTGGTAATACGCTCAACGACTCAAAAGGATCAACTGCCCACAATATACAACTAGAACATAAAATGCTGCTCAAAACGCATAAACATTAGAAACTGAAGGACAGAAACTTTCACTTTATTTCACTAGAGAGCAAATGTGAAAACGGGTGAATATGAAGTTTGAAATACAAAGGTACCCAGTAACCAAGCTGAATGTAATGCCAAGAAATGTGCAACTTTAAAAGTAAATAGGGGTCGTTACTTACATTATTTTTCTTGCTTATTTTGCAATCTGTTTGGCAAAAGACTGTTACACTTAAGAAATAACTTCGGAGTTTTTCTCCTTGAGGCTTCTAATAATTTCATGATTAAAGTACTTGTGTACACAGAATTGAAGAGAGAAGCAAAAGCTCAGAGGAACATCCTTACGTGGGCAACAGCACCTGGTAAATACAAACTGGATAATCAAAGGGGTTGCGATATCCCTACAAAACATCTTTCGGTCAATTGAACTGTCTTAATTGCGAGGGTGGAAAAGCCACGTGCTAGTGATAATTCTACATCGCAACTTGCTGGAGTCGCTCTGACTTTGAAGCTCAACTTTAGGCTTTTGGTTTTCAGAAATTTAGGCATGTAAAGGCCTATAGGTACATTTTTAATTTCAAGCAAGCTGCTGCATTGTAATTAGACCACCTGGAGAGAAAATCGCAGTTCAGCATTTCATTTGCCAGGGGAAAAAAAAAAAAAAAAAAATCATTTCAGGGAAAAATAATAATAATTAAAAAAAAAAAAAGAATAAATTTCTGCTTGAGCCTCTGAAGCAGCCCAGAACTCGTGGGACTACGCAGTGCCAAAGGCTGTGCAAAGAGGCCACTTACAGGACAAGTGCTCGCAGCACCTTCCTCCCCAGAGAGGCAACATCTGCTTGCCCACGTTGAACAGAGGAAAGTGCAGAGCTTCCATGGCAGAACCTTACAGGTTCCCTCCAAGGCACCATGCCCAGGATGCAGAGTTGTTAGCCTGATCTTTAACTGCTTTTCCAGCAAGTCTACCAGATGCTCCAAGTGTGGAAACACTTGCCTAACCCAGCCTGCTAGCTGTGCCCGATGGGCTGTGCCAAACAGAGTTTATCTGATTTCCTGAAGGAACTACCAGCAGTTGTGTTCAAACACCACTAGACACAGCATCTAAGAAAGTACTGGTCTCCTTCACTCCTCAGGAAAGATCAGAGAGAAAGGAAGGAGTACTTAACTTGATATTTTGTCTTTATGTTTAACCTTTACTCCAGCTGTAAGGCTGTAATAGCTCCCACCCCACCCATACCCATGGGGCACTGCTTTTGCTTGCTTTTGACTACAAACTCACAGTTTCCTCATTTTTACTTTTTCTAGACCTTTACCTTTTTCACCATCTTCCCAGATAAACTAAACAGGATTTTCAGAGAGGAGTAGAACATGTTTCCATAACCATACAGGAAATGCACATTACTTTATTCTTTTAGACAACTTCCCCAGCATCACTGAGAATTACTTCTCTTTCAGGCACAGCATCTCTCTTGCCATCCTTCCTCCAGGTACTAGGGGCAGCCCGACAGACCACACCTCTCCCTCAGCACACAACCTATCTCTCAGATCCAGCAGGAGAGGTTAGTGCTGCAAGGTCCGATGGTCACAGACTTGCTCCTTGCAGAAGACCACAGGCAGAGGTGTGCTGCATTGCAGAGTCCCTATCTCTTGTCTTTTTCACGCCTGAAAGCAATCTGGCCCCTGCAGAGCCAAAGCCAGCAGATGACTTTACGCACAATTAAGGAAGACTTTTATTTTAATTCTTATAACCCTTATACAAAATGCTTGCAAATTTCTACTGCTTCTGCACAGTGTATGGTTTGTGTGCAACATTACGCACCACAGCAGTTTACTGAACACTTCAATATTATTAAATACAATCCAAAACCCCCTACATTATGATATCCATCCTTCTTGAAAAATAGTGGTGGAAGTGCCAGTAAAGTCAGACACAATGCATCCCACCAGTCTGGTAAGTGGCTATGTAGAATGACATAAAAATATTCCATTAATTTTGGGGTTTTTTAAAGCCCTAAAAATACTCTTAAGAATTGTCCTGCTGTAGTCTGGAATTTCAGCTTTCAATGTCCAGATATTTCAGCAATATAGCTGGAAACCAAAAGCACATCACTGTCTTTTATATCACTAGGCATTTTCTGTCACTCACACTGAAGGACTGTGCAAGACAACACTGGATGACTTTACGAAAAAGAAAAGTAATTTTCTCCAACCTGCAAGCCTGCATTTCCGATGAAGCAAGTCCCACCCTCTAACCCATAGAAACCACTTCTAGCTCAGTGCAAACAACAGCGCGTAACCCAAAACGCCTGGATTCTAACAAGCCAGCCTACCTGGAAAAGCACTTTGAATGTATGGAGCAGCATTTCCTGTGGCTAAAATTAGAAAGGGAATTTATGAGCCAACTTGTTATCTTACGTCTCTGGAAAGCAGAAACAATGATAATAAGAAACAGAACTTTATAGACTGGAAACACAAAAGAAATTCCAAAAAACAAAACCCCAAACCCATCTTCATAATCTCCAAAGAAGGACTGCAAAGAACCAGAGAAACCAGAGGTATCTTCTGTGTTATGGAAAACCACTGTTTTTCTTATGCCTCTTTCGTTTAGCAAAAGGCTTACTTTTGATCAGCTAACAAGACAACAGTGAGTTTGGAAAATGCTGATCAACAACATATGTGTAATTTTGGTATTCAACATGTGCCAGTGTCGTGGTTTAGCCCATTTTAAGTGGGGAACCCTGTACCCAAACCCACAATCTACATTTATAGCTAAACTGCAGAAATAAAGTTGCAGGCTGCTGGTGTATCCTCCTTCAGTCTCTTTTATCTTCTCACCTGTGTGTGTGTGTGTGTAGGGGGGGGGGGAACCAAACAAAAAACACAGGGGAGAAAATGGCCTAGGCACAGACATGCAGCTCAAACACAAAGGTCTAGCTACCACTGTTGGTTCAGGGATATATTTACATGTGTATTTTTAAATTTAAATTCTACTGGCAAAATGAAAGATGGGATGATGAGCGAGACTGATCCCTATCCTGGGGTTTACAACTGCCCTGATTTACCTTCTACTCCACTGGCTTTGCCAGTGCGCCACTGACTGCGGCCTGAAAACAAACAGCAGATGAGCCCATTCCCTGGAATGGCTCTTGGTTTTGAACTCATTTTTTACTCAATACAACTCACAGCTTGACACCTTAATAGGAAAGAAAAGTAGGTTTGAGTCAAAAGGTAAGCCTGAGATTTTTCAGTCAGAAACAGCATGCTCCACAAGAGAAGCCTGAAGTCCAGCAAATTTAGTAACATGTTGCAGATAAAAGATTATCTCTGTCCTAAGGATTCCTCACAAAACCTAAGAGGTATATGATGTTCCTACATTTAAAGTAAAAAGAAGGCCTAATTCCAGCTCTAAGATATTTGGGGTTAACTGGTAAAGATACTGTCTGGCTTTCACTCACACTGCTCAATCCTGTAAATTCTCCTGCAGTCTTGGTCTCTAATACCTTTGTGAAAACAAGTTCCATGATGCAATTACATGCGTGGAAAAGCATCTGCTATTATCTTATTGGCGTTATTTTTCACATTTATTGACTATCCCTTTGCCCTCTGTGTTAATTTTAACAGCTGGGAAGGAATGAGCATGATGAGAGAAAATGAAATTTTTGAACAATGTAGCTGCCAAAATAAGAGTCAACCAAGCTACACAGGGGCACAGCTTTTCAGGGGGTTCAAACTTCTTCAAAAGTTATAATATTCCTACCACAGAGTACATTTTTGGAAAATATACCTAAAGAATAATGAATTAGAAATTGCATCTAACTATGAATACAGCCCATTTAGAAATTCAACATTTGCTTTACTGGCTGGATTGTGAATGAGGTGCCAGCGCTGAAGAAACTGCAGAGGAGCAAAAGGGATGCTTTGCAACAGCGATGAAAACTGGGTAATCTCAGCCCCAGTAAAGCCACTCTCTAGCACTGCCCTGCTCATTACTACACCCACTGTAAATTGTGAGCTGTGGTATGGAGACATACAGCCTGCTTTGCATGGCTGCAGTGATGTAAAGCAGATGTAAATACATTTTAGATATATAACATGCATGTTTGGGCATGCTAGGGACTCTATTCTTTAAGAAAAATGATAAGGTCACAACACTGTAAAGTCTTTTGAAGACATTAAAGAGAAACATTTTCTTCCAGTTTCTTGTTTAGGGTGCAAATGTGGGTTTGGGTTTTTTTCCCCCCCTTCATAATTGACAAGAGAGTACCTTAAAGTTCAAAACCAGATGGCTAAGGCACTAACCAACCTTAACTTCTGCCTAGCCTTCCATTTTAACAAATGCAGGACCACGTATTGAGACTCAGGAGCTCCTCCGTAACAGACTTACATTATGTGCATCCCTGTGCTTACGTTAAATTACTGCTAGCGGCCAGGCCATGACAACAGCATGGAAGTCAGCAAGATGATGGAGGAAGCCTTCGGGAGTAGCTTCCCGAATAGTCTCTTCAATCCAAGCTTTCAGCCAGGCATCTGTCAACATTTCCCTGGTGAATTTGCACATGTGGGAAGTTCTGACATCCCAGATCGCTCAAAGAGTGCAACGATCCTTTGGGGATATGTAGCATATACTTCCAAAACTTCCTTTTATCATAAACAAAAAAGTGTCTCCAACTTAAAACTACATTTTACTCTGGGAGGGAAACAAGTGATCAGAAAATTGCATGGGGGATATCTCCAAGGCAAGGACTTCAAACAATCTATTGAAACAACAGAGATCATGCATAGATGAGGATTTTTCAGAAAAATTCCATTCCTCTAGATGGGACTTTTATACAGAGCCACAAGTGTTCCAGAAAGACATCCTATATATTAAATTTTCTTCTGCCCACATACTGGCTGGCATACCTCAGGAACTACAGATGGCCGTACCAGCCTCTGCTAAACACAGGCGGAATTTAGTAAGTTGAAGAGACAGAGGCTCCAAGTGAAAGTTTTGTCAGCTCTAGGCTCTCGGGAATGGGAATTTATTCATTTTAAACTAAATAGGAACAGCCTGATTCAAAGCGGTTAGAAGTTTATTAGAAATCCCACACAGGAAAATTTCACTTGGGACCAGAAGTTGCCACCTATCTTTTTGATTGATGTTTTAGAAATGATGAATAGCAAGCATACAGGATGCACAAAAGGATTCCAATAAAAAACAATAGTCTGATGCAACTGGAGCCTGCTCTGGCCCTTGGTAACAGAGTGAGCTATTGTGGCTCTCGGTACTAACATTTTTTTAATAGAATCCAGACAAGAGCACGCACCAATTTAAACAAGACTTTAAAAGTCTATTTTATTATACTGGTGCAATTTCTTTGTGTTGACAGGACTACAATCAGGCAGATTCCTTCCCTCTTGCATAATGCAGGTAGTCTGGATCTGACATGCTAAATCAGCATTTTATTTAAGCCAAGGCAATCCTACAGGCTAATTATGCCCTCGCGCAGAGCCATGCCAACTGCACCGCTCTCTACGGACTTGCAGGCAAGTAAACCTAAATCAATTAAGAAGCACATGCAAACCTACTATGAGCTGGTGGGCTCTGCGTGTGGAACTTTTTTTGGTTGGTCATTGTTAAAAATCCAGTCTGACATTTAAAAGGTAAAGTAAAAACCAGACACCATACTGTCACCTGCAGTTCTCAAAATTTTTTTTCCATGCAACTTATCAAACAATATTGAAAACACACAGCAGGCACCCACACTTTCACTTCAGTCAAAATGAAAGTGTATCATCTCAGACATCTTTGTGACCACATAGAAGAAAACTAATTCATGCGTTTCTAGATATCCATTACATACTGGTAAGAACAACCCTTCTCATTTAACCTTTCCTCAGTATTGGATATCCATATGCATTCCTTGTCACTTCTTCCTATTACAGAAACCAGTAACCAAATAAAAGCAATTATTTGAGAAGGTACAGCAGGGCTTTAGGAAATGCATACCATCAGTTCTGCTCCTCAATCAGACTTCACTACAAACTTTGGCCAGCTTTTCTCCACACCTGTTTATTTGCACTGAGGCATCTTTATAAAGATGACCCCTGCACTCTGCAAGTAACCCTAAATACTTAATCGAAAAGAATGAGACAGAAATATTCTCCAGACAATGAGAATGTTTTGTGAAATTTTACCAAAGTACCTTCACTGACATTACCTTGAGTAACACTTCATTAACTTGATTAGCCTAAGTCATACTTGGAGAAAATAAAAGATTTGTCCTTAAGGGACCAAATCAAAGGAAATAAATCTGCATATCATAGATAATTCCTGCATTAAAAATAATAGGATTTTTTTTTAAATTACATCTATCAGTTTTCAAAGTAAAGAAAAATATAATCTTTTTTTCACCTGTCATCAGAGCCTACCAGCACAGTTTGAAGAATTAACGTTTGGCTCAAGTGTTTGTTAAATACATTTTATTATTGTTAGATCAGTGAATAATGATTCCCCCCCCCCCCCCCAAACTCTGTTGCTCTTCAATCAGAACCGAAGAGCTACGTAGTGAGCAAGCACAGCTTCTACAGAGCTTGCAAAAATGTTGCTTATCACGTGGTAGACGGACTGGAGTGGAGCCAGCATATTTCAACAACATGGCAATCTAGCAATCCCCCTACCAGGATCACCAGCTGTAAGAATCGTGTGAGCATCAAGATATTTATTCAAACGGGCTACAAGAAACCAGATAAATTGAGATGATGTTGCACTACTGAATTCGGTCATTTCACAATTCCCCCAACATCGTGCCTTGTGCAATACAAACAGGCAGTTGTAATTCAAGGTAAGTTGTTATGAATAACTTATGCACCACTTGTTTACATGTGGTTGACAATTTTAAATGGTTACTAATTCAGTACTGGAAAATAAAACTAATGCAAATAAAACTGCTGCAGGAGGCACTTCAGAATAACAATATATAGTAGTAGTATAAACACTGGTAAGGTGGTGAAGAAGAAATCCGTAAGTGTAGCCACCACATAAGTATGCATCAATACACAGCTGTATTTTTAATCTAATTGGCAAACTTCACAGAATATTTGCAGTGTTTCTAGCACAAAACAAAGATTAATTTGAGAGCCGCTGCTGAGAACAGCTACTGTCATGTCTCCCCCAAGCAGAGAATATCATCTTTTCAGACAGTTTATTTCCCCTCCTTAAGTAACATATATAAACAAACAATCCTTCCCCAAAATAAAAAGAATTTGAAAGTCACAAAGAAAAGTTAAAAAGGAAGTATTTCCAGAACTATGTTTATTCACACAGTCAAAACGTTTCTGAAATTCCTTCCATTTCCTCTTTGTATGACATTCAGACAACCTCTAGTTCTGACACGACACATTAACCATCCCCTTCCTCTTTACCGTGGTTTTGGACTCCATGTCGGATCCCCAACATGGGTCCCTTTTACCCAGGACACGGTGCTAAACCCACCATGGAGATCGACCCTGTACCCTGTGTTGCTACCCATGGAACAGACCCTCAAGGACACGACGGCTCCTGCGATGGCTGGTTGCAAGACGGCACTCGCCACCTTGTTTGAAGGGCGCCATGCTCTTGGGTAGTTACGCTGATGGGTAGTTACGCTGAAAAGACAGACACAGCCAACCTCTCCACTGGAAGAGACTTATCCAACAGCTGATTTGACTTTCAGTTGTTTTCAGTCTGTGATTCTTAGATTCTGTGAATTTATGGAGTATCTGTTAGGAGTCTGTGAATGAAAACCAAAGAAAGCAAGCCTGCTGAGAGCTGGCTTCAAGTCTCTAAGCATGCCAGAGCACCCAGACCCATAGGAGTCTGCAAACCAGAGCAGGTTGAAAACCACCATAACAAGGGATCTTCTAGGACATCTTCTACTGCCCTCTCCAATTATATCACTGTCCAGTGGAGTATGCCACATCTCTTATTACTAGAAGACGACATGACAGGCAAGAAGGGTGATGGCACCCCCTCCCAACTACAAGGACAGAGAACCAACTTTCTGTCACTTGAGTAGCTGTTGAGGGTCTTCATCCCATCAGTCAAAGCTCCCAGCATACAGGAGCCAAACAGCTGGGTCAGGAGACATTAGAGCAAACAGGTATCTCATGCCAAGACTTAAACCATGCTACCTCTGGTCCTGTGCATTCACTTCAAATGCTGTATCACTCTCCAGTTTAGCAACTTGTACTTCACCAAATAATATAACATGATACATTAATCATAACTTAGATGAAACATGCCCATAAAATATAGAACACACGTAATGAATTTTCATGTATCCAAATGGTAAACTGCCTGATGAAATGAATATTGAGATTTCTCGCTTGTTACTCAACAGATTTGCTTGATCGTCATTACATCATGTCACTAAATCTACCTAGTGTGAATGATATTAAATAACATACAGTTAAATAAACATTCTCCAAATGCAAGTCCATTGACATGCTCCTTTGGCTCGTTACTGTGTTTGAAATGAGTTCATCCTCATACTAAGACCAACAAGTCTTTGCCCAGTGCTGATAGTCAAACGTAGTTTCAAGACTGAAGGAGATACTAACACCACCAGCTGACAAGCAAGTAGAAGTCTTTCAAGTGACATAAACCAGACGTGGGTAAAATCAGCATTTCTGTTGTTCCAAGGTTTGAATATTCCATAAAGCAACTGCTATTATTCTCTGCATTTGGACCAAACCTGGCAGCCTGCTTCATACCAAAGCAAGCCCCCAACAACCAGCTCCTCCATCAGCTCACATCCCATATTTGATTTCTTCATGCTTTGCAAAAACATTCTCAGACTTCGTGCTAATAACTAGGTGATTACATTTCAAACTTCCCTCAGGCTAAAAGTTATTACTGGGGAGTACAGGAATGTGTCTGGAATGCAAAAACAACTGGGGTGAAAAATCAGTGGGCTCTGAGCTGGTATAAATAGATAGTTCACTACGGAAACTCATCTCCTCTCAAAAAACCAAAACCACAAGACAGTGGCCCAGTATCTCCTCTAGTCAATCTACTGGTGAACCGATTCAGCCAGTCTCCTAGCTCTTAGGAAGAGGCATCTCATATCTACACAAAATACAATATAAATAATGTTTCTGTTATGCTTGCATGCTAGGTAGCTAACTAACCTGAGTGATCTGTTGATAAACTGATGTAAGAGACAATAGTTTTGAGATATGCCAAATACTTCACATTTTGGATAGAAATGGGAAAAAGTTCTTCTTGTGGAAGCTTTATCGTTAAATGATACCACATACCAGGTTTATTGACAGAAAAGTTTCAGTTATGAAAACTTACATTAGTCCATGCAAATTCCTGCATCACCTTCCACCTTGTAGTGCCCGGGCATCTTCAAGCAGAGTATTAAACCATGAGATCAGCATACATAGCATGAAAGGCTGTTCTCTTTTTCCAAACCCTCTGCAAAGGGTGTTATAGCACATAGCAAGAAAGTAGCCCTGCAAGGTACCTATATAAATAGGTACAGGTATTTATGGAAATTAGGGGATCAGCCCCCCGATTTTTGGGGCTTTGGGCTGGTGTTGTGCTATACCTGCATAACTTAAATCCCTTCTCATTTAGACATGGAGTTATTAGAAGTCACTTAATCATTTTGAAATAAGGTGTAAAGGACACTGGAAAAAGTAAAGATCATGTTTCAGGTCTCCAGAAGAAGATTCTTGTGAAAGCTATGTGTTTAATTGTAACCATACCTGTGGGGGGGAAAAAAAAAAAGCTAAAAAGAGACCCTAAAAACCCAAAAATCAAGTAAAAGCACAGAAACAAAAGAAATACCCCCTCCCCTACCTAACCCTAAAAAAGGGCTCTTAGCTACAGTAAGCAAAATTGAAAGAAATCTAAAGGCTAAATATTTCCCCGACCCCCGTATTTGCTTCTGTGCTACCGTTGCCATTTGCTGTCAGAACTCTGTCAGAATTGGAAGGCACACCTCTCCGGTCCAATTTCTTTGTATTTCTACCTAATCACTTGTCTAATTAAGTCTTTCATGATTTATTTGAAGATCCAAGCATTCAGAAACAAAATTCCTCAATAAAGAATGAAGTACTTCGTGGGATTACTCTTTCCCCTAGGTTAGGGATCAAGGTTTCTGAGAAACATGATGAATCACAGTGGGTTTAGCTTAATCATCTTAAAAAGTTGTTTTTTTTTTTAAACTGATAAGCAATTCTTTTTTCAAAACTATCTAAGAAACACTATCACCTTGTTTGAATGAGAAAGAGAATATGCTTTTTATTACCCTCACACTTGTACATACTATTTTATGTAAAGGGAGCATTTTATAACCAACTGCTGATACTTTTTAGTACCACCCTGAGATAACCAGTATTATCTCTTGCTGGTTTAGAAGCAACAGCATATCTAGAGTATAGCAAGACAGTTGCAAAACTGAGAGATGCATAGGAAGTTTCAAAACAGAAAACTGACAGTGCTAAAATCACCCTTCAACTTGCAATGCCATCCTTCAAGGAAACTGAAATTAAATACACTGATATGATGAAATGGTTTTAAACAGAGTGTATGACTTACAGGTGAGTTCACAGGTTATTCAGTACACATATTCCCTGTCACTAACCTCAATCACACGAGTCTACATCTCAGTTTTCACATAATTCTTGTGTACAGCGAGATCTCTACTCTTTGTGGGGATTTTGCCCTCCTCCTGGGTGGACTTCTGACTGCACTTCACTCCTTCTGTTGCTCTTGCACACTCTCCTTTCTTAACCAGCAATACAAAAATTATAAAAGAATTTTAGGTCAAAATAAACAGTATGAATCCCAAATGATTAAAAAGCTTAACAAACTTGTTTAGTAAATGTTTACTTATTAAAACCAGTCAAAATTAAACAAATACTTTGTGAAATTATTTTTAATGTAAAGGAAGACATGTCAGTGCTGTGGGCATCATGTAGAAGTGAGACATTTTTCTCCCTTAGAAAGCATCATCATAAGATATCTTAGAAACACCAGTGGATCAGAATTATATTACAATATATATGGGCATGCAAATATACACTACTAATACAGCACTATTCCACTGGAGCTTACAGAATGAACATTTCTTCTGCGGGGAGGAGGAATCAGAAATTGTACAAAAATGGGCAAGCCAAAATTAAATGCATTATGCAGCTTACAGTTTTTGAAGAAGGCTTCACTGATCTCCCAGCGCAGAGCTGCAGCTCTCTGCTGAACAGAAAAAGGCCCAACAGGTTACATGCATGGCCAGCCGTTTTTGTTCCACTTGAGACACTTCCCTAGCACTATCCTCCTGCAGAGCACAAAAACCAACCTAAAACAAACTTTTTGTGCTAAACCCATAATTCCATGTCTTTTTCTCCAATTATCTGCCTAGTCCAAGAAAGGATGTTTTAATTTCTCATTGATCCAGGCCACTGGAATTTCATGCAAGAGTTCACTTGGGAAACTGAATGGGAGCCTATAAACTTACAACTGAGAAAGGAAATACTTTTCTAATAGTTACTGGAGGGCTCCACTGAGTCATAACTGTCTATCGAAGGTACTACACAACAGCTGGATGTTCTCTTTGTAGAGTACAAAGAATATATAGAATATAGAAATCATAAAGTGTTTCTTAAAAAGAATTTCTCATATGAAGCATATACAATTTTTTAATTTTTTTTTTTTTCATTTATGAAGCTGCCACAATCTTAAGGAGAAAACTCTGGTTTTAGAAAGAAGTGTGCTTTTCATCTTTTATGTCAGAAGCATAAATGTTGTTTATTTTAGAGGAAAACTGATTATTTTAAGTCTGCTCTCCCATTAGCACCAAAGCACAAGCAAAGCATTTGTCTTTTCAGCTGGAGCGGCATGGTGCACACATCCAGGATAGCTGCACTTTCTCTCCAGAAACCAACAAGCACAGAAGCCTGGAGGTAAAAAGAAAAAAAAAAAAAACCAAAAACCAACCCAAACATGTAGATGTGCTCAGTGAAGCTTGAATCTGATCTTCTGGTGTGAAGCCTGTGTTGCTTTTAGATTGCCACTTTATCTACCAGAGGTACAGCAAGTTCAGGAAAAGATTTGCCAACTCAAACAGGGAACTGTTGTGAGGACTATCACAACAGCTACGCTTTGTTCAAGATAACAAGGTGATTTCGGGAGTTCCACTGAGGGGCCCATAACAACATCAGAAACCAAGCAAGATCCTACAGGAAAAAAACAGTATTTCAGGAAGACACAGAAGAGCTACTGCTCTCAAAAGCAAATAAAGAAAAACACTGGGTACTGAAGTCAGGCTAAGCCCATTTTTGCCTGATGCACTTAAAAACACTGGGCAAAGATGCTGGAGCCTGCTGATCCCAAAAGAGAGGAGCATGCAATTCAGAAGCTGCCCTGAGAAACCAACCCTTCTAAAATGCTTCAGTTGATATGCTCTTTTCTGGGAAAAGAAACTTAGAGGACAACATCATCTTCTAGTCCAAAACAAAGAATCCACTGACCTCCCCAAAGGCTCTTCATCGTCTTTATTATCTGTGACAGAACATGTAACAAGAGCAGCATCCCCGGACTGTACCCCCAGAGCAACTCCTCACACATCTCTCGCAAGCACCTGCAGTGCTGCCGCTGCAACTCAGACCCTCGTCGGCCAGTGTCTCCGTGGGCACTGCACGGACCTGTGCAGCTGAGGAACACAGATTCATGCTGTGCTTGCAGCAGTGCCTCCAGAAGAACCCCTTTGTTGCACTCTTCTGAAAATGAAAACAAAACATGTTCCTTTCCCTCCCTCTATACTTCTGTTTGTAACCAGATGGATCTGCACATCTCTATCTGCACGTTTTTATCCCCTCTGTTTGTCTCCTTCTAATAAGAGGAGGAGGAGTCAACCTTGTAATTACATTTTGGAATATTTTTCCTGAAAAAAGGGGGATAAAACCATGGATTTCTGTTAAACTGAGCACAGAGTGGAACTTCCAAGTCTTATGCTGCACTCAAGAGACAACACAAGGCAGGCCACACAAGAGAGGAGTCAGAGTTGGGCTCGAAGCCTGGCAGTCCGATGGGAACTTCTGGCCAGCTTCTTCCCCAGGAGACAGAGCTGAACCACCAACAGGTTAGACAGACATTGGGACATGCTTCACAACCAAGAGTGGCAATGGCTTCTGAGAATCGCTTGCATGTTGCCTTCTCTGGATCCTTTCTGCAAACTCCTCTGCAGCCAGCAGTACTACAAAGAAACCTCCTTGATGGTCAGAAATTAAACTTGTCAGATTGGGTCTGGCAAACCAGTGTGAAAGTTCCCTTCTTTACTGAGTAGGCTCAACCCACCCTCCCACTGTAGCAAAGAGCCACCAACTGCATCAGGTTTTGTGATTAAGTTCTCCAGCTGCATTCTGGAATCTCTCTTACACAAGCAACCAGGTTTCACCAAAACATATGCTAAAGAAGAGCCCAAGTCCTTGCAAAACAGCTGAAATCCTCCATACAATTTGCAGGAAGGGGGCAGGAGACTGATTTTTCCTCTCTCAGCCTCTTCTACCATGCTTGCCTCCACACAGATGAGTTGCAGTGGTTATGGAGAAAGGTGTCCTCTCTCCTTGTAACTGTCTCAACATGAAAGCAAGGTTTGGCGCTTCCCCCTGTGTTGTGGTTTAACCCAGTAGGCAGCTAAACACCACACAGCCAGCAGGATGAGGGAGAGAATTGGGGGGAAAAAAGTAAAATTCATGGCTTGAGATAAAGACACAGTAATAGGACAGAAAAGGAAGGGAAAATAATTAATAATAATAATATACAAAACAAGTGATGCACAATGCAATTGCTCACCACCCACTGACTGATACTCAGCCAGTTCCCAAGCAGCGATCACTGCCTCCCAGCCAACTCCCTCCAGTTTCTATACTGAGCATGACGTCATATGGTACGGAATAGCCCTTTGGTCAGTTTGGATCAGCTCCCTTGGCTGTGTCCCCTCCCAGTTTCTTGTGTACCTGGCAGAGCACAGCAAGCTGAAAAAGTCCTTGAGTAGTGTAAGCACTACTTAGCAACAACTAAAACATCAGTGTGTTATCAGCATTATTCTCAAACTAAATCCAAAACACAGCACTATGCCAGCTACTGGGAAGAAAAATAACTCTACCCCAGCCAAAACCAGGACACCCTCCCCATTCTGCTGTGCTTCAGAAACAGTCTGTTTTCTTGAAGCTGAAGAGGTAAAATACTGGATATCTCTCAGATGGAGTTACTTGTCATCTAGTGCTGGTACACAGGCTTGGTCTGCCTCCTCTCTACAAAGAGCAGGAGCTCCTCAATTTCCAGATCTCATTCTAAGCAAGAAAACAGCTCTACGTTACCACTGAGTTCATGGCCAATGTCAAACTGGGGGGGACAGGACACAATGACATGCTGGGAACAGTCAATAGACTGGTAGACCAGTCTGCTATTCAGTGAGACCTCAGCAATGACAGCATACCAGTGAGCACTTGAGGTGGCACTTGGAGAACCATGTCTAGTTTTGGGCTCCCCCACACCAGAGAGACACCTGACACAGTGGAGTGATGCCAGGGAGGGCCACCACAATGATTAGGGGGCTGAAGCAGACGATGTGCGAGGACAGGGCTTCAGCAGCTTGGAGAGAAGATGACAGGAGGGTAGGGAGAAGACAGACCTGGGCTCTTCTCAGAGGTGCACAGCAACAGGACAAAGTATGATGAGGACAAAATTATAGCTGAGAAGATTCCTAACAATCAGCTCCAACTAAACCTCTTTTAAGTACGAGTTTGGACACGACATCTTCAGAGGTCCCTGAACAACTGATGTTATCCTGTGAAGCCAAATGGCTGCCACACAGAAAACTATAGGAAAAGCTTTGCTTGTCTCAAAGATCTGCTATGTGCCTGTTTGGTTTAGATTATCATTGATCCAGCAGAAGAATACATAGCAAGGAGGAAGTTTTCCAAGTTTTCGTCATATTTCATTTAAAAAATTCCTCTTCATGCCCTAATCTTCACAAAGAAACATCATACTAGATGAATTTTATCAATTCAGGTAAATCTGAATTCATCGTGAATTTTGTCAGATTGACAAAAAAAGTGGGCAAACACTGCTCAGTAACCATCACCACCACTCAGAACAGCAGCTCTATAAACATACCTGCATCTTACAAGAAACTCTGGGTGCTGCAATAAACGTTATAAGCCTGTACATTATTTAAAAAAAAAAAAGCTATCTTTTTCAGTTGAGATTTCAACATGTTTCCTTCAACATTTTTATTGCTATTTCTTCAGAAACAACACTGTTTAACATCAAGTGTATTAGAAATTCCCACTCTGTTCTCCGACTGAGGAGTTTCCACCATAACCCTCACATGGCCTTGGAAAATGCTGACCACATATACTGAAATTGTATTTATGCACTGAAAGCTTCATGAAACACCTTCAGTGAGATGCCTATATGGGGCAATACCTTCTAAATCACTCCTGATATGCAGTGATAAAACAAATTTCAAGTCCTGTCGTTGAAAGAAGAAAGACTCAAGAGATGAACTGGTTTACCTGACTCAAATCATGAAGGTTACATCTGAAAAGTATCAATTTTAAGTGTTAAAGTAGTTATTTTTGTCACTCCCGCTCATTTAAATTTAAAGCAGGACAGTACTACTGATATTGTTAGGTGCTAATGTTGCTGAAATGCAATGGGAATCAATAGTTTTATCAGGAAGAAAGAGCATGGAAAGGAGATGAGCAGTTTCAAGTCTCCTTAACCTCTGCCAGCAGCAGCTTCAACCACATCCTGGATACTCAAAACCCAAATTATCTCCAATGCCTTACTTCTGCCAAATACACTAATTTTTCCTCTCATCATCTAACAAGTCCCTAGCTCTCACATTCTCAACAGCTCTTCCAATACGAGCTAACATGATGAATAACAAGTATGCAGCATATTGAATTAAAAAAATCTGGGAACAGCTCTAAATATGCCATACAGATTTTATTACTCTTTTGCACAGCAAGGCAGAGCATACTTGCAGCAGCCGCCTACTTTCCAGTTCAAAAGAACATGAAGCTCTTATCAAGCACCACACTACACATTTCCAGGTTGAAGGATTGTCTGGACCACAATTTAATGAAACGTGATTCAAATTCTCACTCTTCCTATGTACCTCGATAAACTTCCCACTAAGGCCATACATCACAGCAATATTCTTTTGGTAAACAATTTAGTTCTTGTATTTAAATTGATTTCCTTTAGAAACTTGCAAAATTCTTGTGCATTGGAAAAAAAAAAAAAGGTTAAAAAAAAAACAGGGAACGAGAAAACTGCAAACAGTGAAGTCATGAAAAGCCAACATGGTAAAATCATTTTGAATTCAAATTTAATTGGAATATAGCAGCCTAGGAAATTATGGTTCTAAACCACAAACAAGCAAGGGAATGTTTAGTAACCCCAAGCAAAAATCCCCTGGCCTCTCTAGCAGCACAGTTCAAGCTTGAAGCTTTACATCTATTTATAGACCTCGGGCACGTATCACTACAATAGTTGATTGTGCTTTGCAGCTGTTTTGTATATCTAGAAGGGCAGGAAAGAACAGACTGCACTTTGATCTTTCCCTTTTTTGGAGTAGTAAAACAACGATAAAAAAATGCCATTAGAAAGGACTCAGTATTTTTGAATCACAAGGGTACATGTTCCAAAAGCCACAGCTTACACTAAACATGTAGGACTTAGAGCTAACATGTTCAATTGTTTACCATTATTATAAATACGGGCTGCAGAAAATATTTATTCTAGAAGCATGCAAACTATTTCACCTATCATGAAAACATATGCCAAATCTAATTACAGGAGTCTTTACTCCTTAAAGCATCTGTTGTTAAGCGACACACGCATAAAATTAAGATTCAACCTGAATGCAACTGCATCATAAATTAGCACTTAGCATTTCTTGGGCAATGAAAGAAATTAAGCATTTGCTCAAGATATCATTGTGGGATAAGAATTAACTACATACAACCTGTAAAACCTGTTGGTACTAAAGTTTATAAGTTACACAAATGTATTGGAGCTAACACTACTAAAGGCAGAAATATGTATTATTCACGAAAGTCAAAGCAGTGATTCCTACCTTACAAAGCGTAAGCTGGCCCTTTCTGAACTCTGAGGTTAGGGAAGGATCTATTGGCCGCTCTTATATTCTTGCTACGTGTATCACTAGCATTCAAACAGCTGGATGATGGTCAGTACTAGGGTGAGAAAAATCTAATGTTTTTAGCAGTAGAAAGGAAATAGGCATAAAGCAAGCACCTTCAGAAACCTGACTGTACCATATCTAGCCTCCCTGAAGAACATTTCTAATCGATTACTGATAGGATTTACTAACTGCAATAAAATGTAAAATGGGATATAAATGTCCATCTTACAACTACTATCTAAATGAGTTTGGATAGCTCGTTTCCAAACAATGACGTGGACTTAAGTACATGAATGCTTAAAACATTGCAAATGAGTAGTCTGTAGAAGGAATTAAAAAAGCACCATTAGAGAAAAAGAGAAGGTAAAAAGAGCTTGTGGTGAGCCCTGTAGTACCACAACCAGACCTTATCAACTACACAGTGTGCCTGGGAATCTTCCTGCTGTACAGCAGGCTGCAGGACAACCTTACTCTTCCATGCTTTCCAAATGTTGAAATTTCAGGCTATGCCAGAGAGAGCAAATAAACAAATTATTGAATTAGTGAGATGGAAAAATAGCAGTAGGCTGCAAGAAATGCAGCAGATCAAATGGAGGAGAGGACAAATATCTAAGAGGAAAGTTGGGAAGATCAGACTTCCGTTAAGTGTTAAACAGCCTCAGAGTTATCTGTATTGCACGATCAGCACAGCACATTTTGACGATTATGAACAAAACTTTTAGACTTTTAAATATATAAGATGGGACATTGGACAGTACTTTTTAAAAGAAAATATTTAGCTATATTCATAACGTGAATACAGATTTATTTCTGCTGTGGCCTATATCTCTCTGTTGCATCTGTCTTGTTTATTTAAACCGGAGTTCACAGGGATAGGCATTTTTTTGTTGTTGTTTTAGAGCACTTAAGAGAATGTTCTTGATTTTCATTAGTATTATTATATAATTATATATTAGATTAGAAACTAATATATAAAATAATAATTTACTAAATAAATTATTTATATTAGAGTAATAATAAAAATGCTACTACATCACTTTGATCACAGGTATGGGAGTGGTAGAGCAAGTATTTATTGCTAAATATATAACCATGTTTCACTGTACATATTTAGACAACTACCAAAAAAAAAAAATTGAGGACTTTTCTTTCTTGGCCACAAAAGCTTTTACAACCCATTTATTTTTCAACAAATAAGAATTACTGATCTAATTTGGTCAACAAATAACACAACACAAGAAACATTACCTGGAGACATGTTTGTGTTGTTCCCAGTTGCCTTTCCTAATGCTGTGACAACCAGAAGCCTTAGTTTAAATGGAAGCAGTTGCCCTTAATCCTCCATCTCCTCTTGCTGGACACACCTAGCAGCATGAAAACACCCTTGCCATGAATATTATAATCCCATCACGAGGACAGCCAGGTAGAAACGGAAGTTGTCCGGCTGCTGTCCCTGTGCTGCGATGCAAAACTAATCATGTACTGGGCTACTCCGACCAGTGACCAAAAATTCCACTCTGCTGTGAAGACTGCAGGTGGTTCAGGAGGAGAACAAGGGGATATGAGTTACCACCAAAAGAAGTTGCTACTAGAGAAAGTAATGCAATATAGCACTTCACTGGTAGAGAGCTCGTGGTCCTGGAAAGGCGTCTCCAAACCACAACTTCAAAATATGACTCAGTATTAGCAGGCAGTATTAAAGACAGAATAAACAAGAGAAAGCATGAGCTGACAAAGATAGCAGCATCATCTATGGAAATCATGATAATTAAAATTTATAACTGTGCATATCACTGACAAATTTATGAATCTGGTCCAAGCAAGCTACATTTCAGAAAGGTAAGAAAACACTCTGAAAGGCTCCAATGTCTTCACATTCTTCAGTGCAATCCAAGACTGAATTTTTGCATTGCAAACTCACTATTTTAAGAGCTGGAAAAGCTGAAATTTAGAAAGATCTCTCACACTATTCCCTTTTACAAAACTTTTAGTAAAAGCATGTTTTACATATAAAATATGAACTTTCCAAAGTGGATTTAGCTATAATTATCGACTGAATTCCAGATGAGTGTTACCTGTTATCATAATAACTCTTTTCAAGAGAGGGACACCTCCCTATAATATTATTTCCGAAGTAAAATACGTTAAACATTAAGTTCAAATGTCAGGTTGCTCAGTCTGAGCTAAACTTTAGCTTTAAGTAGTGTACAGCTGTTGTGCAATGTCAAAGCACGCTAAAAGCTTCTATCTCACTGGTTTCATGCCCATGTGGAAGCCAGCCAGTCTTGATGACACAGATAAGATACAGTAAAGCTTGTATAATTACTGTTAAAACACAAGAACTGTGCTAAAACAACACTTACAATCTTTGTTAAAGAACGGGAAATCCAGAGAAGGGTTCCTCAACCGAGGCCATGGGACAAAGTACTTCAAGACACAAGGTACGATAAATACTCTATTCTGGCAAAACACAAGTGCTAAAGAACAAGTTCCAAAGAGAGGGAGCAAAACCAAACTCCACTTGCCTGGTGAGATGCCCAAGATGAGAAAAGTTAATTAACAGTATCCATAAGGGGCAACGCAAGCATCCCCCAAAGAAGCTTCCCAAGGAAGTGCTGCACATGCCAGCAGCCAGGCAGAAGCCCCGGACCTTGAGCTGATGCAACACTGGCATTTGATGAAGCCAGCTCCCACTGCCTGACCATTTTCCTCACTTTTGGATTAGACAGCTCCAAATCCAGCCTGGAATATGGATAAACCTCTGAGAACTTCACTGCCCGTTATTTTGTGTTTGCTGACAAGCAGATCAGACCTTCTCAGGAGACGAGTGACAAACACATAAGGGATCTGACGCACCACAGCTGTCAAAGATGTATCTGTGACCAATTTTAGATATACTTTCCAAAATACAAATGCAACTTTCAAAAAAACACTATCATTTTAACAAGCAATGGTGCATACTAACAGACCTTGAGAAATATTTTTATAATTGAAACATTACACACAGTAACTGCTATTTATACTTCAATGTCAGCCTTAAATATTTACTTTTCCACTCAGTTTATATTATATGCCAACAGAATACTTTCTTGCATCATTTAAAGAGCCTATAGAAATTTAAAATTCTCTGAGCAATACAGGAAAAGTGTTATAAAATAATTCAGATTAAATTATGAGGAAAAAAAAATCTTTGCTACTTTTTATTCAAAATTGAATTTACTTCAAAGATGCATGATTTTTGCAAATAATGTTTGTTTCCTATACTCCTCCTGATAAAATAAGAGAATTCTTTTAAAAAAAGCAAACTGTTTTGAATTTTAAACTTCTCTCTAGGATTTACATCATTACATGGTGACCATTTGTCAGTCGGCAGCATTGTGTTATTCCCCTGCCCTATGGGTTCTGAAAAGCCAACAATTCTAGTTAAGAGTAAGTAAATGTTTATACTTTTAATCTGCACATCACAAGGCAGAGTTACTGGATATTTTTCCCAGAAAGCAAACAGGCTGGGCAGCTGTATTTTGACAAGAAATGTTGTTTCCTTTTATGGCCCACAGAGTCCGTGGCTGTGGTCTGCACGGGGGGAAGCACCCTCTGCTTCATCCTAAGGCGCTATGATCCCTGGGCAAGCTGTTCTTGCCATAGTCATCCTGATTCTTCCCTTCCTAGTACTCACTTATTTGCAAGTGCAAAAGAGATGCTCCAGATAGGATATTGTATTATTTACTTTCCGTTTTACTCTATTGTAAATCCCATAAATCTAGAGTTAAAACAAACTACTTGGATTGAAAAAGATTTATGTTCTAGCCCACCACAGATGGGCTCCTTTCCTGCAAAGGAACCAATGATGGGCTCAGCTACTCTGCCACTTAGATCTTTAAATTTTCATGTTATTAAAACCAGCTAAAACTGGTTTTGAAGAATGAATGGCCTGGAGATTCACTGCCAATTCATCAACATTGAGATTGCATAACGGTCCAGATCATGGCCCATATGAAATTAAAAGGTTGACTATGGCCCATATGAAATTAAAAGGTTGACCAAGACCCTTTCCAATCAAGTTTTTGGCTGTTTCTTCCAGAATCCCGTCCTGATGGGCACATGAAGTGGGCAACTGCAAGGAAGAAAACAAGAGACCGGAGGAAGTGGGAAACCCCTGTAGCAGACCTGCTGCAGAACGACAAGGAACGCCTGTCTATCAGCAGATCTGCCGCGCAAGATTCCAACTGTCCTACCCCAGCTACTTACTCCCATTGCTTCATTTACTCCCTTCACTTCAGCTTTTCACTCCTTCAGTTGCACCAAACTCTAAATCAACCCTTTCTTGTGGCTTCAATCTCAGAATGGAAACCTGGATGGAAGGACTGGAAGGAAGGGAAGGGGCATGGGGAAAAGTAAGAAGCTGGAGGCGGGGAAGGAAAACATTTCTAAGATTTTATTAAAGAAGGTAAAACAAATTTTCCAAATGGCAATTGGAAATTCAACAATTCTAATCTACGTGGAGGGGGGAAGGCCAAGAAGCCATGCAGCCATGTGAACACTGTCTGCGTCACATTACAAGCAGCACAGCCTCATTACCTCCCCTACTTAAAAACCCCTTATCTCACTTCTGCTCCTTTCCTAAAACAAAGCAATAGCTGAAATTTTGTATGAAGGCAAACTCCAAGCAGCACTTAACAGCAAACACTGCACTAGAAGAGAAGAACCGGCCTCTTAAAATGCATGCATTTTCCCTTGTGTTTCCCTACTTTCATTTGAATAAAAAGTTACATTAATGAGAAGAGAGGGGGAGAGCTAGCAGAGGAAGGAAGGAAAAAGAGTACAAGTGAGCAGCAGCAACTGAGGGATACAGCCTGAGGAGCATTAACGTGAAGCCTGGAGGCTGATTTGTAGGGATGTACCTTTGCTAGTTAGTTATTTGCACAAGCTTATGGACACGGGAAAACTGCAGAACACTGAAGGGAAACACGTAACCTCCTGTAATGGAAAATCCTGCTGAGAGAAACGCATCATGACCACTGCCAGCACAGGCTGAGCACCAGCCTGGTAGGCATTCTCCTGTGCTCCAGCAAACAACATCCAACTCCAGCAGTCCTGAAAAAAAACTGTGGCAACTGGATGGAGAAATTAAAAGGCCTGTTTCCTTTTCTGATTTCATTTACTGGACTAAATCTCAGTTCTATCCCAAGTGCATCCCAAATGAGCAGGAGACTGGAGAAACAGGCCACCAGTTCTCCCTGGTGCTTCTTAGGAACACCCTGTACCAAGTAAGGAAGGACTTCAGATTGCTCGACACACCTTGCTTTCTAGTCAAACAGCCCCAATGATGTAAGCAAAATATATTTATACTTTGATTTTTTCCCCAATTGAGCTTAAAACTTGGTTTCCACGACCTGCAGATACGTAGATCCAAGTGAGTTAGAGACACAGCTCCCACTGTGATTTCAAACTGCAAATTAAATGCAAGGTATAGCCTGGATAAGTTCAAGACTTGTGAAAGTTCAATACAGTAGAAAATGTTTAAATTGTAAAGAGGTTTAAAATGGGAAATTTAAATAATTAGATCTGGCACTGTTACGTCAGACTTAAAACAAAATAAAAGACTCAAGTTGCAAACTCAAAGAGAGAACAAATTATTGAGGAAACTGGATACAAAACATACACTGGCAGCATTTCAGTATTAAACACGGCCCTGTGCAATTTAACAAGAAAATTAAAGATATATAAAAACTAATAAAGATACAAAGAAATCCTTACCTCAGAGCCCTGGCATAAATTGATTAATACGAACAACACAATTCCCTAAAACTTCCTGAAACCCTTAAAAATATAGCACTTCAAGGAAACAATTTTCCTATAGCACTTCAAGGAAACAATTTTCCTGATTATGAAAATAAACAGAATTGGTTTTTAAAAAAAAAAACAAACAAATTAAAAAAAAAACCACCATACAAAACTAAACTGGGGGGGAGGGGAGACAGTCTCAAGTTTTAGGTACCTAAAAACAGCCCTTGAAGTGATCCTCCCCTAAGGATATTTTGATCTTAGTCACATGTTTTTTCTAAGGTATTTTTATTTAGTCTCCCTGTAGATAACTGCAAGGAGAGAACTGCTAACATGGTATTAATTAATTATTTGATGTCTCCCATCATAGTTGAGAGGCATTAAGTCTGAAGTTATTACCAATAAAGTCATTAGGCTCACTGACCTCAGAGAATGTTCTCTCACACACATTGTTTCCATCACTTGCCAACTTTTTCAAAATCAAAAAATCAAGTTTATTTTCTTAATCTTTCATATGAGTACTTTGATACATACCTGCTTATCAGTAAGCAAGCCTATACAATTGCAGTAGTAGATAAGGAAAAAAAAATAAGAAAGGAAAATATTTGAGAATGTTTCATGATACACATGTGCTCTTGTTTACACAAAGCCGACAAGGAAATGGATCTTTTACTATTCATGGCTCATACTTTCACCCAAATCACCTGTTTTTTCACTTTCATCTTACTGTTTGCAATATAAATTTGGAAAATATACAGAAAGAACAGCTCACACAACCACCTTTCCAAATAGTTACGTCTGGTTTGGTTTTTCAAGTTTAGACAGCATGAGTGAAGTTCCCAGTTAAACAGACCTGGGACTGTTATGGCAAGGCTTACAGACCAGAACAGAATAAATTCCAACAACAAATACATTTCTAATCACAAAAACTTATCATACAAGTGTGCCCACAACAAAACCACCTTCAGACCAGGGATCAGCGGCGCTGCAAGCCGAGGCCTGGCTAACCGAAGTGGAATTGGATTCGGCTGACCAAGGCAAACATAGATAAGCACAGAAAGAGAAGACACAACAGCGAGATTAGCTCACGCGCAGGCAACGCTGACCTGGACTGTCACATATACCTGCCAGAGACACAGGCTGCCTCTGCAGCGGAGGCACCACTTCACTGACAGCTAGAATGTCAATAGACACCCAGCTTCTACCCTGGCATTTTATATAGCTGCAGCATCCAAAGACTTTCACATTAAAAGCAAAACAAACCCCCAAAACATGAGTTTGCAATATTTTTTTTTTTAAGTTCTGAACTAACAGAATGAACGCATTTATTTATATACCTGCACATGTGTGCATATAAAGCTAAAAATGAATACCACTGCATGTTGAATGTCTACCAATAGGAAAAACTTTGGTAATGAGAAGCAAAGACTGATTAAGTGTTAAAAAAGGTGGGGGGGGGGGGGGGGGGGGGGGGGGGGGGGGAAGGAACACTAACTCTGCAAAGCACCTTCCTCTGTTCAGCAGCTGTCACTGGGAGGTAGGGCAAATGTACAATTATCTGTTCAACACCACACTTTCATAGAATGCTTTGGGTTGGAAGGGACCTTTAGAGGTCATCTAGCCCAACCCCCCTGCAGTGAGCAGGGACAGCTTTAACCAGATCTGGTTGCTCAGAGCCCCATCCAACCTGACCTGGAATGTTGCCAGGGATGGGGCCTCCACTACCTCTCTGGGCAACCCGTTCCAGTGCTTCACCACCCTCATTGTAAAAAATTTCTTCCTTATATCCAGTCTAAATCTACCCTCCTTTAGTTTAAAACCATTACTCCTTGTCCTGTTACAACAGGCCTTGCTAAAAAGATTGTCTGTGCCCTTCCTTCCTGTAGGCCCCCTTTAAGCACTGAAAGGCTGCAATAAGGTCTCCCTGCAGCCTTCTCTTCTCCAGGCTGAACAAGCCCAACTCTCTCAGCCTGTCCTCATAGGAGAGGTGCTCCAGCCCTCGGATCATTTTTGGGGGCCTCCTCTGGACCCGCTCCAACAGGTCCATGCCCTTCTTGTGCTGAGGGCCCCAGAGCTGGATGCAGGGCTCCACATGAGGTCTCACCAGAGCAGAGGGGCAGAATCCCCTCCCTCGACCTGCTGGCCACGCTTCTTTTGATGCAGCCCAGGATATGGTTGGCCTTCTGGGCTGCAAGTGCACATTGCTGGCTCATGTCCAGCTTTTCATCCACCAGTACCCCCAAGTCCTTCTTCACAGGACTGCTCTCAATTCCTTCATCCCCCAGCCTGTATTGATATCGGGGGTTGCCCCGTCCCAGGTGCAGGACCTTTGCACTTGGCCTTGTTGAACCTCATGAGGTTCACACAAGCCCACCTCTCCAGCTTGTCCAGGTCCCTCTGGATGACATCTTGTCCCTCAGGTGTGTCAACTGCACCACTCAGCTTCGTATCGTCTGCAAACTTGCTGAGGGTGCACTCGATCCCACTGTCTATGTCATTGATGAAGATATTAAACAGATACTTCATTCCAGAAATGGGTACCATGACACCAACATACATCTGGGTCACCATCTTGCAAGCTGTGTGGGCAAATCTGCACCTGTGTGCACCCCTGGGAACATGCTCTTGGGCTGGGCTACCAAGACTGCCAGGTATTAAACTTTTGTACAAAGGAAAGGCATAGCTTTAGCATCACATTTTTACTCCATGTAGCTTTTGATGACAGCAAAGATCATCTCCATCCACTTCAAGCAGAGCAAGTCTCTTTTATTCTGTGTCCTGGACAAGTCAGACAGTTCACGACACAAAAAAAAACCCAAAAAAACAATGCCCCCCCCCCCCCCCCCCCCCAGTAAATCACCAACAGTTTTATGCCAAATTACTCAAAAAGAGGATTAAAATTCTTTTAATGCCATCTTGCTGAAATACTGCATCCTTACTTACAGCGGCACAGCTAAGCTGTTATAGCAGCAATCATTCACTATTCACAGCTTTCTGATCCTTTCCAGAAGGTAGTAAGTTATCTTCACAGAAGTAATAAATGATAAGGCTTGAAAGACTGCTGACCAGTCCAGGCACTCACCTGCCCCAAGGCCAGACATCCAAAACAGTCCCTACAGATAGCTCCTTAACTTCTCCTTAAGCTGCTGCTGTTGTTCCCCAACACACCTAGTGCTTTTCCAGCGATATAAGCATGGGGCTTCTTGCTCCATCTCCTTTCCTCTCCATAGGCAGCCTTCACCATATCTGAAAACCATGGCTATCTCTCCCATCCTGCTTTTTATCCAGACTAAAACAACTGCAACTCCTTTACTCTTCTAGATATCTATCTATCTCAGTTGCTCTCTTATGGGCTCTCTCCATTTGGTTCACATCTTTTTTCTTTGTATTTCTTCTATTACTGAAACAAAATCTATGATATTTAAGGACCAAACAAGAAACACTCCACAAAAAGCGATTCAGGTTAGTTTTCTACAGATTTCAACTTCTTATAATCTCTTCCCTCGCACTGTCACTCAGCATCCCTTTGACTTCCACTTCCCCACTGCCTCCCACTTTTTCCAAATACCATCACAAAATTCCTCTCTAATTTACTTCTCAGAAGATACAATCTAATGGGTAATTAAAAATACAAAAGAAAACTTAGGAATAACTATTTTCCCTTAACAGCTTCCATCCCATTAAAATATTTTGCTGCTATAATGCCCACAGGGCTTATCTTCAGTTGCAGGAGAACAAAGGAAACAAACACTGAAAAGTTATCTAAATAAGCCACAATATTTTGAGAAAAGCTACCATGGTGCTATGGGACCTTGGAAACTTGCAGCAGAATATGCAAGATATTGCTTAGAAGTAAGTTTTGCTCTTCAGTTCTATGGCTAGAAACCATAATACCACCAGTATCTGTAAATCCTACCTTTCCTATTTCACAACGTATTTCACATCAGCAAATTGCACTGGAAACACCATTACAACTCCCACCACAAAGTCCACCACTACCTCCAGTTGTTTATGCTTTTGAATTATTAGCAAACAAACATTAAAGAACATTACAGTAAATAAAAGGGGGAAATAAACTACAGCATTAACATACGAGCATCGACATTAAATTGTAAATAAAAGTACAGAGTAAGTTTTAATGAGGGGGGCTGCTAAGTTTGTTTATAAAGGAGTCTGGTTCTCTTCCAAGTTTCACGTTCCAGCCTGAAAATAACTTCTTAAAACAGCTGTCAGGTTTTTTTGGAGGGGAGGAAGAATGAACTACCAGCAAATAGGATCTTTCTTTAGAAGCACACAAGTTATCACGTGTAGTAGCTTGTGCTTCACTGAGAAAATTCAACTCCTATGCGGCCCGTAAAATCTGCAGTCAAGAAAGTCAAAGAGCATCCAAAAAGGAAAACTAACCTCCATGGAGACACACCAGCATCTGAGCTCATGAAATAGAGAAGCACCATCATCTCCATACTCAGAAGACCATGGGAACTAATCATCTCCCACTGGACCAAAAAATCAGCCATTAATCTTCCTCTCACTTCAGGTTCTTTTAAAACTTTTCTTCCCCCCAACTAACTTTTTAGTTAAATAGATTTTTTAAAAAAATTAAAATTAAAAACTGCAACATATTTAAAAATTAAATAATTAAGGCTCCAAATCTCATAATAGTATATTTTAAAGGCAAACATGAAGAAACTCAACAACCTACTGACTGTGCTGTAAACATTCACATTAGTGCTTAGCTTTCAGATTTTCATGTATTATATACACTTGGTCTCTCTGCTGTCTTGGCTGATAAAACTGCAACTAAAAATATGTAATTCTTTTGTACAATGTATACCGATAGTTCAAAACCTCCAATTTCCTCACAAATGGAGCCACATTCACAACAGAAGTATTCACATAAACAGTCATGCCTCTGTATTCAAAACACTCAAATATTAGCTGGATGCATTTACTGAATCAATCACATCTACACATGGGACAAGTAAAGGCTCCTCCATGTTATAAAGGTCTTGGAATTTACTTTGGGGAGAGCTTATTACAAATGAATAACAAAAACCATCTTGAATATACTATTGCTGCTGCAGTATGCTCTTTCCGTTTCCAACATCCAAAAAGCTAAATTCTGTTTCAGGAAACAGCATGAATCGCCCCAAACGCTAGGCAGCATCAGAAAACTTTAGACCGACCATTAAAGAATCACTTCCTTCCTCCCAAATAAATGTCACTTAAAAATCCTCTCCCTTCTAGAACTATTGTAACATTGCAGTAAGAAAGATAAATCATTATCTGTTTTGCATTAAAGAAAAAAACAAACCTACTGAAAAATATAGTTCATGACAACTCCTCTCTACGTCTTGAGGCACAACACTCAGCTCCAACCACAAGCCCAGGAACTGAAAACCAAACAAAAAGATGCAGACAAGCAACTGGGAGAACATCACTAATGAGTATCTGCACAGGAAAGCAAAACAAACACCGGACTGCACTAGGAGAACTTATTGAGGAGATAAAGGGGATGTTCTTCCTTACAAATATTGCACCTACCCATATTGGTGAAGAGATTTCAAATGCTGCTGTGCTGAACCTGCAATTCTTCATCTTGTTTTTGAAACAACGTCTGGTATCTCCACAGTCCCCCTATCTTTTCTAATTCTAATGTCCCAATACAGATTTACCTTTTTAAGACCTCAAATTATTTTACAAATTATTTAGACTGCCATACTAAAAAGGGAAAGTACTGTTCTCCCCTATATTCCCCCTTACTTCAACATGGGGGGAAAAATACTATGGGTAGAAAATGTGGGACCATGATGGGGTATGACAAAATATTCTCATCTCAGCAGAAAAAGAATATTTGCACACAAACCATGTCCAAGACAGAATTATCAAGCAATACACCCTGTGTCCCATGGAACAATAATACTAACTTTAACTACTCACTATTTAGTCTATTTAACTCGGCTACAGTAGCAAGCACCTGGATGTCTGGACAAACCTCAAATACAACATTTTGGGAATCACTATCAACAAAGCATTAGCACAGCTTCTTATCAATAAATGAGCTCATTACCCAACCTTGGCACGTACCAGCACTTCACGTTGCTCATTCTACCACAAATACATTTTGGAAGTGAACACATGTATGACTGCTAGGGATTTAAACCTGGTTTTAGGAGTCACATAGTAGAATGTACAGTAGAAATCTTAGTTACAGCAAGCCAACACTTCATTGTCAACATTTTCAGGATGTGTCTGGTAAGCTTCGCATAAAAAAACCCCCTACATTACCAATAGTTAAGCTTCACAGAACAGGAAACTGAAGTAAACTATTCCAGAAGCTTTATTAGAGCAAGCAGGAACACCACAAAACACAAACACCAAGACACCTGACAACAGCTATAACTGGAGTTTGATTAGCAATGACTTACCTCCTCTGGCAGATTATTGAATGGGCATGTCAGAAAAATAATGCATTCAGCCAGTCAAATGTCTAGACAATGTTTTTTCAGGAATGGGCTACACAGCTACAGATGAGGAGTTTATTCATTAAGAAACCAAAGATAGGGACTTGAGACAGAGTTTTCCAACCAAGCACTTGGCTCACTTACCACAGTATCCACGTACAAGTAACATACATTTAATCCACACTAGTTATTCAAATACCCAGTGATCTTTCCAGTTTGTGTGCTGCACCTATGTGGTAGATTTTCACCCCCTGACAAGGGAAAAGAAAGAGTAAACACTAGAGAGTGAAATTTCAATCCTCCATTTGTTATGGTTCAACTATATATTAGTATAAAAATATCCAAATGTATATAAATCAAGACATTTATTTTAAGCTTTCTTGAAATAACGGCATTTGGAAGGGAGTTTTCTTCAATTTACAAGACATGGCAAAGTCACATCACCAAAAAAAAAAAAGCTAACTGTGCTCAAAAAATGAAAACTATTTCTTTATCCTACAGGGCTCTAACAGAGCCATTACCAACTCAGGCATAGGGATGGGATCCTTGCTAGTTTTGCTAGATTATGGCCCAACACTGAATTCAAGCGGCCATCCCCTTCTTTCCTTGCTTCCATGACGCACACCCCCTCTGCCGCATGGAGCGGAAGAGCACATCTGGAGTAAGTTATCAGCATTACCAGCTCACTGCTCTCTGCCTTTGCTGTGTGAGACTGCACCTCGCTGGGGCTCAGCGCCACCGGCTCCTCATCAACTGAGAAGCCCAGGTAACAGCACAGACTTCTTAATTCAATACAGCTTCTTGTCTGAGAAGTGCCTCATTCTATACGTAAAGATCAAAGGATGAACCCTTTCGATGACCATCTAATACCAGCTACACTTCACTGGCTAATTTTCCATAACATCGTCTTCTAATAGTCATTGCAGCAGAGTTGTAATTTTACATATGCGTTGAAAAGGCAATAAAACCTCATGTAAATACTCCCAGCCATCCTTCTTCTGATCCCAAAGTCCGTGTTTATAGCTTTAGCTCTTGTACTTTGTGTTCATTTTATACAGAATCATCTAAATGCAGCAGCAAGGACTTTTAGAACACCATTTTGCTTTACTTATATTTGTGAAAGTCACTTGCTACATTTAAAGTTGTCTTATTTAGACATACTCAGTGTATATTAAATGCGGTTCCTGAGTTGAGTATAATGTATTTCCTCCACACAGACTGTTGTGTTACCATAATGTCCCGAAGATCACATCTAGCACACACACACACAATCACGTTATTTCCACAAATCAATAATTCTGCTATTAAAACCAAATGGTTCTTCTTTGAAATGAAACAATGATAACTGTAAGCTTTAACAAAGAGTTCTGTTTGAATTAGGAGGATTTAGTGTTTAAAAAGCTGCACCAAACATTGGTGGGGCATGGTCCAACTCCTGGGCTTACTAAGAAGTGCAAGAATTAACAAATCCTTTACTCCAAATGGATTAGACAAATAATGCACTGTCAGCACAATCTTAACACTGCAAAGCCTTCTCCATTACAGCAGCAGCAGAACAACTCACACAAATTTATGACCATATTTGCTGCACGCTTGTCTACGGCTGATACTAGGCTCATACAAGTCAAATACATGCAAGTCCTTAAATATGTATGTAATGCAATTTATCTAAGTGTTTATCAAATATACTACTTCAGTGAAGCACTAGTAAATGCAGAAGCCTAGCAGGCAAATATCCTAACTTAGAAAAAAAAAATCTTCATCTAAATTTTAAGACAATTTCTAACTTTGTCACCTCCTGAAATCTTGGAAAGAATTAAATGCTTAACAGATGTACTACATTTTAAATATAGCCACATCACGCACACATTTTTTTAACACTTAGAAAACACTGTGCCTGATCAAAAATGTCTTCCATATGGTCCGATTCACTTTCGGTACCCAATTACGGACACTAAATCATTACCCACTCCTGAACAGCAAATAGCCATCGCCAAACTGCCTCTATCTCCGAGCAGGGGTAAGCAACAAAGCACAGCGGTCATCCCAGTGCTTCATCAGGGCTCAGAAACCAGCACCTTCCCCTCGGTAGCCTTCGCCTACACATTTCAAAAAAAATTGCATCCTTTATCTCCTTTTTTTCCATCCCCTACATCAGACAAAGCCAGAGGTTGCAGTTACCATGAGCACGCAGATCATATTCAAACACACCTCTGCAACAGCAGCGACCGCCTTCCTTTTCCAGAGCTGGTCTCCTGCAAGCAGAGCTGGGCAGATCCCACGCCATGCTGAAGCGATCACAGCTAAAGACAAGTGCACTCTGAAAACCTCTCTTAGATGTGGCTCCCACCTTCTATTATCAACAGGTAGGTTTTATGATGCTCCCTATTAAATATAGATAGCTAAGCAAGACTTTTATTAAAAAATGCCACCCATCTGAAGAATATCTAGTCACTCGTGCTACAAGAATTAAGCACTTTCCAAGTTGATTAACCATGATTCAAGCATCTGATTATTCAGAAATAACAGACTGCAAAGACAACTCTGAGTATTTTCACGTAAGAAGCATCCTAAGGATGCACATATTTACTGAAATGCTATATATACACATATATATGTATGTATAAAAAGCAAGTAACAGCTTTATGTAATTAAGAGTTTTGGACTTATTTGTGGAAAACTATCGTCAAATACCAAATTAAAGTATCCGACACAGGTAAGAAAACATGACTTCAGTGAAGACTAGCAGACCTTTTGTTTACCTCTGTATCCACAGCAAATTCCAGCAGCAGCAATGTTTCATACTCTTAAGATGCGTACGTTGTTTTAACGTCCTCAGCAGAAAAATTCAGTTACTGATCATTATGGATTCCAGAACCTGGGGTGAGGCATGGGGTGTGTGTGTTTCTCTTAAATGGTTTATTTGGATTATGAAACAACTTATAATAAATTTTCTCATCCTCACGTGGTATTTTTGAGAATGCTCTCTGCTTCTAGTTGATGCCACACTGCCAAGCAGCAAGTAAAACATTAAATATTATTCATCTTGTCTCATTAGTAACTTATATGTACATATGAGAGAGAATCTCTTTCATAACCTGCATCTTAGTAGTAAGGTCAGTCCCAAACAGTGAGTCAGACAGAGCAAAACAAGTAAAATCCTTTTGCTTTCCTACATATTGGTATCAAATCAGAACCACGTTTTAAAAACTGGAAATAGATGGGAAAGGTTACAAAAGTCCTGGATCAAAGTCTGATTATCTGCTGGTGTAATTTCACTGTGGGTATGTGCGACTGCAAAGTCTCCATCCTTCTTCTGGAAGCTTTTGGCCATTTCTTCTCTTAGTGCAGTCCAAATGCACTAGACCTCCTAGAAACACAGCTTTTACTAAGTCTCACGCTGTCTAAACAAAGGAAATTTGGAGCTCATATTGTACCTGGTCTCTGCAAATAATGCTCTTACAGGAACATTTCCTCATTACATCCTGTCTTTAACACCGGTCCTGTCAAGCCCTGAGCATTTCCAAAAGATTTATCTGTTGTACTTTCATCCAAGTTGGTCAGAGGTTAAAGATACTTAGTACCTTACAGGATGGATTTCACATGTCCATTAAACAAGAGTTAAAGAAAGCAAGAATTGGATTCCAAGAACTACTGGAAACAGCTATGCAAGTACTTACCAGGGAGGTCTTTTGAAAATAGCATACCTAATGTAATACCCTGTAAAGAAAAAAAAACCAAAGCAAACTTCTATTCCATGTTAGGCATGTGCATCTAAGCCAAACACCAAAGCTGCACATTTAAAAAATAACAAGAGTCCATTTCTGACTCAAATACCCTTGTTTATCTAATGAATGTAAAGAATTAAGTATCCAGTATCAGATGCAGAAATTTTCCTACGTTTCCTGTAGGCTGAATCAATATTTAATAGCATGTTTGATTTCAATTATTGACTTTTTTTGCTTATTGTGCAGTTAAGCACAGTCAACCAAACCACCACCATTTTGGCTCTTAAAACATATGAATAGTTGTTAATATCATTGTTATTGATTATCGATTAGCTTTGCTTTCCACTTTCTCCTCCTCCCTCTCTTTTCAGGAGGAAAAAAAGGAATTTTTCTATTAAGGCCTATAAATTAACAAGACCGGAAGGAAACTAAGTCTTTATAGACTTAGTTACAGACAGCTGGATTTGGATGCTGTTTGGCTCTCTTTCCATATGGCCCCTCTCCTCCCCTTGTTTAAGGAATCACGAGGCCAGCAGGAACCTTCCAGCCCACGATGACATGTGTCATTCACGTGAGTGAATTTTAGTTAACTTCAGCTGACAGCTGAAGGGGAAAAAAAAAAAAGCAAAAGAAAAGCAAATTGCTCTTTGACTAGTAGATATTCAAGATGTTACACCTATAGCAAAAGAAATTTTCCTTTGATTGCATGTTTCTGCATAGGTTAAGTAGCAGACAGAAGGAAAGGTCCATTAGCAAGCTAGTGGAGTTTATTCCACTAGTTCCTCTGCACCATTCCAATTTTGGAGATTTTATAAGTAATGCTATTTTATGACAATAACGTGATTTCTAAATTTATCAAGTCAAGTTGAAGACAACAACTTTAGAAGTGCAACAAGAGGAACATTAAGTGCTATCAGTGAAATAAAGACTTGCAATACAATCATTGTTATTTATATGGTTTGCTAAGAATTCCCACATTAAGTTACTGTAACAAATACAAACCCAAAAAGTTTTCAGGCAATTGTAAGGGGCATTTTGAGTCCAAGGGATGGTAGCTGAAAAAATATATCTAGAACATTTTGTTGCTTCACAAAGTAATTTCAGAACCATGAAAAATATCTATCCCTGAACTCACACATCTAGTAGGCCTGTTGCTCTAGGTTAAAACATTTTGGGGGGGGGGGGGGGGGGGGGGGGGGCGGGGATGAAAGATAATATTAATTTGATGAAAACAATTTGGCTTGGAAGGGCAGTACAGATTTCTGGTACAGTCCAATACTGACAAATGCCTAGCAAGATAAGCCTACCCAGCCAAATCTGTCCTATTGCCTAAGACAGTGCCAGTGCCCCAACATGACGTTTGGGTGGGGAAAAAAAGCTGTTACACTATGGTATGATCTCCAGTCTATACTTCTCTTCCAATTGCCACTTTATATTTTCACAAATTATTACTTAGGAGCAAGCAGCTACACTTTCAAAACCTGCATGGCTTGATTTAAAATCAAGTTCCAACAATTTCCTACAAACCTATGAAAATGCCATCACAATAATGCAGACTTATATAACAGAACCTGTTAAAATGTGTTAATGAGACTCTATTGACTGGCTGGCTTCTTTGCAGTAGCAACTCCCACTGGAAGTTAAAAATTTAAAGGCTAGGAATTTTTTTTTCTTTCTTTCTTTTCAAAGGACAGAAATGAGATTGAAAAAATCATCTAAAAATAGCAGAGAATTTTCAAGTGTCAGCTGTAACGGAAAGAGGAATGGCTGTCTCTCCTTACAGAGCCAGGATTGATGGAGTGAGCTTGTGATTCAGGATCAAGAGAGAGATAGCTTACACACAAACAGTAGCTGGTAGAAAATAATTTTAATTTACTCATTTTAGTAATATTCCAGGACAATCTACAGCAACTTGAAATCCAATGAAACTGCACTTTGTTTTAAAGTGGTGAATGTAAATTCTTATATACCTTGCCTGCCAGAAGGAAAAGTGAAGTACGTATTGTGGAGTAACTCCAAAAAGAGTTTTAAACAACCCATCCAAATCATGCATTCTCCTCATGACATAAGATGAATATAAATTATGTGTCTTTGACTTTGTTTTGTCTTTTCCATCAATCTTTTTCCTCTGAAAACCACAGTGCCAAGGCTTTTAAAGAAGAAGTTCTCTTGCGTTCAAATAGTCCCTCACCTATCTCTGAAGGTTTACTGATGTAAACTGGAAGAAGGAAGAGAGCTCAGATTTGTTATTTGTAGGGTACCTGTTTACATTGCAGCACCTGTATTTTGGGTAGCCAAAGAGAGAAACATAAATGAAAGACTCTGCAGATGATGATCACTGAATGCAGCAGAAGCCATGGCATCCCTCCAATATTACAGGACCTCGGATTTCAGCGCTCATCTTTCCCATGTTCTAGAATACAGCTCCACTCCTGCCATGCTCACTTCAATTCCTGTAGGATGTAAGTGTCTTAAGGTCTATTGAAACTGTTACTTCAGTCTACAGTGCTTATGTAGTGCTTAAACAGGCAGAGCTGCAACACTTTACAACCAGACCTTCGGTAGTGCGCTGACTTATTTGTTAATTAGTGTCAGGACACACAATAAATTGAAACTGGAGCCCCTGTTAAACAAAGTATATGGTTAGAGGCCGTCTCCATCCCGTACAAAGTAGAGAATCTTACACAGATACTAACTATGCTTATAAATTATTTTTCACTGTGTGCAGTCAAATTAGCCCTTAAGTATGTTATCAAAACTCAAAGCCTCAAAAGCCAACATCCAAGTTTCCCTGAAATAATAAAAACAGCTTAAGTCTGAATATTTTTTAATTGAGATATTTTTCTACTTGGTCTTGCACAAATATAACCAAGAGCAACTCAATAAATCTTCCTCAAAATTTGGAGAAATTGTCACCTGCCTGCACAGGTCACAAAACCCACCTGGCAGTAAAGCTGATCAGCACTAATGCACAAATACATAGGTTTACTTTCAGAAAAAGTTGTATCATTGTACCATGTAAAATATTTGGAAAGCTCTGTAATCACCAGGTTTTCATACAAAGTTCTTTCTTTTGTTTATAGCTATGAAAGACATCTTCACCAAGTGAAGACTTGACAAGAACCAGGTTGAACAACTATATTCACTATTTACCTCCTTTTCTTTTTGCTATTACATGGTAAAATTACAGATCACGTCAAAATGTTAAATCAATGTAGAATTTACTTCTTCCTGGCAATATGCCTTCATGCAAATTACTTCTAATTATAATTCTTTATCTGTCACTGAATACTTTGCATTTTTTAAATACAGGAGTGCAGTCAACCTGTGTATGATATTTTCAGTCTCACACTTGAAAATAAGATCATGAACCACTATCTCAATAACAACAGTTAATAGGTCAGATTATGAAAAATTGGTAAACTGATTATTCACTAAAATTTTCTGCCTCAGTCAGCACTCAGAATTTTGTTTTGTGGGAAAGTGGAAATACATACACATGCTTACTTCATTACCACTTTAAAAAAAATTGACATTTGCTCTATCTACCAATTGTGATTAGTATCGGAACACATGAAATCCAGAATTACAATGTCTGTCACAAACGAGTTCAATAAATATAAAAAGCCAGTATGTAAAGGTTTACATTTATTGAACATGATGAAACTAGAGGTTGAACGGGAAGACCTGCACAGCAGCTGGCAAGACACAAGACAAGCACCCCAACCTCCTGCACTCACCCCAAAAACACCCAATAGTTAGAAACTAAAGCTGCTCTTAGCCAAGCCGCAGAGCAAAGTTGAATCTGTGCAGAGCTCTCTGCAGAGCTGCCTGCTGGCACAAGCACAAGCCTTCTAGATTTACACTACACCCATCAAGCTGGGCTCAAAAAGCTGAGGAAAACTTTCATTTTATCTTCCATCTACCTATGAACTTCCAGGAGCACACGACAGCTATGGGTCCTCTGAGTGCAGGTCTGGTAAGAGAAACACATGGCAGGCAGGGGAGACTTCACTGCCGTCAGGGTGTAATTGTGGTCTCCCCCTGATCAGCCGCAGAGGGGAGGAAGGGGAGAAAAATTCAATGACTTATCTCTTCATAACCTTATCTGAGACTTTTGTCTTTCAGGAACACCCGCACTGTGTTCCCTGTAACCCAACCTGAAGAAGCAGCAGAGTATCAAGTCACCAGGCAGAGCTGTGTCCCATGGTCTGCCAAGGGAAAAGCATCCCATCGGTCACAGGTTGCCACCATGTAAAGAGCTAGGCTATTTATGGAGAAATAATAGCCTTAAATTACATTAAAAGGTTTCAATATCAAGCCAAATGGTGACTTTTGTAACTGATTTGCTTTATTAAAAAGTGTTTAAAAGTAAAGCAGATATTAAAAGAAACATGGAGAACAGTGAAAGACAATACAGTAAGCTGCAGATCTTTGATATGCTTTATCAGGAACGGCCACCAGTTGCCACAGGTGAACTGGTGGATTTTCAGGCAATAAGTGCTGTGAAAGCTGACCTTCCCTCTGAAGCCATCAACAACTCTGTTTGGTTAGCCAGGTGACAGAGTGCACAAGATCCACTTACATTTTTTCCATGATGAAGCAAACGACAAAAATCAGAGAGAAAAGCGTGCCTGTATCTTCAAGGGCTTCTAACAGAAATTCAGCGTTAAAGCCATTCCTTGAGGCAAACTGAACAAGGAGGTGTTTTGCTGCGGAAAGTTCGGGAGTTATTTTAATGGGAACTTCAATAACAATGACTCTTATTAGAGTACCAGCATGCATACATTCAAATGCCCCAAATGAAATCATGGTTCCGCTGTGCTATGCTCTATAAACACAGAGAAAGCATTCTTGCCCCAACATGCTTACATATTTTGAGCACTCAAAAAAAGATGCCAGTGACCCTGGTATTTCTGGAAGAGTTGCTGGCTGGCAAATAGCAATATTGTGACCTCCTAAGTAACAAGAAAGAGAAATGCAAACAACCAAGAAGAACAGAGCAAAATAAAAATATTTCCATAAGCAGAACTTTTTATATCCTGAGAGGAGATCTCTGACTCCACAGAGTCCAGAAGGGACACATTAACGTGTATTATGTGACTCTCGGTATCTTGTAGTCTTCAATAAATTTATTTGCTAGGAAGCTCGGCAAGAAAACAGAAAAAGTGAATTGTCTCAAATCCAATGGCGAAATTATTATGGAAGATATAATTGAACTGATGTCTAGGGTTTATCTGTGGACCTCAAAAAAAAAAAAATCACTGCAACATTGCTCTCCTGCAGCTCCCCTCACATCCAAGGGGATGAGGTGCTGTGAAAACAGATGGCCTAAGCAATCTTAAAACAAACACCAGTCAGGAACAGGCAAAAACATTGCAAGGTCATCAATGGCTCGCTCACTTTGTTGGTTTGTTTTAGGCACCATCTACTTAATTCAGAAGTCAGAAACAGGAGGGAACATACCAGGGCCCCACTTCTGGCAATAAGGAGCCAGAAGCAAAGGAGAAGAAAAAGTATTTCCATCCTAACATTTCAGTGAACCACAAAACAGCACATAAACAGAAATTTAGTTTTGCCTCATCTATTCCAAAAAAACAAGGAGAGAAGCTCTAGGACAACTCAGGGTATATCTACATTAGTATTTCAAACGGAATGGAGAGCACGGTTTTGAAGCAGAATTTTGCCCAATTCATTCCTACATACCCTGCCTTGGTACATGCTGTAGAGTTGCACCTGGATTCCTTCTGGGTGAACAGAGCCAAAAGACTCGCTCCAGGAGTACGCAGAAGTCCTGAAATGAGCACAACGTGGACACCGAGTCCTCAGCACCTCCCATTTTGCTCTATAAAGAGTTTACTTGATCATGTTGACTTAGCCTCAGAAAGATAGCTACAACTACTGCGGCAACTCAGACAATTAAGAGATAACATACTAGACATACAACATAGAGAATAGGATATCATTAAGATACCAAAGGTTGAAAGGAAGCTGAGAAGTGAAGTACTGGTAGGGAAGCAAAGCTGATGTCTGTTATCTCCGCAGCACTTTCATACTTGAAAAGAGTACGACGTATGACATAATTAAACAACCACAACAAACTTCCTCTTCTCTATCACTACTATCAACGAATTCTCAGGGAAAATAGTAAAGCAAAGCTTCCTAACAGCACCTCCGTTCACAAAACCGAGCAGGTGCTTGGCAGAGGACAATTAATTAAGAGGTGAAATCTCAGTTTACTCTATTAAATCTCAGAGCTGCTCCTTAACAAAACCCTCCCCTGCAGCAGGTTCTAGACACCAGCCTCTGGCACTGCTGTCAGATTGCTTTTATCATTGCCTTTTGGGTTTTTTTCCCAATACCATTTACCTATCAGCCAAGTAATCTGACTGAGGAACAAAGTACTGAGGAAACAGGAAAAAATAGGCAATTCTGTAGCACCCACCATGTGCCCCTGAGGGTCTGGGCACAGGAGGGAAAGGGACTATGAGTGCCACAGACCTGCAGATAAAGGTGGTCGTGGCACAGCTCTGCTTGATTTAAAAGTACACACAGACTCTGATTTCTCTAACTATATAAGACATTGATGAGAAATGGAAGCCAGTTACAGTTCCACAACAAAATACAGAAGGGAAAGGGGAAAAAAAAACCCAACCCAACCCATATTCCTCGTTGAAGTAATTCTTACCACATGCTCCAGTTGCTTTCATAGCCAGGTTTCAGGGTCAGAAAAGACCATTAAAATGTCAGTCCATAAAGCATACTTCATCTTATCTAGATTGCATTTCAGTTTGTTCATCTGTAGTGCCCTGGCTAAAGCAGGACCTGCGAAAGGGATTCAAAGCTGTACTGACAAGACACAGCAGCCTATGCCCTCTTGCACTAAATGTAACCAAGGACAGAACAGGAATCTGAGAAAGACCATGAAAAAAACCACTCCTGGCATGGGGTATAATTGCTCTACACAGTGCTCTTGTGATCTCCTAGAAAATATAAACAAATAAATAAAAATATTTAAGAGCAGTACCACCAGTCTCCACAAGTAAGTTCACATCATTTTGTGCTTAATGATACCGAGTAGTTATAAATTTAGCAAAAATACTTAATTTCATTTGTTGCTACAACACGGCCTTTACGCTGCATCTGGCTGTAAAGGTAGGTGGAAGGGGCAAATATCGCAGGGTTGTTTCACTACAACCTAATCAATTTATTTTCACCAAAACAGCAAGATTCAGCTTAGAGTAACAGAGAGATTATGTTTGATCCTTTTTTCCCCGAAAGCACACTCCCACTGAAATACATCAGTGTCAACAGTTTTCAAAGAAACTAACTGAATTTGTATTTTTAGAAGCTAAACAGAAAGCCAAAGCCCAGGGACACACATCTGCTTCAGTTCTATGGCTTCCAGCCACCAATGTCACTGTTGATATTTTTCCTCCCCGTAAGCCTCTCATTTCAGCCCTGTTGCCATATGCACGCGGACAGCTAGCTCACCAAAAATAAGTATTTGTGTCACATCAAAATAAGCACCTGCCACAGGCAAGCGGCCTGCTATTACTGCTTCCACCACTGTTTTGCAATACTCTCCCCCCGTCCTTACTCACTGACCTTCCTACAGCCATCCTGGCCTCGTTTTGTATTTGTTGCAACAAATATCTCCTTCCTCCATCACAATGCTGTCCTATGCCTCCATCAGTTTCTTCCACACTTACTTTATAAAAAAGGGTACATTTATAAACAGAACGAATAAACTCGCATAACAAAAAGGTTTGCAACATACTCCAGTCCCATTTCGATTTGTCTGCTCCCCACCTTGGGCTACAAGCGCTGCAGACAACCATACCTCTGCGAGACAAAGGCACAGCACTAGAGACGCAGCTTTTACCAAAGAGACAATTAAAACCCTCAGCATCTACAATCCTCCTGCATGCACTTCTAAGTGCTGCTAGAAAGCAGTCAAGGGTTTCGTTTAAAAATGAATACTCTGTAGAAAAATGAAAATCGGACCCTTAGCCAAGCCATAAGGGGAACCAAAGGATCCCTCATTTTCTTTTCCGAAAGGCAAATTTGCAGTTTCATCCCCAAATCCTTAGAGCTGCAGAAATGAGAGCATCTGCCAGCTCACTGAACCACCTGAGCAACTTTTTCCAAGCTAACTTCAAACTGCAACAACTTGCCATATCAAACTGCCAAATCTACAGTGCTCATTTCTTTCTGTGAATCCAGCTGTCATTTTTCCCAAATGCCTTCGCAGTCCCAACTCTCCCAATGCCAAAAACAACTTTTCACAGATATACATAATTTTGCAAAACACATATGCTCTATGTATGGCACATAAAGTCAATTAACAAGTTTACTTACTGAATTAAAGGATGACACACAACAGTAAAACAAAAACCCCTGGCAGACAGCAAACACATTAACCTTCTCCTCCCTACAATGTGATACTCTCACAAGGAGCACTAAGGAGTTTTGAAGTCTAAGTACCTTTTGAGTACCCCAGAAGATCTTTCATGCTTATCTCTGTGGCATCTTTTATTCTGTAATTCCCATGGTGTTTCTGATCACCAGCACGCAGAGTTAAATGTAAAACGCATTCGATTTGCAAGTCGGCAAGCACAAAACATGCACTAGGGAAAATATACTCCCTCATAAAAGAAAAAAAAAAAAAAAAAAAGACTGAGCACAAAATAAAAGTACATACCTTTTAACTGGTCGGCTACCACGCTCTGACCAACTCGCTCAATCACCTTTCCATCCTCCATCTCATAACGATCATCCAGATATTTCGCAGTAGCTTCCGAAATATGGACTTTTCCAGCCACCCCGAGCTGCTCCATCAGGTTGGCCAAATTGACATCATTGGACCACACATCGAACTTGAATCTCCTCATTCCCAAAATGCCACACAGGACTGTCCCGGTATGAACACCGACTCTCATGTTCACCATTTCTTTTTTCTCTTGGCAAAACTGCTCAATGGCTTTAATCATACCTAAGCCCATCTCGATGCAGCAGTAAGCGTGATCTGCCCGGGGCTCTGGGCAGCCAGCTACACAGTAGTAACAGTCTCCCAAAGTGCTTATCTTCTCGCATTTAGTGTCCTCGCACAGACGGTCAAAACGTCCAAAGAGGTCGTTCAAGAGTCCCACCAGAGCGTGGGCAGATTTATTTGCGCTCATTTTCGTGAAGCCAACAATATCTGCGAACAAAATGCTCACTTGCTCTATCTGCTGCATTTTAAAAGGACGAAATATTATGGGGGTTTTCTGTATGGACGGCTTCTTCTTCCTGCTTTTGGGGCTCGAGGTGGAATGACGTTTGATGGAGTTTTCACTTTCATCATCCCCCTGCTTCATTAAGTCATCGGCTATTATTCTTGGCATAACAGAATGAATCATCCTCTCTTTCAGGGCTTTTTCCACTTCCAAGTCTTTTCCATGCATGATGGATTGCCCCACTTTCAGGAATGTGCTTCTCGATCTGACTTCGGACATGATAAATAAATGGATACCGATGGCGTGGATGCAGATGTGCAGGAAGGCTTTACTCAGCAGCTCCCAGTAAACTGCACCGGCTCCGACAGGTGTAAAACAGTTCTCATCACGGAAGTGATAACCAAAGGTCTCGAAGAGGACCGAGTACGACAGCCCCAGAAACAAGCTTAAATACAAGGGTAAGTGCATCACCGTGTAAAGCAACAAGAGCACTTCAATACACATAGAAAAACTGCCTACTTGAGAAAGACAAGTGTCTGTGGGGTCTGCCGGGGGAGTCCGATTGGACATATCACCACTGTCTGAGATAGGTCTCAGAGCCTGGAACTGCGGAGCGAGGGTCAAAGCAAAAACCAGGAGGGTGAGTATCAGCGAAGTCCATACGTAATGGCGGGCGTAAGTCTTGGTGAAAGTGAACGCAAAAAACGCTACACATACCAAGAGGAAGCACAGAGCCGGCACCATGAAAACGATCTGTTTCTCTCTCATGTGTATGCCGAAGTAGATGCCCCAGAGAAGGCAGGCCACACCGATGTAGAAGAGGGCATAGCGAAACCTGCGCTGGGTCTGCGGGAAGCATCTCTCCATGCAAGCCTCCTCCAGGTTGTTGGAGTCGAACTTGGGATTCCACCACTTGGAAGAGGCCCTCTCGAAGAGCTGCGGCAGCTTCTTCTGCCGGCGGAGGCCGGAGCCACCACCGCCACCTCCGCCGGCTCGGCGGGTGCCCCCCGACTCCCCCGAGCTGCAGCTGGAGGAGATGCTGTACTTGCAGTGCTTGGAAGAGGAGCAGCCCTGGTGCTGCTTGGGGTTGATTTTCACCGTCACGCTGTTGCTGTCCCCGCTGGAGTCGCAGCTCACCTCGGTGCTGTGGTGATGCAGCAGCTGCTGGTGCGGTGGGGAAGCCATGTTGTCAATTCCTCCTGAAGAGCCCGCTCAGGAGTTGGGTCTCGCGGGCTGGGAAAGCCACCGGGCTCCTCGGAGAGTCGCCTCTAGGCTGCTCCCGCCGCCGCCGCCGCCGCCGCCTGCGCGGAGGGGCGGCCGGGCAGCGCCGCGGCGCTCCGCCGCTCGCCGGGCTCGGCACACGGGGCGCTGGGGCGCGGGCAGCCCCTCATATTCCCCTCGCCTCGCACGCCTCCGCCGGCCGGGCAGGGCCGGGGCTGCCGCCCGCCGCTGGCCCCGCTCCCGCAGCGCTGCCGAGGCGCGGGGCGGGCGGCCGCTCGCTCAGTCCCGCGGGGGGGACGCCGGGCCCCCGCCGGGAGGGGACCGCTCCTCCATGTCGGCTGCCGCTGGCCGCGGCTTCCTCCCCGCGCCCGCCGGGCAGCGCTCCCCTCGCGGCCGCCGCCGAGGGGCCGGCTCCCGCCGCGCCGCCTCCCTCGCCCGCCCAGCCGGGACGGCACCGGCGGCCGCCCCCCCCGCCGGCCTGCGCGGCCCTCCCCGCCGCTGCCCGCCAACGGGGCCTTGGGGCCCTCAGCCGCCCCGCGCTCTCCTGGCGCCGCGGGCAGCGCCCGGCCGAGAGAGCGAGTGCCCCCGCGGCGCCCCTCGGCCCCCGGCGCGGGGCTCGGCCGCCTCCTCCTCGCCTGCCGCGGGGCCCGGCGGGGCTGGTCCCGTCACCGCTGCCGGCGGGGTGGTGCCGCGCCGCCGCGGGGAGCTCCGTGCCCTGGCGGGGGCCGGCCCGCCCGCCTGCGCGCCGCCGTGTGCGGGGAGGGGAGGGAGCGGCGGGGGCGCGCTCAGGGGCGGGCGGCCGCCGCCACCATCTTCCTCACGGGGCGGGGGGGGGGGGGCTGCGGGCGCGCGCCCCCGCCGGCCAATGGGGCGCGGCGCCGCGGCGGGAGCGCGCACCCCCCCCCGTCCCCGCCCGCCCGCCCTCTTCCCGGCCGGAGGGGCGCGGGGTGGGAGCCGGTCCCCTCGCCCGCGCAGCGCCCCGCAGACCCCCGGGCGCGCCCCTTTCCCCGCAGAGGCGCGGGGGGAGCGGGGATTTGTTCCTCCGTCGGGCAGCGACGCCCCCTCGCCGCGGCCGCTCCTCGCCGGCAGCGGGCGGGGGGGCGACGGGGACGGGACGGCGCGGGGCAGCCGGCGGCCGGAGCCGGGCGGGTCCCTCGGGGTCCGCGCCCGCCCCGTCCCTCCCCGCTCCAGGGCCCGGCCTCCCGCCGTGCGCTGCCGCCGCCGCGGGCGGGGGGCGCCCGCCGGGTCCCGCCGCCGCCCTCAGGGCCGTGCGCGCTCGCGGCGCGGGGGGGCCGCGGAGCGCTGCCGTTGGCACGGCTGACGTTTGCCATGCGCAAACAACGTGCGCTTCAGCAAACAATTCAACCTTTCCGCGTCCCCGCAGCCTGCTGGAAACTCGCTGGCGTGTTTTCCTCCTCCTTCTTCGCTTGGCTGTAACTGGCGCTATCTCGCCTGCACCGCTCCCTCGGTTTTATTATCTCTCCCTCCCAGACGGCCCGCATCTGTCCCTCCCTCGCGGGGTTTCTCCCTGCGCTTGCTTCTGTTTCTTCCCCTCCTCTTCCCAGCTCTCCATCCCTCCGCTTGCTCGCAGGTCGATGCTCCCAAAGGCAGCTTCTCCTCGCCCCGCTCCCTGGCAGCCCCTCGGCTCCTGCTCCGGTCCTCGTCCGGTTTCTGCCTGCCGCGGCCCGGGCCCCGCTGTGCCTCCTGCTTCCCTGAATCCATCATTTACTCTTTTCCAGGTGAGCATTTCCCAGCTGGCTGCCCGCAAAGCGCTCGACTCCCAGTGGTCCTTCCTCCAGCGGCGCTTCCTACCCAGCAGCGAGTCCCTTCTCCTCTGAAGGCGACGCCGTTCGGTAAAAAGTACTTTTTTGTTTAAATAGTAATAGAAAATATGTGGCCACGCAGTTACTGGAACCTGTATTTTTTTCCATTTCCTTTGCAAAGATTTTCCTTATTGTGCAGTGACCGCGCTGTAAAATGCGTTTTTATTGTTATAATTATTTTGAAGAATTTTGTTTCCTGACGTACTCAAATACCAAAACAATCTATAATAAAAAAGTTTAATCGATAGTGATAATTGTTTTCGGTTTTGCCATGACATAGCCGTCTCGAATTCCAGCTAATGGCTCGGCTGATCAATATTTTATAGCAAGTGCTGCTTACCATGCCACTCCTACATAAACATCGTTGGGGAGAAAGAAGTCCCTTAGCTGACAGAGCAGAAAGGAAGGATGGCCTCCTGGGCTTGGCTATTAATTGATAAATTTACTAAGACTTCTTTGCAACCTTTTTATTGATTCATCTAAATGTACTTTAAGTTACGTTTTTACTTCATAAAGGATGGTGAATTTATTTAATCTGGAGGATTAAATAAGTGCAACAACTTCCAAGGATTCAAAGATACTGTAGAAATTTGGTGGAAAAAGGAAGCAAGTTTTTTACCTCAATGGCAAAGAATTTAAGGTAAAACTACCTGTGTTTTTTAACTTTGTTATGTAAACCTGTAAGATTTATGTGGTTGCAGAGATTGGGTGACTTGAACTTTGAGATATAAGAGGTACTGAAATTCCAGCATAAATCTTTTTAGCCTTGCTTTATGATAGTGTTGGCTTATTATTATTATTGCTTATGGCATCCTTACTCAACTGCCAATCTGAGTCAGCTGCATTTCCTTAACACCTCTCCAAAAAGGGGAGAAACTACAAAGAGCTAAAATATGTGGGGGAAGCAGGAAGTATTTTAAGCCCATATTATTTCTAAGTAAATCAGGATGTCATTGAAAAGAACACCAGGGTACATTTTCCTCCAGTTGAAGATGTGAATTTTCCCTCTGGTATCAACAAAGTCATGATTTCATGCAGTTCCTTTGGTCCAGGGTGATCAAGAGTACATGGGCAGTCAATAAGTAAAACATTGTTTGCCTAGAGTCAAGGCCCTTCAAATTGGTATTTGTTACTGAAACCTGCTTGGGTAGGCTTTAATTCAATTTTCAAGAGTATCTAAAATGAAGATGCAGGACTGTACCTTCCTTCAAAATAAAACTCTTAGGTTTGTGTGTGTGCAACAGTAAGTGAGCGCACAGGAAGGAGGTGGTTCAGGTGTGTGTGTGCCGCACAGAGAGAGTTCACGTGCACGAGTGTGCTCACGCAGTCAGAGGAGAGAGGCCGTTCCTATGTATTTTCCCTGCATGCACACAGAAGAGACTGACGCTTCAGGCATGGAGGTCTGTGCGTGCAGGAGGCAGAGGACAAGCAGAAGCAAAGCTCAGACTGAGAAGCAAGAGAAGTGTGTCTTGTTGCCCCTGTGCTCAATAAAGCAGGACTTTATATGTTCTTAGAATAAACAGAATCAGATCAAAGATACTGCTACATCACAAGTTTTAACTGAGTGACCCACGTGATCCCACATTCTGTGTGGCTACTAGTCAGAGACTGTTTTTGATCTCCGCTAATGAAGTAGTCTCCTCTTTCCCAGCTTTCGTTTACTGGTTCGAAGGACAGTGAAATGGGACTGAAGAAGGCATCTGACTTGTCAAAACCCTCCTTTGAGGGCTTCAGATCGTGATTTCGAGATTGTTCAGAATCCTTTCTTCCCCAAGGAAGCTCCCACTAGGTTTGTTACTCGTAGACTCCCATCCTGCTCCTCCTTTTGATCTTGGGTGAAACAGTCACCCAACACTCACCAGCCCAGCCATTCCCCAGCTTCCTCTGTCATTGTCGAGTTCTGTGGAAACATACACTGTGTATGCAGTAGGGAGAACAGTTACCTTGTGTTGACTTCTGTTGGCTCGGTACTGGCTGGGAAAAACCTAGTGCTGCCTCCCGAAAGACTGAATTTTTTTTAATTGGGTATAATGTCACAGACACTATTCTTTCACTTTGCTTTTATTGTGAAGATTTTTCTCCATTGAATTCAAGCAGCAGGTTAAATACATGTAAGTAGTAATCAAGAAATGCCAGTGATCACTGTATTTATTTCAAGTGTGAGTAAAATTTGTCTTAGAGGGCAAGAAGTGGTTTGAAGTTGTATGTGTTATTCCCACCCCCCCCTCGCCGCCTCCTGGTTTGTTTTTATCCAGGAGGAATTTAACCCCACTGAATATAATACAGTCAACATGTCCCTCTAAGGCAGCGTCTGCATGGGTAATGTTTGTAGCATCCTTTAAGGAAGATGCTTCCTCTGGGTCACTTTCTCAGCAACCACAGCACATCTTGGTAGAGCTGGGAGCTACCATGCAGTATTGATTTTGAGTCCCGGGTTCATATTAGTGTCTGGCAGTTCTGGGTTGTGCTGTTTTCCTGCAGAGGACTCTGACTGCCCTTCCAAAATACTCTGTGACTGGTTTCGTTCTCAGAGACTGAGTTAGAGGAAAGAGTTTACAGTGCAATAGCTGGGCAAATGCATATCCTACTTGCACATTTCTTTGAACTTCATGCCACTAAATATACATATTTAGTCTATAGAATTGAATTTACTTCCCTTCTCAGAGGCACAGCTTTGTCAGCTCTAATGATTAGCTTTTGTTTGACGTTCATAATATTGTACTTCACAGCTTCTCTGATAGAGCTGTGTGAAACTATTTAGGGGGTTCTGAAATGTGACAACCCACATGATGCTTTTTTAGACTTCACAAACCGCCTTCATGAGGCAGAAGAATATGACATGGGAACTGCTGGCTAGAACAACAGTGTATATTAATGCCAGTATAGTTGGTGTAGTTGGGGAGGAGGAATGCTATTTAGAAGTTTGTGGCTTTTATTGTATGCTGTCAAAGGAAAACTTACAGCCTGAAAGAAAAGGCATCATGGATGCCATGGGTGGAGACTATTCATCCTGTCTGGCTCTGGAAAGAGCATAAATATTGGAGGAAAATATGTTGAAACCTGCTTTGTCCATCCAGAGACAGAAAGGTTTGAGGGAGACAGCCCAGATGCCCCGTTCCCTACTTCCTTACCTTAGCAAATAGCAGGATCTTACTTTCTGACAAACTTCTGCGTCTGCATCCTTGCTGATGTGTGCAGCATTCATTATGAGCTTTGTTTTGAATCCTGGTAACCTCTAGGTGAAAAAATTTATGTTACGGATTTAAAAAAATACAACAACTTTTCTGACTTCTGTTCACAAACAGGTAAACATTAGAAAATATTTTTGAGGATTGTTACTCCTCCGTGGTTTTTAAAATTATAAAAGTATCATGATGTTTATTTCACTTTTCCATGAAAGAAGAGCACAAGGATTACCTTTGACATCTTTTCCATATGAAGCCACGGAAGCTAAGTGGTGCATTCTTCTCACTTCCTCGGGGTAGCCAGCTTGGTTTTGTGTACTGTATTTTCACCCTTCTGAAATTGCAGTTCAAATTATTCATATTACTGACATGATTTCATATCCCAGATGAGATGCGCCAATAAAATAAACAAGTAAGCAGTAGAAGACCTTTTTATGTGACTTGGACCTCAAGAGGGAGGATAAAACCTGGTCCAGCTGAGTGGGAATCACTGGCTTCCATAGGACCAGGATTTTACTTGCAGGCTTTATGGTTGTCTCATTCGAGTGGCCTTCGACACTGAAAGCAATGCAGGCTATACCACTTATTTGGCAAAATGTCTGCCACCAGGAGGTGGCTTTAGTCAAATATACATTTCTGTAAGATGAAGACAAACTTAAAATTTATTACTCATTCCATTCATAACCAGAAGTTCTCCTGGCTTGCCAAGCTGCTGAATCAGCTTGGGTACCTCACCCTTGAGTCAGCAAAGCCTGAAATAGAAACTTGCTCCATTTCTGAAGAGGGGAAGTACCACTGTTGTCTGCAAATACAGCCACATCTAACATGCTTTTGTAACTACAAACACTCGGTGGAGGAACTTGCATGACTCTCTGCTTCTAAAAAAAAAAAAAAAAAAAAAAAAAAAAGCAGGCATTTTCTTGAAATAGGAGTGTTAGGTTTGTTATGAATGGGACTGTCTGGGTGTGGAAGCACCACAGAATAAACCTCAGCAGAAAGACTATGCAAGCGAGAGTCATCAATGTCACCTAGACTAGCCCAGCATCAAGCTCCCACTCCATCTACTTGCAGCTTCTAAGGATATTGAAATTAGGGAGACAAGGGACAGGCTACAACCAGGCTAAAGCAAAGTGTTAAGCCATTAAGAAATGATGGCAAGAAGATGGATAGAAGCTATAAAACACTGATTGGAGAACAGCTACCACGGTGCTCATCCAGGATTCATAAAGTAGAGTTGAGTCACTCTTGCTGCCATGCCATAGCTGCTTTATAGCACAGCAAAAAATAGCAAAAAACAGTGAAAATGACCAACAGTTGCAGTCAAATAGTGGGAAGTGACACTGTAAAGTCATCAGCAGGACTTCCGTGAGTAGATGGAAGGCAGTGAAAAGGCATGTAAAAATAGTCCCTATATGATATAAACTAGGGAGGAGTTTATATGGCTCCAAGTCAGGCCAAGAAGTAAAAAATAATCGTAGTGTTAATTCACCTGTTCTCCCTTTCTCAAGTTGCTCAGCTTTTTATCTTGCAGATGTAGCATCAGTGATTTTTAGCATACTATGAAGGGACACCCATTAAAAATAAAGTTTCAGGAGGCTGTTCAGGCAGAAACTTGTGTGCCACCTTCCTGTGAATGCTCCTGGTTTTCCCTTCATGCATGCTGCAGGCTGGTCTCATGCTCTTCCTGGTCCGAGCAAATGACTGCTGCGGGCACTTCTGTTAAAAGTCTTCTGAGCTAGCTTTACCTTCCATAAAGAACAGGCCATTCTCATGGACAAACAAAACCAGTAACCCCTTTTGAACCCTGAGCAGGTGATATATGCAACCACTGCTGGGCTAAGGGAGAAAAACCCTTTGACTTGGGAAAGTCCTGATGTATTTTACTTTCTCTGGAAACTTTTCCTCCATCTCCTCCAAAAGAAGGGCTGGATGCCCACATGCTTTTCTCCCATGCCGCAATGCAACCTGCTCTCCTCTAGCCATGAAGATCTTGTATATGCTCCTTTACCTGTATAGCATCACAACTTAAGTGGTCTTGCAAAATAAGGTTTATGAAGCCAACACTATAGAAAAACAGAAAATAAAATTCTTCTGTTCTCACAGCTCGCTTATTTAGACAACCTGTCTCCATAGCACAGTTTCTGTGGGAAGATCCTTATGGATAGGGGAGTTCTCTTTTACCAGAGCAGCAAAAGGACCCTCAGAACTGAACTATTCTAAACTAGTCTAATTATTCAGAACTAAACTAGTCTAAACTATTCATATAACCTTACAGGCAAGTTTCCTCATCAGGTGACACTTGGTATGAGATTTTCCTGCAGTACTATGGAGGAAATGATAGATTTGGAAAAATTGTAATTTCTGCAATGGGTGTGAACATTGCAACACACAATTTTACCATTTTCTGATTTTTGCAACAGTGCAGGTGCAAATTGCAACACATTTTATATTTAGTGTTTTGGATTATTCAACCAAAAAGAGATGGGGATGAGAATTTACCAGCACAATTACAGGCTTATGCAATCATCTTGTGCACATGCTGCAGGTTTGGAAGAAAGACCTGCTGCAAATACACAGAAAATCCTGGCTATGGGATTGTAAGTGGTGCAAGGAATTACACAACGTAAAACTTAGTAAAGCATTTGCTTTGTGCATACCAAGCCCTTTTTAAATTTGGGTTTCTGGGGAGAAGAGAATTGCTGTGGCATTTTTGTGACTTGATCCCTTGTCTCGGTTGATCTGTGATAGAAAGGTGACCCCCAGTGCTGCTGAGCTGGGAATGGATATGGTGAGACATCGCTGTCTGAGCTGAGCGTTCCCAGCTGCATCCCTGAATAGATTCACTTTCTCTTTCCCTGCGTCAGGCTGTCACAGTGTATTTTATCTACAAATCTGTTATTCTGCGCTGTGGGTGCCAGAATAATTTTTAAAATATTGGATTTTTGGTGATTTTTTTACCCAGAAAGGATAGAAGAGAGCGTTCTTCTCAGCTGTGCCTGAGCTTTCACCTGCATGGATGCAACTCCTCTGCTGTCTAAGAGTATAGATGACCCCCACTACTCCAACTGCAGGAGATACATCTGAGCAATTTAGCAATGTTGTGACAAGTGTGAAGTGGAAGGCATTGAGGAAGTATTATATCAATTTTTAGTTTGTCTTTAAGATGGTTTCTACACTCTTGTGTTCTATAAGCTCAGGAGTACCCTTCTCCTGTCTTCAAACACAGGAACCAGTCATTATTTCAGTTTATTGCTGTGGTGGTAGGCTTAAGCCTTTGATGAAATGAGAAGAAATTATACAGGGCAATTTGACCCCTGCTATGTTAGGATGGTGATTGAAATTGGGGTGGCCCAATGCAGCGCACTGATTCTACTGCTAGGTGATATCTTTTGCATTTGATTAAAAACTGACTTCATTCTAAACCGATTGCTGCTGCACTTCACGCTTTATGACTTAAAGGTTTTATTTACACTGCGCAAAGATGAGACTACAGTAGAAGATTATTGTTGGGGCTTCAGAGTCAAGTACTTAAAAATTACAAAAAGACAACATTAATTTTAGCATTTTCACACTCTCAAATAATATCCATGGAGTGCTTGAAGCTCTCTGAATATTCAGGACTTTTTGCTGGGCTATCAATGGACCACGAGTGCAAGAAGAGCAGCGAACACCTACCAAACAATTGTGTTTAAAGCTGAGCATGAATGCATGTTTCTGCCATGCGCCCAGTTCTGTTTCCAGGGAACAAGATGGGAAGAAAATGTTGCTTAAAACACTAATGCATAACACTTTGGCAGAGATGGTTATCGCATCTCCTAGTCATTTTTACCTATGTTGCTGCCCTGACAACTGCAGTATATTATGGAAATAAAATATGAAGTCACTCAGGTCTGGGTTCTGCTGTTCGTGGACTAGACAAACACATTAAATACCTTTTGATAGAGGTATTTCTGCATATTTCTGCGTATTTCTGCAATGAAGGAGAAATACTGGTTCTGGGGTACTGAAAACACCGCAAATATTTGTTAAAAAGGACAGCTGGGCGGCAAAACAAAGTGGCATATGGGACACAATGAAAGATCGCAGAGGTTGAAATGATAAAATCCAGCAGCTATTGGCTAGATGCAATCAGAATTTAGGAATAGGGCCCTAATCCTTTTATAAATCAGGAATCTCCTTGAATTGGACAATGGGAGTACCAACAGTCACACCTGATAAGCAAAAATCAAATAACCCTTGTGCTTTATGGCACATGCTAAACTCTTAATGACAGTTAGGAAAAAACACAACCCATCGCAGGCTTTTTGGTAATTTCCCACCACAGGTCAGAGGCTCTGCCTGATTTGTACCTGTGAGAACTGCTCAGGGGTTATGTTTCAGCCTATTTAGACAGATGAGTTATTGACCAAAGGATATCTCTAAAAGTGAATTTGGTGCAGACCAAGTTGGCTGCTGTGCTACAGCGTGTGACCCCGTCTTGTCACCACGTGCCTGAAACTGTCCCACATATTGTCTGTTAATTTGGTAAATTATTTCCTAGAATGCTTAGAAAACAAAACAAGGAGGTGAAATTGCCTCTCAGTATTTCTTCAGTCTAAACAAACAAACAAACAAGCAGATTGTGTGTTTTATGTGTCTAGTCAAAACATCCCAGTTATTAATATTAAACTCCTGGGTGCCTGGAGAACCTGCTCCTGAATAAACTACAAAGCTGAAGCATGGCTGAAAGTATTTTAAAAAATGATTCCAACATCTTCAGCTGATGTTTCTGCAAGGTGGCAAGAGCAACCTCCCCTCTCCCTTGCAAACGACGGGGCGTGCCGCGTGGCAGCAGAGATGCGCCATTGCACTGGTGCGTGGCAAACGTGCGGTGCTAACTGCTGGCTTCTGTGCTCGCACCTCCCTTGAGGGCTCTGCCTCAAAACCAGACTGCCTGGTCCTCTGCGAGGTTACTGCTGAAGGACGTTACATGCTCCTGTGAACCCCTGCAGTGGTTTCGGGAGGCAAAGACACGTGGCCATAGAGAGAGAGAGAAAAGGCTCCGGCCATAAACCAGGAAAGTGGGGGCTGAGAAGCAGATTTATTCTGCTAAGTGGCTTTTTCCTGTCTGCTCATTTCTCCTCTTTTACCATCCTCATTTCAGTTCCGTCCTCAGCTTTGGCTCTGTGGAAGAGCATGGAAAATATGCTATTCCCCTTTCACGGTCATAACACGTATTTATTAAATCCCATTTTATTATAACCCAAATAATGATTGCCATGTTTTATTTTTTATCTGGACCATTTAAGCTCTTAATGAAGGATTTGCCCTTAAGCTGGATCTCACTTCCTTTTCTTGTCACGCTTGGTTCAAACTCAAGGCACATGCCATATTCCTTTAGAGGCAGTTTGTCTCGCATGGAGGTATGTTGATTTTTAACCAGGTTTTTCATCCTGCCCTGTCTTACCTTCACAGCCAGGCTGCTTAGACCAGGAGGCACCGAGTTCATTGCTTCACTACAGCTTCAAACTTCTTCTTACAAGCCAGAAATGCGGGCAGGGCTCTCGGAGAGATTATCATCTTCCTAACCTCAGCCAGACTGCAAACCAGCCCGCAACCCACCTTCTTCCCCTAAACAAGCAGCGTGCTTCACTAACCACGGAAACTTCAGCAACACCCAGTTGCTGCCTTGATTTTTTTCCCGGCAAGGCAAGGCATGGCAGTGATGATTTAGCACCATTCATGGGTGAATGTCTCTCTCTTCGAGAGAGCAGAGCTTAAGCCTGGAGCCCACCACTTCTGTGCCACTCAGCATCCTAGAAGAGGATGAACACATAGAGTTTTGGGACTGAGACATTTTTTAAATTATATGTTGGGCTGAAAAATTAACACCTCGTTTATAGGAATAAAGGATGCTCCCAGTGCCTACAGTTACTGCTTTAATTAGCAAAAGCAGCCGAATCTACCGGACTGTGGTGTTGGAGGACTTTTATGTATAGCAAATAACAACTGTCTTAAATTAGCTTTATTTACACAATAGATGTCAACCTCAAACTCTCTAAATTAAAGGGCAGAATGTCTTTACTGAGAAATGTGATTTTTTAAGCCTAACAACTTAAAAACAGCAGGAAGGTTTCTGCTCAGACTGCCTGGGGAGAAAAATCACCTTTGGCTCAACAAAACAGGAAGAACTTCAAGCCCACAGTCAAAGTTTTTCAAGAAACTAATGAAAATGGAGTATTATAGTTTAAACTGTTTTGCAATCGCTGGCCTCAATCCTGCAGACACTTTTCACACGCGCTTAACTTTATATACGTGGTAAGTTTGGCTGACCTGCATGGGGTTATTTACACGTGTAGATATAAGTACATGCCTGAGTGTTTACAGAGTGGAGTTTAAACTATAGCATTTGTTACTGAAAAAATTACATTATGTCAAGATCTCCATAATTGGCTCATTGAAATTCTTTATGTTAGAAAGAAAAAAAAAAAGATGAGAAATTCAGGAATTAAGATTCCTGAGGTGGTCTCGGATCTGCTCCCTCGTGTGAACAGGATCTTTTGTTGTGCTGGATCATGGCATTGGGCCATGAAACTTATTTAGCAGCTATTAAAACTGCCGCCCACCTTTATATAGTTTCAATCTACTGCTCATAGGAAGATATTGTCTGCATTTCTTTCTGCATTAAAAAAAGCACGTTTGGCCACTAGCTGAGACTGAAAGGTTTCCCCTCATTGATGGGAAGCAACCAATTGAAAAAAAATATTTTTTTATACTTTTTTTTAAATTTATTTTTTTATATTCTTTTTAAATTTATTTTTATTATATCATGGGAGTATATTCTACCTGCTATGAAGGGACTTGTTGAAACCCCCTGAAACAGGAATAAATCACCTCTGCAAACTGTAGTTCTGCTGTTTATCAGCTTGTTTCTGTGCAGAAGACAAACTACCATTAAGCTGACTCACATTTTGGCATTTTGTGTTTATATACAAGATGACGATGTTTGCAAGCAATGCGAAAAAAAAAAAAAAGTCATTCATTGGCACTGCGGTCCCAGCAAAGACTTTCCCTTCTCTGCTGTGGTGGCAGAGCCTGGGGACGTGGCTGGAGCCCCGGTCCAGCATGGGGACCGTTGCCATTGCTCTTTGCTGTCCGGCACCGGGTGAAACTGGGGTCCCAGACCCATTGCTCAGCCATCACCACTTGCCGTGTCCTCAGCCAGCCAGCCAGGCTCTGGGGCTGCCAGAGTCCCATATCTACCCAAATTTAGGCATGCCTTGTACTCCCCCATCCCTCCCCATCCATCCTGACCCTCCAATTGACCCTGTCTGAGTCTGCCAGCATCCTTCATGGCTCTGAAAAGCCAGCTTCAGCTCTCAGGACACTTTTTACATGATCTTTGTCACGCTAGGTCCAAAATATTCAACGTAGTGTTCCTAGCACCAGTATCTTACTTGCTGCAGGGTTTATTTTCCCTCGCTGCCCCTCTTTATTTCCAAATCCTTCACCCTAATTCTTATCTTGGGGTTTTTGCCTTTCCCCAGGAAATGTCAGGGGTTTAAGAACCTGCTGTGGAAGGGACGGGGACGTTGGCCACGCTGTTTCTAACCTGTCGTGACGTGGCATACCTGGCTCTACGTTCCTGCTGCCCTGACCTGTCTCTCCTGGCATTCCCTAGATTTTAACCACAGCTTCTGGCTGTGTGGTAGTCCTGTCAGTCACTGGGGAGAGGCAGAGGAGGGTTCCCCTTTGGGCCCCACCAGCATGGCTCCTCTCGGTGTCCTCTGGCAAAGGCTGACCCATTGCTACCAGCCCCACATCCAACCCCGCATCATCCTGCCTCATCCTTCACCAGGGGAGAACCGCAGCCGGAATAAAGCAGGTGGACAATGCTGTGGGAAAACCCTGTCCCGGGATGCAATAACCTCCCCGCTCCATTCTGCTTTGTCCCAAGATTGCGCTTTTTGGCATGGCGCTGCCGCAGACCTTGGGGCTGCGCCAGGCCCTGTGGGATCGATAGCCGTGGCTGGGTCTTTGGGATTGTCCGGCTGAGGTCAGTCATCGTTGACTTAAGCAGGAGCAGGTCTCAACTGCTGAAAATCCCATCCAGATCTGCTGCAAGGTGGAAACAAGTTGTTAAACCCTTTATATCAGGGCAGTAGCAGCCCTTCATCAAGCAGAAAGCACAAGGCTTCAGTTTTCTGCTGATGGAGCGGAGGGCGGCTCTGCGGGCACCCTCAGAGTTTCTAAATGCTTCTTCACGTTTTCTAAAACTCTTCAGTTTTCTCCTTGAATGTGACACAAAGATTTGTTGAAGTGGGATGAAATGTTCCATTTGGGGGTGCTGGTGGGCCTGGTGTGTCGTGGCGCTGCCTATTCCCGGGGGATTCAGGGTCCGGCGGCACCTCCCAGCTGTGCTGTGCTCCTCCAGCTGAAGGAGACGCCGTGTTGTGCCGGGGGAGATGGGGCCAAGATGGAGGGACTGCCTGGCTTCACAGTGCCAGCGGGGAGCTGGCACCTCTCCTGCATTTCCGCAGGCTTCCAGCATCTCTCATCACAGCGTGAGCAGGTACCAAGAGCTCCCTGTGCCTGGCAGCCTGGTGGGTTGAGGAGCCTCTCTGTGCTCCACTAATGATTTTACTGGGGCTCAGCGTGCTCGTGTACCCAGCTTTGCCAACAAGTGCCCTCCCTGGCAGAGCTTTAGCATTTAGCTCCAAGTGGGTACAGCTTGCACCCTGCCCCGGTGCCAGCTGCAAAGAAGCAAAGGAGCAACGAGAGCATCAGGGACCAACTAGGTGAGCAAGTACCCGGACCACAGCCCTGGCTTTGGCCAGGGCTGGAGCTGCAGCTGCAGCTGACATGCAATTTCCATTGGTTGCAATGGGTCAGAGGCAGCTGGGGCTCCTTTCCTCCCTGCTCAAGCCCCCACCATCAGGAGCTGTGGGCAGGATTAAGGAGAAAAAGCAATGTACGGGTCATGGGAAGAGGGAAAACAGAAGCAGCTCGGCCACCGAAGAGGAAATGGTGGGACACAGATGTCGGTCAAAAGCTGAAGGCACTTACAGAGGATGCATTTACTCTTATTTCCTTCCACTATGGCTTAATTGCAATGTTTTTAGTGACAGATAGGACAGGAGCTGGGCTTCTGCCTAAACACTTCTCCGTCCTGCATAAAAGCGCTGAATTTAATATTAACAACAATTAATCACAGCTACCGGGAAGCAGACGGCAGCATTCCCTGTCCCTGGGAGCACTCGGTTCACATGCTCAGCCCCATTAATTCCCATCTCCAGGCAAACAGCACTGGAGAGTCACCAGGAAGAAAGGGGCTTTCCTGTGCTGCTGAATTTAGACCCAGAATTTAAGTTGTAGAGGCACTGGCACCCCCTTCCCATCCCCTCTGACAGCCTTTGCTGTGAATACGGGGTGGTTTTGGATGCCCCTGGATAGGAAATGGCCAATCACCATCAGCTCACCCACCCCTGTTTCGTTTTCTCTCCCTATGCCCTGAAAGGCCGCTGGGATAATTCCAGGTCACAGCAGGCTGGCTGAGCTAGGTAGGATCTCAGGTTTGCTGGAACATTGCTGTATTTTTCCTGTTAATGCTACCACGATTCCCTCTCTCATTAATAGTACTAACTGCTCTTTGCAAATTTTGCATACATATATTAGTATTTTGGAACAGCTCATTTCTGTATCCTGTAATTAAATGACCACTAATGAACGCGCTACAACAGCCAAATGAAATAACACATGCGGGAGTGCTGGGCATATATATAATGCATATATTCCAGTTGGCAGCCAGTCACAAGCGGTGTTCCCCAGGGCTCTGTTTTGGGGCCAGTCTTGTTTAATATCTTTATCAATGACCTGGATGAGGGGATTGAATGTGCCCTCAGTAAGTTTGCAGATGACACCAAGTTGGGTGGGAGTGTCGATCTGCTCGAGGGTAGGATGGCCCTGCAGAGAGACCTGGACAGGCTGGATCAATGGGCCGAGGCCAGCTGTATGAGGTTCAGCAAGGCCAAGTGCCGGGTCCTGCACTTGGGTCACAACAACCCCATACAATGCTACAGGCTTGGGGAAGAGTGGCTGGAAAGCTGCCTGGCCAAAAAGGACCTGGGGGTGTTGGTTGACAGCCGGCTGAACATGAGCCAGCAGTGTGCCCAGGTGGCCAAGGTGACCAACAGCATCCTGGCTTGTATCAGGAACAGTGTGGCCAGCAGGAGCAGGGAGGTGATTGTGCCCCTGTATTCAGCACTGGTGAGGCCACACCTGGAATACTGTGTCCAGTTTTGGGCCCCTCAATACAAGAAAGACATTGAGGTGCTGGAGTGTGTTCAGAGAAGGGCAAAAAGGCTGGTGAAGGGTCTGGAGCACAGGCCTTATGAGGAGCGGCTGAGGGAACTGGGGTTGTTTAGTCTGGAGAAGAGGAGGCTGAGGGGAGACCTTACCGCTCTCTACAACTACCTGAAAGGAGATTGTAGTGAGGTGGGTGTTGGTCTCTTCTCCCAAGTAGTTAGCAATAGGACGAGAAGAAATGGCCTCAAGCTGCATCAGGGAAGGTTTAGATTGGATATTAGGAAACATTTCTTCACAGAAGGGGTAGTCAAGCATTGGAACAGGCTGCCCAGAGAGGTGGTGGAGTCACCATCCCTGGAAGCATTCAAAAATCGGGTTGATGTGGCACTTCGGGACATGGTTTAGTGGGCATGGTGGTGTTGCGTTGATGATTGGACTGATGATCTTAGAGGTCCTTTTCAATCTTAATGATTCCTATTTTTTACTTGCATTATAAATAGTCCAGCCACCAAGCCAGGAAACATGAAATTGCTACTCTACCCTTAACTGGTTTAGTGGTGGACTTGGTAATGTTAGGTTGATGGTTGGACTGGATGATCTTAAAGGTCTTTTCCAACCTAAACAATTCTACGATTCTATGATTCTATGGTGACTGCCTGGGAATTCACTATAATGTAGAACTGAACTGCCTCCCGTGCTGCACAGGCTCCTTAGCCAGGAGAAAGCAGTGTGTGAGCACCCCGCAATCCCTCTGGTCTCTCCTCTGCTTTAATGGACACACCCCCCACCCAGGTCCTGGCCCACCACCCACCTCCCTCTTACCTCTTTCATTTCCAGCCTCCACATGAGCTTCTCTGTTGAACCACCAGCCCTCCATCCCCCCATTTTGCAGGGCTTATATTTGCTGGACACCCCGTTGGGTGAAAATAATTCCCAGAGCTCCAGGCTGCCCTGGCTCCTCTGCCTCTTGCCCTGAACATCACCCAGGCTTCCTAAAGCAAACAGTGACCTGTTGGGGACAACATTCAGGCTTTTCCCATCTCTCTCAAGCTGTTAATCCTTTGGGGCATTGCTGGTCCCCCAGCCCCTGGCTCCTCCCAAGGCAGGCAGCCCAAGTGGTGGGCTTGCTCGCCATCCTTTGCCTCATCTCCACCGGGAAGGACCAATGTCACATGCAAACCCCAATTCTGGGTCCAAACCCCTTTGCAGCCTGCAAATGGGTGATCCTCCTCCCATGGGTATTGACCAAGGGAAATGTCCCCAAAGCACCTGCATGCTCTTCAGGACAAGGCGTTAGTTGCCCTTGTGATTCAGTGTCCTGCACATACATGTCTTGGGCAAAATATATTGATTTGGGGACTCTCTGCAGATGCAGTGCTCTGGCTTGAGACAGGGAGCATTCAGCTGACGTGACCTCAAGCTACACGCTGATCATCAATGCTTTAATGTTGAAACTCTTCTGACACTGAGCAGTGAAGTGGTGATGAAATCTGAGCCTGGCCCCTGCCACGGCCCCCCAGGGAGGGAACACCCCAAAGGCTGGAGATGGTGCGCGCCAGGGTTCCCTCTGGGCTGCAGAAAGCTAGAAGGTCCCAAAAAGGAGGGATTTGCATGGAAAGGATGTTTTGTTTGCTCCAGGGTCCGTAAGTGGCAGCTTGAGCCAGTCGGGCAAGCTGCTGCCAGCAGGGTGGGTGCAGCAGGGAGGGCAACAGTCCCAGCTCCCTGGTGGACAACCAGGCTGGCAGATTTTGGGGGCCACCTGGGAAGGGAGCAAGAGGTTTGGTAAACATGCCATGTCCACAGGGATCTTGTGATTGCAGCACAGGGCATTTCAAAGACAAAGTTTGGTGGGGTTTTGGCCCCAGAGAGTGCTGGGTATGCTCCCCCCCACCCATCAGGTGTGTAGGGCAGCAGCGGACAGGCTGGACGGGGATGGTGGCACAGGGAGAGCTCCACCACGCTGCAGGTGGAGCACCTGGGCTCCCCTGCAGTTCCTGGCAGACCTTTCCAAAGGTTTTATGTTCTTTTCCAATGAAAGGGACAATGAATCCCCACGTTCCCCATGTGTGGTCAAAGGCAGGTGCTCTGCCATGGGGTGGTTATGGCTGGAGAGGCGTGGAGTTCAGCTCATTACTGCAACAAGCTCTGGCCTTGAGCTCACAGTGAGAAAAATCTATCTGTTCAGGCATCCCCTCCTCATCTCCCCCTGTAATGTCCAATGTGATGCCTATAAAAAAACAGAAATCAAATCGACATCATCGCAAATGAGCCACTGGGATATGGGATATTTTCATCTCTGAAATGCAGAGATGCCGCTGAGAGGTTGAGGTTGTGGAGGGCAACCAAACCAGCAGGGACTGTAAACCCCTTGGCTTGCATTTGAATATTGGCAATGCCACCGCCAGGCTTTGGGAGACCTTTGGGAAACCTGCTTGACGTTCTCCTTGGCAGGAGCACCCTGAGTGCAGGCAGGATCCGGCTGCCGCAGGGCTCTCGGCAGCACCAGCAGCTCTTCCCCAGCAATGTCTCTAAGATAAATGTTTGTCTTTTCCGTCCAAGAGATACAGCAGAGCCGCTGCCAGCACCATGTCTCAGTGGAATCAATTTTCGTTCTGCCAGGAGCGTTACCGGCTCATGATTCACATCTTTACAGCAGCTTTGGAAGGAAAATGTGCTTCTCGCTAGGCAGACCTTCACGCACGTCGAGATGCCACAGTTTTTCCAGACTTTCCAAAGGAAGCCACGGCCAAGTGAGACATTCCTTCTCCTCTTCCAGCTTTCTTGGAAGAACCTCTTGATTAGCGAGTGAGACAGATAGTTGGAAAGGCAGACAGAGAGACAGGCCAGGCAGCAGGGTTATAATAAGCAGTTTGCATGAGCTCCAGCCTCTGGTGGGATGGTGCCTCCATCCGCCTCCCGCTGTGTGGCTGGTGAGAGCCCCTGGTGTTCACCATGGTCCCTGACCCCCTGCCCTCCTCCATGGTCCCCAACACCCTGCCCTCCTCCATGATCCCAGACGCTCTGCCTCCCTCCATGGTCCCTCACCCTCTGCCCTGTACCGTGGTCCCCAAGTCCCTTCCCTCTGCCATGGTCCCCAACCCCCTGGCCCCCTCCATGGTCCTCCATGGCTGCGGGTGCCTTTGCCACCAGGGAGAGGACAGAGGCTGCATCCAGCACCTGCAAGGCTCAGCCAGGGCATCCCTGTGGGACTCTCCCTGAGGCAGTGGCCAGGGCAGGCAGGATGCAAACGTGATGCTGGAGCAGGGAGAAGCGGATGCCACACAGAGCATCCCTGCGGCCAGCCCACCCTGCTGCCAAGGCAGGCGAGCTGTGCACGGTGCTGCCGGCGAGGCTGAGTCACAGGGCGGCCTGCCTGCCGTGGAGCGCGTGGGCCCACGGCCGTGACTCAGTCCCACGCCTGCCAGCGCTCGCCACCAGCCCTGCGGCTCCTGCTGCTCCCCAGGGCTTTGTGCTGGAGCCCCCACGGGTGAATCAGAGCCGGCTTTGTGCCGAGCCCCGGGAACCAGCGGAGGGAGGGTTGGCTTTTCTCTCCCAGCACTCAGCGTGGCTGGACCTCTGCGAGGGCAGGAGGCAGAGGGGGACCACACACAAAGAGGGTTTAAAAGGCATCTCCTGGTGTGGGTGGGAGCAAGGATCTGTCCCACCAGGGAGGATCGTGCTGCCCTGAAGTGCAAAGCAAAGGAGCTGGGGTTTGCTTTGCTGGTTTGTGCCTACCTCATAGGAAGCCAGGTTGGAAAAAGCAACCAAACAGCTCAGGTGTGGCCAGCAGGTCCCACGTGAGGGATGGGTACAAGGCCAGGGTGAGGGGAAGGAGACGGGAGCTCCTGCTTCGCTCCTTGCAGCTGCACCCCCTGGCCACCCCCGCCCCGGCACTCACACTGTACCAGCATGAGAAACAAAACAAGCAACTCCAGGGAGTCTGTTTGGAAAATACCAGGTTTTATTAGACAGGCTGGTGTTCAAGCTGACAGTTTTATCCCAATGCACTCCATCACGGGCATCTACATGGGCCTGTGTCCCAGCTCCCTCCTTCCTGCGATGCTCTCCGGCAAGATGCTCACCCCCCCAGTGCTGTGGCTGCGGGGACTTGGGGTTTCTTGGCAAAATGAAAGGTCACCCTGCTCCCCATTTCCACCCCCAGATTCCCAGAGGTCTCCTAAGAAAGCTTGGAGAGACCTGGGGTAGGGACCACAGTCCTCTTGGGACTGACAGCCGCTTGGAGCCATGGGAGAGAAAGCATCTCCGTGTCAGCATCTCCCTGAGCCAGCATGGAGCCGAGTCAGCGTGTGCCACAGGCAGCAGAAAACAGCCCCAGCTTCAGACCACCACTGCCATCACTTTGGAAAGAGAACCCTAACGTACAATATCGGGGGAGGAAAAAAGGTTTCGGCTGTCACAGAGCCCCGTCCAGAACACAGGCACCAGGGCTTTGCACAGGGTGTGAAAATGCACAGAAAGAGGGGAAAAGAAAGAGGGAAGAGAAAGGGAGAAGAGGAGGCAATGAATGCTGGAGAATAAAGCAAAAGAAAAGGGAAACAGAGAAGGGATGGGGAGAATGATGGAAGCAGCCTGAGAGCAGAGTGACAGTGCCTTTGGGTTCAAGGCCATAAGTGAGAGTCAGAGCTCCTTTCTGGGATGGGGGGCCTTTCCCTGGCTACCCCAGAGCCCACAGGCTTTGTGGGGACAGGGCAGCAAGGAAAGACATGGTGCGATATGGTGCTTGCAAATAGAAACATTTGGTGGCCTTTGCTTGCTGTGACAGTGACACACAGTGTGACAGCAGGAACAGTGACAGTATTAGCCCATTTCTGTTGGTGTTTCTACTCCATTAGCTCTTAAGAACCATGCAGACTAGCCTGGCGGAGGAGAGTGAGAGGCGAGGAAGAGTAGGTGAGACAGAGAGGGACACCGATGAGCAATGGGATCATGTACAAGAAAGAAGAAGGAACAGCAGTGGAGCAGGGCAGCAGCTCTGGGGCATGTTTGAGACCTCATGGCACTGACAAACACATCACTTCTCTCCGGGCTGTTCTGGCTGCTGCTGTCTCTGACACTCTGCTTGCTTTCACTCACGCCACCGGTCCCCTCTGCGCTGTGGGCAAAATCCCTCTGCATGAGCCATGCCCCTTCCCATGTGCTTGGACGTAGATTTGGGTCTTGTCTGCATTAGTTCAAATGTAGCATCCTACCTCAAAGTAGAGGCAAGGAGCATGGAAGTCCCTGGGGTGGCATTCCCCCAAACTCACCTGGATTCGAGGACACCTTTTCTTTGCAGCACCTCGCCTCAGTGCCAGGGGACATGGAGCTCCCACAGAACTTCTGCCTTAGCCCACATCCCGATGGGCACGTGGAGACAAGGGGTGCTGCCCTTCACACCCTTCCCATCACAACAGAGCCTTTTGTTCCCAGCTTTCTCTGTCCCTCTTTCATTCCTTTTGCCTTTTTCTTGTGTCACCTGGCACCTCCATGTCTTCTTGTTCCTGTGAAAGATAAGTCCCTCTGCTCCAGAGGTTTCCTGGAGAGCAGCGCTAGCTGTGGTCGTTTCGCAGGAGGAAGGAGAAAGGACGTTCAGCAGGTCATTGGTGGGCTCAAGGGCACCAGTCTACATCCAGGGCAACATGTGCTTCTTGGTTGGTTTGTGTTTGGCTCGGCAGCCATGCTGGCCGTGAGGGCCAAGTGACGAGGCCACCCCTAATCCCCTGGCTTTCACTGCCAGGTTCCAAGGTCAGCTGTCTGTGGCGAGCTTCACCCTGCTCAGGTGCTTCCGAAGCAATACTCCTTCTCCTTCCAGGACTGAGTGCCAATGCACAGAGATGAGCCAACAAAATCATGGCTAAAATGGGGGAAGTTTGGCAAACAAGCGAGAGAAACCTGCCTGGGTTGTCCTAGGGAGAACAGATCAGCAGATGGGTAAAAAGGATGCAGCTAGTGACCCCCTTGTTCCTGCCTTGCTCCACAGAGGACAAAAGCACAGGGGTCTGACTCTGAGAAAACAACAACATGGACTTGAACAAGGTCAAACTGCCAAACCCTTAACCCTCGGAGCCCAGCTGATCCTCAGGCTTGACTTGCCAGCATGGGTTTTTGAGGTTGATGGCACACACAAGCACCAAGTGCCCTGTCCCTGTGCTGGCCCAGTGGGAGGAAAACCTGCTCACAGCTCCTTGCAGGACTGTGTGATTTGGGGTGCTGGCCCTCCTCCTCCAGCACAGCTCAGCCAGTGCTGGCAGCTCCTTTCCAGCCCACTTCTTCCTCTGACATGAACTTGCAAATCCCATCACAGCTACCTGTCTGGAGCCACAAATGCCCCTGCAAAAGCCCCTTCTTAAGGCGAACATCCAGGTGAAGGCTGCAGGAGTTCAACTCAGCTGTTATGCAAAAGGAGAACTCGCTGGGCGACCTAAAAGTCTCAGAAAGAAAAAGCAGCTACAGTTCTAGCTCACCGTGCATTGCTCATACTTACAGCTTAAACATTGCCTTCTACTCAAAAGAACAAAGATAAAATGTCAGGAATTCACAGTTTTTATTCTCTTTCTTATGCCCACCCATCCTCCCCTGCCATCGATGTCAATGACTCAAAGTCCTCATCGTACAGTAGCCTTTGCCAGTGTGGCACTCAAACGGTTAACAAACCATGGCTTCTTGGACAGATAAGACACAAGCTCATTCACCGGTAGGAACACATGGACGGTTATATTACAGAACACCTTAGGGTTTCCTGTAGCGATTCTTTGGGGTTTCACCACAACCAGTGATGTCGCAGGAGAGAATGTTGGGCTTCTTCCCCAAGCCAATGCTTCCCAAGAGATCGGGAAGCTCACGAGTGATGGCCTTCTCAATCTTCTCTAGGAAACACCCTCCCATGTAGGAACACTGCTGAGACAGCAGCTTAAAACTGGTGATGGGGTTGATACCAAAGAAGTCCTTGTAAGCCTCGCGGTTGGGGAGATCAAATTTGCTGACATTGGTCTTTGCCAGAATGGACTTAAAGATAAAGAACTTGTCAGGATCTTCCACAATGTCCCTGAACACCAGTTCTCCATCGCTAAAGAAGGTCATTTTGTCCTTGTAGGTCTGTAGATAACGATCGACCAAAAGGGCGTGAATGCGCACCCGGATGGCGTGCTGGCGTATGAAGGCGATCTTATTTTCCATCCTGTTCTCAATCACCTGGTTGAGATCTTCCAAGAGTGATATCTCTTCTTTGAGGAACAGGTCTTTGTGGGTATCTGGATGGTACTCTTGGGGCCAGAAAGAGCTAACGTACACCCTGGGTGGCTCCGTGACATTGATGAGAGGAGCCAGACTCCAGAATAAGGCACCGTAGACTCTCATGAGCTCCTGGGTAGCCAGGCTGTCAGCTTTGTTCAAGATGATTCGGATCTGAGACTCACGGCCCTTCAGCTGGCGAAACAGCATCTCGAGCTCCAAGCCCACATCCAGCTTCGTAGGGTCAAAGACAACAAAGATGAGATCAGCTCTGTCAATGAACCACTGGCATACGTCATTGAACGGGTAACCTTGAGGAGAGGAAAGAGAAATCCAGCAGAAATGGCCCACACAGGATGAGTCCCTTTAGGTCAAGGCATAGATAAACCTTGAGCCTGCTGTGTCTCACACCCTGTCTGGGTTGGACAGGCTGTGAGACACAGCGGACTTCCCATGCAGCCCAGAACCTGTTTCTCATGTGCTGAAAATACTTCAGAATTTCTTGGCATGAAAATCCATCCCTGTGTGCCTGGGCCTGCATGTCTCCCTCAACCTCACCTCCAGACCTCCTTTCTCCCTGCTGCTGGCCACAGATTCCCGCTTCTCCTGTGAGCAGATATCGGCCACATCATTGCTTTCCCCAGTGGGCACCAAGTGGGTCAAGAAGCCCTGCTGATCTGTCCTGGCATCCCAGGTGCTGTGGGGATGGTGCTTCTCAGGGCCCTGCTGTAGCACCAGTCATTGGCAAAGCCTGGCTCCAAGGGCAACAAATGGGGCATTAAATGCTAAGCCAAGGCAGACAATCAACAGCCTGAGCAGTCCCCAGGAAACACCTTGCCGAAACGCCTCGCTGTCACACCTCCAAGCAGCAGAAATGGCTGCTCTAGCTGATGACAGTCAGCCCCAGCTGCTTGATGCCATAGCCATGGGCAGACAAACGCCATCATACCCTCCAACACAAGACCCCTTGTGTAGCCTAGGGCTCTTCCCCATTGTGCTTCAGCCATCTTTCTCATCTCACATCTTTATGACATGTTTTCTGGAGTCCCTTAGATGAACACAGTAAACCCCTACCTCGTTCTTGCTGCTTGCGGTTTTCAATGATGCCCGGCGTGTCCACGAAGGTGACTCGCTCCAGCAGTTTGTGGGGCACCTCTATTCCTATCAGCTTCTCCAAGAAGTTCTGCCCAAACTTCTCCAGGGGCGAGAAGGAGCGGGCGCTGTCAGCAGCCATCACAATGCCCTCAATGGTCTTCAGCTTGGGGCCGTGCATGATGACAGTGAATTCGGAGGTGGTGGGTTCTGCCCCTGCCCAGCAACAAGAGGAGCAGCAGAGCTGTGAAATCCATGCCGGGCAATGGACATGACAGGGCTGGCCTGGGACTAGCTGGGGAGCTCAGGAGCACCACTCGCTTGCTAAGAGATGCTGGGGGAAGGCAAGCAGTGGGGCCATGAAATTCTTGCCAAACCTCTTGAGAACATGCTAGCAAGGCTGTTTTCTGCAGGGACTGGTTGTTCTGGAAGTGGCCTGAGTGCACAAGGAGCCCTGGAGAACCACCTCCCGGGAGCCCTCATTACCCCAGCACAGAGCTGGCCACGGACATCTGCCCTCAGCTGTGACATGACATCCATGGGAGCAGTGAGGAGAGAAGGGGAATGGCTTTTCTCCTGGGAGAGTGAATTAATTGGCTCCATGTGAGGAGGGAAGGTGAGAAGACAACGGCAAGTTGCCCTTGCAATGTGACCACTGCTCTCACGGTTGGGGTCAGAGGCGGTGAGCCCTGTGCTGCAGGATGGGGATGCTGTGGGGTAAGATGCCCTCCTCCTCCCCAGGGAGGGTTGACAGGCCCTGGACTGTGGTGGGGAACCTCTCCTTCCATGTGGCGCCACAGCCAGGCAGCATGGACCCTGATCACAACCTCCCTGCCGTAATGAGGGGGAAATTGGAGATATGGCCAGGAATTGCTGACCGCCCAGACGCAGAAATGCAGGTGCCAGCACGTCCTCAGCAGAGCAGGGAGGGAGCGGTGTGGTACCTGTGTAGAGCTGGTAGGGAGTGTCATCCAGCCCAAGGAGGTAGTTTATCATGGAGGATTTGCCGACGCTCCACGGTCCCAGGAATAGCACCATTGGCTTGGAAGTGATCTCCCCATCTGCGGAGAGGGGAAATAACAAGAGGAAGTGAAGAAACAATAGCCATTGCCGCCGCACGATTAACTCCCGGCTGTAACGAGCATCCCATCTGAGCGGTGCGGTGATGCTGCTGGGGAAACAGCCACCCTTTTGGGGCCGCCAGCCATTCACGAGCCAAGGCATCGCCCAGCGACGGGCCCTGGTGTCTGCAAGAGCGGGACGTCACCATGCTCTGCAGGAGACCCTACCTCACTGCAGCAAGAGCAAACCTTGTCTGGCCTTCTCTGAGGTTTGGTCTTTCTTAGACTATGGGAGGACTTGAAGGTCTTTTAAACCTTGTCTCGGTTCAGTTCTGGTTTAGCCAAAGTGAGTTTGGCGCTGGCTGTGGATGGAGTGTTGTTTGAAGGCAGCTGCCGCAAAGCACGGGACATGCGAAAGAGGTGGCCATGCTGCAACCAGGTGAATGCCTTGGGCAAAGGGAGCTGATGTGGTTTAAGGAGCAACGCTATGGTGCAGTGCTTGGTAAGTGTAGTGCGAGCCTTAGGCCAGCTGCCTGCATTGCATTTCCACCACACCCTCACAGGGATCTGCCCCCAGTTTGTGGTTCCCAGCCCTCTGGTCAAGCAGAGGGTCCCTGCCTATGTGTGGATTGGGTGCAAGGCTCCAGCCCAGTGTGGGGAGGGCAGGCTGGGCAAACAGCCCCGCTTTGGGCTTGGGGAAAGGCAGAAGAAGAAGAAGAATGAACAGTCCCCATCCTGCACTCTTCAAGTCCCGCAGTTTGCTAAGGGTCTCAAGGAGGCTGGTGATGGTCCCATAAGGACCTGTCCTGATGCCACACAATCAGTCTGGGAGCTCAGAGGTCCCTGGACACACATAGCTGCTGCCCTAGGAGCAATCCCTGCTTGAGTGGGACTTGTGCAATCAGCCTGTGCCCACACTGCTCGACCTCCCCAGGCCCCAGGCCCCTGGGCAGGCAGCCGGCAGAGCCAGAGGAGCCCCTGTCATGCCCAGGATGGCTGGGACGCTGCTAGTTGACTCAAGCCCATGTCAGCCCAGAAATGGAAGTAAAAACTGGATGATTGAGTTCCCGTTGGTGGGAACCTTCCCCGTTCCCGTTCGTGTACCAGCACTGATCTAGCCAGATGAACCCAGGCAGGAAACGATGCTGGGAGAGTTGTGGTGGCAGACAGCAGAGCGCAGAGCAAGCTGCAGCCACCCTGCCATGGGGTCAACCCACCACAGCACCCCGGGCGTCTGCTCCAGGTGGGGATGTGCTTGGCAGCAGGGGCTCGCTTCCCCCCATCCTCAGCAGCAGGGGCTTGCTCACTTCCCCCATCCCAGTCCTGCACTCAGGGTGGGAGAGGGTCCATCCCGCTGCTGCTGGCAGGACTCCAGCCAGAGGAGGGGCTGGATGCCACTGAAGGAGCTGGAAGCTGCTGTCCCTCAGCCAGAGCTGAGCCTCCCCCGTGGCCCAGGGTGAGGAGGTGCCAGGGGACCTGCGCTGCCCTCGGTACCCTCCCTTTGGCCCCACTCTTAAGGCAGAGCTGTTTTCCCTGTGGCAGCTGAAAGACCCTGCTGCTCCGTGGCTGCTGCCCACGCAGGAGCCAGCAGCTTTCCAGCAAGCCAGGGATCCATCTCCAAGGTGGGGGAGCTGTAAAGACCACATGGCACTGAGCTCCTGCTCCTGAGGGTGCTGGAGGGCACTGCATGGTGGCTCCGCACCAAACCCATCTGACCATGGGTGCAGGAGTTGGGCAGGGCATGCCAGCCTCCTCCTGCCTGTTGCCCATTGCAGGGCAACCATGTCACCGCTGGGGAAGGGAATGGGCTGGGGACATCTCTCCATGGGGCACAGCTGTGTCCATGCAGCTCAACCCTCCTCCCCAAAGCAGGGCATCCACATCCAAACTGGGGGATGGCCTTGCCCACTGCCCGCTCCCTGCCAGCTCTCTGCTCCCTGCCTGCAAGCCGCAGGGATCCAATGATGTCTTCTCATGCGGGACAAAAACAAATGTTGAAACCTTGAACTTTCATTATTAATCATTCCTCTGTGCCACTCTATCGCCGGCTTTAATTCGGTTTCAGATTATTATTATTATTATCCCCTGTGATGTCGTGCCAGACGTTTGAGGCAGGTCCCCACGTGCTCTTTCATAACACGTTTCTGGCCAGGTGTGGCTGTGTGAACACAGGCAGCCCGCACGCCCCAGCTCTGCTTCATGTCCCCACCTCTGCCCCACTGTGCCGAGGCAGGCAGTGATGGAGGCAGCCCCCCTGCCGGGTCACTGACAGCCCATTGAGCCCATGTCTACCCCTTGCTTTGGGAACAGGATGCTGGCACCCCACAGGCTTCGTGGGCAGCACCAGGCACAGCATCCTTGCAGCTCTCCAGGCAGCACAGCAGTTCCGAGGATGTGAGGCCATGCATGAGTCCTCCTTGCTGTTGCCCAGGGCATGGGACTGGGGGAGCAGAGAGCATCTCCCATCCAGGAGGGTGCTGAGCTGACATCTGTCCTGCTATGTCCCCCCTCTATGTCTGTTCAGCACCGATTTGGGCCACCTTGATGGTCCGGCCAGGGACAAAAAGACCCAGCCCTTGCCGGCTGCCAGACAGGGATGGCAGCAGCTCCATCACGGTGGCTCTCTCCAGCCACCCTGTGGCTGCTTGCTCCCAGCCCAGCCTGCCGCACTCCCAAGCTTATCCGGGCTCAAGCCAGGCACGTCCTGGTGGCATTTGCAGAAGTGGTCGCATGCTGGTGCATGATCAGGCCCTGCCTGTGAGCAGGGGGGTCCTCAAACCTTGCACCCCTTTGTCTGTGGTCCTGCTTAAAACACAGCGGCTTAAAACACAACTTCGCTAAGCTGCCAGGTTTGCAGGGTAAAGAGCAATGTTGTGATCCGGCAAAGCACCTGGCAAACAAGGCCAGGAGGGTCATGTCTCCCTCCTCAGAGCCTGCATTTGTATTGGACTGTCCGGCTCTGGGGGTAGGAGCAATTTGGATGCCCCAAAAGGGTTTTTATCCTAGAGCAGTGGTTTTCTGGGAGGTTTTTCCATGTTGCTTGCAATGCCAGGCTGCCCTTGGGTGGGAGCACTGCTGCTCTGAGGCTGGGATTAACCCTGGGCCCCATCTTCTCCCCTTTACTCAAGCTCAGCAGAAGTGCCTGGTGTCAGCTCACCCCCCGTTGTGCAAGTCTGTCCCGAGGATGCTAGGCAAAGTGGACGACACGGCAAAACCTCCTTCCTCTCCTTGTTCAGACAGCCACAGGCACAAAGGTCTTGCTCTGTCCTCAAACGTCCTGGGAAGGCTAAAACACCTGAGGACACTCTCCCAACATCACCCACGCTGCCACCCCATCCCTGTACCTCAGACACCACCAGCCACTCTGCCTACAGCATGGATGCACTGCCTGGCAGCCCTTGGAGGGCTGGCCAGCTTGCTCGCAAAAAGTCATGAGTACCCACGCAACACATGTGCCAGCAAATGGAGGGACAAGCCACATGTGGCTGCAGACCGCCTGTGCCTGCCTCTGCGCCGTGCTCCCTGCATGCGTACGCCCACACAAGCAGCACGCGCACACGCATGTGTGCGCCTGCAGCTAGAGATGCAGATAAGACAGCTATCGAAATATGCTATATATATCTACAACCCTCTCTGCTGCCGGCATGCTGGCATGACAGGGAGCCAGAGGCCCTCCAGGCACTGGCAGGGCTCTGCCGCATCTGGGGCCAGGGTGTGGAGGAGCCTGTTTTGGAAGGATCCAGCAGCAGGGGCCGTGGGGTAGGACATGAGGACCAGAAGATGGGATTTCCCTGCCTCATATCGCAGCAGGGACATTGTCCCCATGGCCCAGCACTGGACCCAGGGGAAGGTCTGGCTGTTGGCTGGTGCTTCTTGGCCCATCTCCCATCTCCTGCTTCTCCAGGAGGGACCTGGCAGCACACCCCAAGCAGGATAAGCAGGGAGAGGAGCCAGCTCTGGCTCCCGAGGGGGCTGAGGCCACTGCGCAGAGGCCAGCCTGTGTTACTGGGACAGCTGCTGCCAGCTCATTGGCTTAAGCTGCAGCTGGGAGGGATCAAGGGTGAACATTCGGGAAAGTTGCTGCACGTAGGAGGGTGAAGGGTAGGAAGAGCTTCCCTGCAGGGTGGGCTATCTGCTGGGCTCCTCCGGTTCATGCCTTGGGTGGGAGATCGACCCACAGGTCCACCACAAATGCCTTTGAATCATCGCTAGAAGAATACACAACCTCTTGAGTCTTAACCCAAGAGGGGAAGGTGTGAAAGCTTGAGTGGTGGGGATGCACAGAGTCAGCCCTGGGACAGACAAATGCAGTGACACATGTGCTGAGCTCTGGTAGGGCTGGGGACACCGGCTCCAGTGAGTGCCATGGGATGCCTGCCAATAACCGGGGTTTGCTCAGCGCCTGGGAAGTGTGGCCCTGTTGGGGCAGGTTAATAGGAAAGCCAGAGGCCAGCGAAGAGCTTAGGCAGCGCTGGCAGCATGCAGGTAGCAGGCAGCGATACCAACCTGTGGCGGAAGAGCCCAGGGTGCGTCCAGGGTAAGCTGTTAGCAGGGGACACGGGGAGAGAGAAAAGGTACCGTGAGTTGAAGGAGGGACGCAGCTGCCTGGGTCTGGCCCAGGCCGAGGAGGGAGCTGAAGACTGGCCCTGGCCTTCTCATGGGCAGGAAAAGCCAGCGACGGCCACATTCCCAGCAGGAGAAAAGGAGTTACAGTCCGTGAGTAACGAGACCCGCAGCTACCAGGACAAGCACTAAACCCCAGTCTGCCCTGCACACCGGGGATGTGGCTTGGGGGAGAAGCCCCAGGAAAGCTGCTGTGTCTGAGACAGCGCCCCAACCCTCCTTAGTGGAGTTATTTCCTTCCCCAGCAACATTCACCAAGCAAACAGAGCCTAACAAGCCGTGGTTAGGACAGCAACCAACCCCGACAAGTGTCCTGACTACCCCAGTGGTGTGGTTACCTGTATCCAGCCCTAGGGTGGCTGGTGATGGCAACTGGAAGGTCATTCCCTATACAGGCATGGTAATCAGCACATACACCGTAATTAAGGCCACCACAAAGAGGCATGACTTCACAGCAAGCTTCCCATTACCAGACTGGGAGAGTCCCTCACCCCTGAGCTAGGGACAGTCCCTACAGGGTGGCCCCGCTGTGCCCAAGCACACAGGCGGACCCAGCTGGAGCGTGCACGCACCTGTGTGGGATGGCAGAGCAGAGACGCGGGAGGGTGGCAGGCAGGGAAAAGGAGATGGCACCTGCCAGGCTTAAACACACTGTAACAGAGGATGTGGGGCAAATTTTCTGGGATGCACCCCAACAATTCAGAGTCTTAGGTTGACAGTGGCAGTCGCAGCTCCCCGGGGCAGGTGACACTCATCTACGCGGGTGTTTCTGCGAGCTGCGGGGAGCAGAGGGGCTCCTTGGATTACGCTGGCTGGTGCACGCAAGAGGAGCCAATGGGGAGGGAGACAAAATGGAGGGCTGCCGTGTAATGGAGGGGTGAAGGTGCTTGCGACGGCACCCCTCTATATTGGCTTACACCTCCAAAGGTCACACATATTCCATGACAGGCCTGCTCCGCTGCTCTCCCAGCTGTCCTGCTCCTCCCAGCCAGCTGAGCCAGCAGCTCTGCACCCTCCAGCCTCCCCCCTGCCACGGGGGTGGGCACAGGGGGAGAGGTTGTGGGCATCTCCCAGCTTGCAGGGGCACCGCCAATGCAGTGAACCCGCTCAGGACAGGACCACCATGCAGAGGAAGCAGCTGAGAAGGCTCCCTCAGCCCCACCGTATCCTCAACTGCCTTGTAAAGTCAAGGGGACTCCCTGGGCTAACCCTCTAACTACTTTGCAGGTTTCTCTAATTACACTGCTAATGCAGGATTGGGAAAAGCTGGATCTGTGGGTATTGATGGCAAACTGCTGGGTTTCGGCTCTCCAGGCTGAGGTTGTATGTGCTGGGGTGTGGTTGGGGTGTCAGAGGTGCTCAAGGAGTTTGGTGGCAGGAGAAATATTTCTGATGGGAGCATGGCCAGGACCTCTTGTAGCTGAGACAAGGGCTGCAGGCAATGCAGCATCCATGTGCCCTTCCCTGGTCTGTAAGGTGTGTATCAGGAAACTGTGACCATGGGTTACCAGGTCTGGGATTGCATCTGTGCTGCTGGGAGGGTGCCATGTGGGATGCAACAGGGTGTGCTGGGCACTGATGCTGGGAGCTGACCTGGGGGACTGTTGGCTGATGGATGGTTGTCCCCTGTGGTGAAGCAGAATGGGCTATGGAGCATTGTGAGATGAGGCTGTGAGGAACATCAGGAGCTGCCATCTGTGGTGAGTCCTGCTCAGGAGCTGGGTTTGAGAGGGGCCTTGGGTTGGGTAAACACAAAGGTTGGTGGCTGTTTCCTCAGGAGCTGGTGGGGAGGAAGCCAGCAGGGGCCTGAGAAACACTTTCTTCCTCCCAAAAAGGGAGCAGGGAGGTGGCTGCTTGGGTATGGGATGGCTGAAGGGCAGTGTGGGACCTCCTGAGCAAGGAAACAGGTTGTGTATGGGGAACTGAGGGTGGGGGCTGCATCATCTGACAGTGAACAGCAAAGCAAGGGTTAGAGGCTGGGAGCCCGCCAGCTGCCCCTGTAATCCTAAATAGTCTCCTAAACAGTGTCCCAGGATGAGCTGACAGTAAATGTTGATGCTTGTGCTGCCACCAACACAGACCAAAGCAGCTTGGAGAGGAGGTCAGGGTGTTGCTGAATCTGTGAGCTCCAGGATGGAGATAACTGGGACAGGGCATGGCTGGGCTGTTCTTGCTGTACGGTGCCACCGCTGAAGAGGCTGTGGGGATGCACACTGGGGTGCCAACCCTACAGCTTGTGGTGTTCCCCAGGCACATGGCAGTGCTGCGCCAGCTGCGGGGCGGGGAGGGGAGGACAGGCCAGCACACTGGGTGGGTGACAGCAGCTGTGAGGTAAGGGTCTGCGGAGTACCCCTCCTGTGCTGGCTGCAGCATGGCATGTCACTGTGACCCTCACAGTTACTCTCCCACATGGCAAGCAGATCGTGGTCCCCAGCTGCTGGCAAGCAGCACAGAGCGAGGCAGGCAAAGGCAGTGACATGGAGCTGGCTGCAGGAGGCAGCTAAGCATGACTCGTGTTTCATGAGACCTAAAAATGCCCCATCCAGAACCCCTGTGGGTGGTGGATGATGTCCAGGGTGCTCTGTGTCTTGAGTGGAGAGGACCTGGGCTGGTAATGAGGACTCTGGCTTTAAGATGGAGATGGGCTTGGCTGGGTATGGAGATGTTCAAGCCTGCTACCAAAATGTCCGATCCTAATTTAGGAGTTGCATTTGGGCTGCAGTGGGGGTGTCTGTAAAACAGGGGTGCTGCTCTAAGGGGATGTGTCTAAGGGGTTTGCCCAAATGGATGTGGGACACATGCTGGTGGAGCAGAGGAGTCCAGCTGCAAAGGGAAGGTCTGTGTAGAGAGTGTTATCTGGGTCCTGTCTCACCAGGAGGGAGGGCGTGGCTCCAGCGTGTGGGAAGCCAAAGCCCAGAGGAGAGAGGCAGAGCTTCAGGACAAGGAGGGACCCTGGCAGGATGCTGTTGTGGGCATGCAGCCCTGGGACACAGGGAGCAGGTACTCTGGCATCCCCTGCCTGCCCCATCAAGGCACAAGGGGCATCTAACCCCAGCTCAGGACAGGGGTGAGTAGGGGCTCACAGGAGAGATACCCTGGTGAACAGGGACCTCAGACCTGTGCTTGAGCCATCTGTGCTTGGAAAATGGGTCTGCTTGTGTCATATGGGTCACAAGAGCTTCCTGTAGCTTGTGAACATCTTGAGGCTGGGGCTGCACTTTCCTCTTCTGGAGGGACATGTGTACCGCTGGGGCTCAGCCCAAACCAGTGCCTGTGGCCACAGGGACCTGCTCACCTGATCTGATGTGTCTGTAATTGCCAAGGGGTGGAAACTCTAGCTCCCAGGATGAGTGAAGGCTGCTGAGCTTGAGGGATACCCTGCCCACATGTCTGTGTCCCGTACTGAGCAGGAAGGATGCCAGCTCCAGCCACCCCCAGGAAGCTCATCCCCAGCCTTGAGAGGTCCTAAGCTTCCTTGCCAAGCCTGTCTCGTTGGACTGTGATTTCTGCTTGGCAGGGGTACAGGGCATTGACGTTGAGCAGGTGGAGGACCCGAAGCAGGCAGGGTACAGCCTACACAGATGGTCCTGACAGCAGATGGGCTAAGGCAGATGCAGGAATGCCTGCTGCTGGGTTCACTAGGGCATGTCCTCTAAGTCCAGCACGTTCATGGCCTTCTTGGGAAGCTGCAAAGGAAGACAAACTATCCGAGCTTTCCATGATCTGGAAAGCTCTGTGCTGTTATCTGCATCCCAATGACCTGATGGTGCTGGAGACCCTGGTGCCTGGGCATTACCTGTGATCTCATGTTGCCTCAGCTCATTGTATCTGTAGGACTGTTCCAGGGGCTTGATGGAGGAGTGGTAGATCTTCCTCAACCGCTGTAGTACCCCTGCAGGGGCAGAAGCATGTGGATGGGTAAAAGGCAAACCTCACCACCCTGACTGAGTCCTTCCTGGGTAAGCTGCTGGGCATTCCCTGCAGATCTTGAGGGTGACTCAGCTGTGGATCAAGGGACTTGGCTCACAGTTGAAATCTTGGCCAAACTGATCCCAGTCACATATTTTGGTGCCCCTCCCCTGCTAATGTTTCCTGCTGGGCAGTGTCCCCATCTGCTGCTAGTCTTGCACGTGCCAACAGCTGATGGAAGGAACATCTGTTAATGCTGATTAGCACTCAACACCTGTAATCCCAAAAAGCCCTCCACCACAGTGCCAGGGACCCCTGGCATGGTCCCTAAGCTGCTCGCTAGAAGAAAGAAGCAGCTTTTTCCATAGTAGCTTTCATTGCTTTCCAGACTGCCCATGGGGCCAGCAGAAGCAAGCCTTTTAATAGCAAAGCCCAGTAAATAATTGGAATAAAAATCCCAACCCTTTATTACAAGTAGCCCCAGGCTTCTCTGGGCAGGGATGTGGCTGGCTTGGGCTTATTCACCATCTGTATCTTCCAGCCTCTCTACCCTCCTAATTCTTGTGCCCCCTTGGGGCTGTCTTTAAAATACCTTAAATATGTTAACCGAAGAGCAGCAAAAGGGCTGTTATTGAAGATAGGGTGTTGCTGGGCCTACAAGAATTAAGGTAAAAACCAAAAACGCTCTAGGGAAGGAAAATCCCATCCATGCTCTTGGTGCAGCAGAATGGTGAGGAGCCTGTCCTGCAGGGATCGCATGGACTGAAGGAGCAGGGCATACATGGCTCAGTACCACCCAGGGCCCCTCACCTGAGAAATCATCGGCAGGCTTGTCCTCGTTCAGCTTGAGGGTGCTCTCCAGGTGGGACCGGTCGCGCTTGGCTGGCTCGCTGGCATCTTCAACCTCTTCTGGAGGAAAAAGGCAAGGGGACCTGTTACTGCTGGAGGGGGGAATCCACACAGGAGCTCACACAAGCTACTGCCAGGGAGAGGGCATGGGGGAGCACACAGCCCCCGAGCCCACGGACCTGCCAGGCGCCTCGGCAGCTGCCCGTTGCCTTTGGCATGCTGCGCAGTTTCTCTTTTGCAAAGGCTCCTGGAGGCTTGGCGGAGGCTGCCAGGGCTGTGGCTGCTGGAGGAAGCACTGTGGGCAACTGCTTGGCTCTGAGGAGGGGCCGGCAAGGGAGGCGCGCCGTGTCTCTCCGGGGGGAGTAAGGGCCGGCCGCTCACAGGGAATGTGAAGGACGTGCCTGGAAGGGGCCCTAGGGCTGGGGCATAGCGTGAGCACGTGCAGCACCTGCTGCCCGATGGGGCCCCTGCCTGCCCCAGCGCTTCACCCAGCAGCTGCAGCTCCTCCAGGGCTAAGCCTTGCCTGCAGGCGTACTCTGCTCTGCCTCTGTGTCTGTCCACTCCCCCAGAAAATTACGCATTGAGCCAGAGACATGAGGATGCGTGAGGCTGGGGCTGGCTACTGAGAGACCAGTCAGCCTGACCCGTCCTGGCTGCCTCGCCTTTGCCAGTGGGATCGTTCCTTTCTGCTTCTCCCACCCCTGCCCCCATATCCGGCTGGAGCCCTCTGCATGGGGCCCTGGCTCGGGGTGGCCCTGGGGACTCCATGGTTCCATGCCAGGCCCTGGGAGGATAAGGCAGCTGCCTCTGCCTAGGGTAGGCACCCCAGTGTCCCTGAGACAGGGAGACAGAGGTGTCCTCACCCCGGAGATGCTGGCACGCCAAGGGCCCTGTGCAGCTTCAAGTGCTTTTTGATATCGGGAGCTGGGTCAGGCTTTAGTGGGGGTTTGGGAACAGGTTTGGGGACAGGTCTGCTGGCTGACTGGGCTGGGGATGCCTGGGCCAAGCGGGGGTACCACCAAGCCGTGGGACTGTGTTGAGCGTCTACCGAGTGTTAGGCTGAGGAAGACCTTTTGACTTGCCAAGTAAAGCCACAGAGACCAAACTGTGTTTCCCTTCCAGCACAAATGGGAACTTTTTGAGCTGGGATGGGACATTACAGATGAAAGCAGAAAAAGACTCAGCTGGGTCCGAAGGTCGCTGCCCAACCCATGGGCCAAAGTCCACAAGTGTTTTTAGGAAATCATGGTGGGGGGTGTCCCTTTTCCTTAGCTAGCCTTTCATAGACCGAAAGTGGCCAGAGCTGGTGCTTTGGCAACTCATTGGTCTGAACCAGCTCTTCACATCTTCCCTACAAGGCAAGGGCTGGTGGACAAGAGACCCACCAGCCCGGGCAGTGTCCTGCCCGTGCACCAAGAGCCATAGAGGTCTGGAGAACTCTGAGGGTGGAGGATAAAGAACCTTTAAGAGGTCTGCAGGTGCTGAAAGGGGCCTGGGTGCTAAAAATCTTATCCATGTCCACAGCCCAGAGGAGAAATCATGGGCTTAAAGTGCAGCAAGGGAAATGTCAGTATTGCTGTGATGAGTGCCTGCATCGCAGGCGTCCACGGGCTCCTGCCTGCACCCTTGATGCCCACGGCCAGCCCAGCTGTGCAGCGGTTAGGGGCAGGCATGGGAAGCACAAGCATTAGGAGAGGGCCATGCACTAGGCGCGGTTTAATGTGCCAAGCTCAGCTCCGCTGGGGGTTGATAGTAGGTCACTGTCGCTGCTACAGCACACTGACAAGAAAAGACTCCAACCTATCTGGCCGTGCTGGGGCTCGGCAGCAGCAGGGTGGGTGCTGTGGCCAGGTGGGCTCTCCGTTTCTGCCAGCAAAGGCTTGCCTGCTGGTGGGTCTTCCACTGCTGCCGGTGGGTCTTCTGCTGCTGGTGGGTCTTCTGTCACTGCTGTGGGGTCTTCTGCTGTATCCCCACAGGGTGGGTAATGGCAGCTGGCAGGGCCATGCCCGGCTTCTCCCTTGCCAGCAGCTGCTGGTTTGCCACGGCCGTTTTTTGCCAGAAGCACTGGCCACTTCCCCGTCACTCCCTTCAGCTCTGTCTTCCGGCCCCTCTGGCCCAGCACCATCTTCCTCAGACTCTTCATCCTCCTTAGACTCTCCCTCCTCCTCAGACTCTCCCTCGTCTCCATCTTCCTCAGACTCGCCATGTTCATCTTCCTCAGACTCCCCCTGCTCATCATCTTCCTCTGAGCTCTGCTCACCCTCTTCCTCTCCCCGCTCAGGAGCAGACACTGCTCTTGGCTCCTCCATTTTCTCTTCCCCAGGCTGCCCTTGCTCCTCAGAGGCTCCTTCCTTGGCACTGGGCTCCTCATCCTCCTGGGCATGGAAGCCATCCTGTGGGCCAGGCCGGTGGTTCCTTTCATGATGTGCTGCCTCAGGGGCACCCAACATGGCATCCTCCCTTGGGCCCTGTGCCTCGCCAGGCCCCTCTTGGCCCTTCTCCATGGTGGTCTCCGGCTGGCCGTCTCCTGGCCCTGGGTCCCCGCTCAGGCCACCTGCCAGCTCTTTCTCCCCCTCACCGCGTCCCTCCTCAGCCGCACCAGGCAAGGAGGTGTTGGCGGAGCCGCCATCTCGGTCCTGCTCAGAGGTGCCGTCAGCTGCCTTTTCCTCCAGCCTGGGCTCTGCGGCTGGCAAGGGGCTTTCGGCAGCGCCGTCAACATGGTCCGTGCCGGGGACGTGCAGCTCTAAACGATGAGAACAGCTCGGTCAGTCTTACCCACACCGGCATGTGGCTACCGGAGCACCCACCGGCCCCCCATCAGCGCTGGGGGGGGCCCTGGGGGAGGATTTGTGGCTGTTACCAAGAGGTTTAAACTCTTTCCTAAACCTTCTCTAGTTCCAGCTCAATTTTCTGGCCCTGTTGCAAGAAGCTGGGTGCAAAGAGGTGTTTGTGTGGGGAGCAGCGCCGATGCTAGCAGGGGGCCCCTATGGCCACGCTGGCCATGGCTGCCCAGGGCCGTGGCTGCCGCCCACTGCAAAGCACTGCAGGAAGGCGGCAAAGCAGCCCTAAAAAATGGCGGGGGGGGGGGGGGGAGGAATAATGAAAAGCATGGCTTAAGGGGCTCTGGGCACTTGGCAGGTTAAAAGGGTCCTTCCCCAGCACTGCCTTGGGAGAGCATCACCCGCCCCAGCCATGGCGGGTGGCTGGGCAAGGGGGAGGAGAAGGAGGAAGGGGTGCGGGGAGGAGGAGGAAGGGGTGCGGGGGAGGAAAGGGCGAGGGGCTCCCCAGCACAGGGCCGTGCCTTTCTGCAGGCAGGCAAGCGCAGACAGGGCCTGACCCCAGCAGCAGGGCTCGGGAGCTATTTATTGTGAGCATCCCTTCACTAGGAAAGCATTTGCTGCACTGTGCGGCTGGCGGGGATACAATGAGTTTGTTCTGTGGCCTGGGAGAAGCCATCCGTATTTTCCATAGGCCTCCAACTGCAATTTAACATTGGTCAACGGGTGCCAAAAATAAAAAGATCACCGGCTATACTGTCTCTGTTACAAACAGTTGCTGCTAGTCTAAATAATCCCCTGAAACGTCTAATGCTTGCATACCAGGGAAGCGTTTCAGAGGAAAATAATTCCTTTGTACTCCAGCTGGCAAGCAGATGCCAACCAGGAAAAAATGCCACCTCCACCCAGGCTGTGGGGAGGAGAGCGGGCAGTGCCGGGCATGGGCAGCACCAGGCATGGCCAGCCAGCTGGCAGCCAGCCTTCCTCCAGCTCCTGCACCATGTCTGCGCTGGGGAGCCGCGGGGCTGTGCGTCCTGCAGAGTATCGGCAGAGCCTCAGCAAAGTCACGGCGCTGGGGGTTGCTGGGCTTGGCCATGGGGGACCGCAGTGGCCAAGCACAAGAGGAGCTGAGCCAGGATGGGTGCGGTGCCAGCCCCAGACCACTCTGCCCACTGCAAGCCAGTTTACCATGGCCAGGGATGCCAGGCAGGCGGTTGCATCTCTATCCACGCTGGGGCCGGCAGTGCTGTTAGCCAGGAGTCAGGTGGCGGTGGCAGGCTCGCACTGGGGGACAAGCCGTGCCAGCGGCAGGCGGCTGGGAGGGACGGGGCACACCTCAGCCTGCCAGGGTTTCCAGTCACTCTCATGTGCGGCCTGGCACGGTGGAGCTGCTGCCATCCGCGCGGTCCCTTGCCCTGCTGAAACCGGATGCACGGGTCACCCTTGCTCTGCCCTCACCGACCTCCCCGTCCTGGGCTGGCACATGGCTCGCAGGTACTCAAGGCTCCAAATTCAGCTCCCAGCCGGAGGGAAGTGGGTCCCATGCAGCTCCCACCCGCCTCCCTCCCACCCAGCGCACCCCTCTCCTTTGGGTCACCTTCCCGTGGGACCCGCAGGACCCCTCAGGGTGCCCAGCCTGCCAGGAACCACTCGAAGGGGAACGTGCTATGTCTGACCTGCAAAGCCCCAGGTGGCCAGGGGCCAGTGTGCCCCTGCCTGGCCCTGGCAGCCTGGAGACCAGCCTGGGTCTCCTGAGGGTCCCTTTGGCCAACGGGGACAGGGATATTCTCAGCTTGGCCCCAAAATAGCCAGTGACCTGGAGGGCTGAGATGGGAGTGCAGCTCCTTGGGCAGGCATTTGGGGAGGGTCAAGGGGGGGGGGGAGCAGGGCCAGGCAGAGGAGACCCCTCACATCCTGAGGGCTTTGTCTGGGGTTTGTGTGTCTCCTCTGACCCAATGCAGGGGGACAGTGGGGCTGTCACCCGCTGTGGCTGGGCACAACGGCAACTCCAGTGCCCACAGTGAGCCATCACTCGTGGGAGAAGGGAAGTGTTCCCCAGGTGCTCTGACTGGGATGTTCCTGCTGCTGTGCTGGTCATGGGCTTTATTTCCTGTGACCTTGAAGGTCTTATATAAAAGTCCCTCTCCCCTCTCCACCTCCTTCTCCCTCCTGTTTCCCCTACATGGTCTCCAAATCCATCACAAGGCGAATTGTGCTGATCTGCCGATGGCCAGGGATGAGCAGCGAAATGGGCCGAAGGTTATGGGCTTAACACCCTCCACGCGTCCACTGGAGGCTAAAAATACAGCCCAGCAACTGTACAGCAGAATCAGAAGGAGCATCTCGGCGGGGTGTGGATGGTGAAGCACCAGCACCCTCAGCCTCTGGCCCCAGCCCCTCGCCCCGCTGCCAGCCAAGGGTGACGTCCGCACCTGGGGCCCGTCGTGCGTGTCCCCGCAGACTCTGAGAGGGAGCGGGGACAGCCACGTTGTAAAGTGACACCGGGGCTCCCCTTGTTCGCACCCTGCATTGTGCCAAGTGGCCGGGTGGCATCAGAGAGGAGCCCTTGCCCCGCTCCCCTCAGGGACCTGACCTCCCAGGAGGTCCCTGGCTTGCGCTGCCTCTGCCCGCCCCGAATCTCATGCCTGTCTGCAGGGGCTGGGAGGGCTGTCAGCTGCCTGGGGACCCTTTCCCCAGTGGTGACAGCACCCTGGGGCACAGCTGCGGGGATGGAGAGCTCACAGCAGGGCTCTGTGTGCTACAGGATGCCACAGCTGGTTTGGACCCAGGAAAAGCCTGTGCAGAAATGATGGGGATGGCTGCCAGAGGCTGAACGTGACCCTGTCACGGTGTCCCTCCATCCCTGTATGGGGCCTTATAGAACGGCAACACCCCAGTGCCAAAATGGGTCCTCCAGGAGGGACAGCCCCCGAGGCTACGGCATCAGGGCAGGGGCTGGCTAGGAGGGACAGATGGGCACAGGTGGCCCTGGGAGGGACGCTCTCCCCCTCCAGCAGAAATAGGAGCCCTGAGCGTGGGGCTGGCAATGCTCAGCGCTGCGGGGATGGCTTTTTGCACGCCCCCTTCCCCTGCCCGGATCCCGACCCCTGTAGCGCAAAGGGGAGTTATCCACCATCTCCTGCAAGTCCTGCTCTCCCCTTGTCCTCCCAGTGGGGTTCTGGGGGGAGCTTGCACCCCAAACCTGTCTGCTGTCCCTTCCTTTTCAAGGAAAGGCAAGGCTGAACAAAGCCAAAGGCTGTGCTTTGTTCTGACGAAGCCCTTTAAAACCTCACAGAAAGTGGCTGGACCCAAGGACCTGCAGCCCCATGACACTTGGCCCTTGCCTGCCCTCGCCATCAGCTGCTGTGCAGGGTCTGCCAGGGAGGGGGTACAGCACCCGGGGATTATGACGCTCCGTGCTGCCACCAGCCAGCAGCCTGGCTGCTGGAAAAAGTCAGTCAAGGCAGATTAGCCCTGTGAGCCTGACCTTTCTGCAACCAATAACCCTTCCCAGGTGGGAGGCAGGGCCAGGGCAGCCCAAAGCAGGGGCCATGCCCCTCACCTGGGCTCAGGCCTGGGCACCCCAGCCTTGCAGCCCACCCCTCAGTGCTCGGCTGGAGCACAGCAGAGGATGGCATCCCCTCCCTGCCCTTCCCATGCCTCAGTTTCCCACTCTGCGCCATCCCGGCAGAGCCCGCTGCTGCTGCTGAGCCCCATGGAGGAAGTGCTGGTGTTTTATTGCCCGTGTTTCACACGGCAGCCCTTCAGCAGCCAGGGAAGGCAGGAGCCTGGCTCCAGCACCAATTTGGAGCCTCACTGACGGGGAGAGGAAAGTGTTCTGAAGTGGCTCAAGAAGCCCAGAAGACACAAGCACAGGGATGGCCAAGGGTGGGGTTGGCTCTCCAGATCGATGTGCACCCCAAAGCCCAGGATGCCCAACCACAGCATCCCATCTCAGAGGCTTCATGATCCCAAGGCACCAGCAAAAAGCAAATATTTCCAGTTTTTCAATGCAGAGCCCAGGGCACGTATAGCTTTGTTAGACTAACTTGACCTCATTTGTGGAGGAGATTTTAAGTTTAGTTGAAAAAAATATGAATTGATTTGATTTATATAAATAGTCGGCTAGAACTGCATGATATTTTGATTAAGAAAGGGTAGAGAAACCTCACCAGGAGGCACCAAAGGGATTAAAACCAGGCTTGGGGCTTTCTAAATAGAGAGATGAAAATGGGGAATCACTTCTGTGGGGTGTTTTTTTGACTGTCTCCCCACAGGGTGCCCACCTGAAAGATTTGGAAGAAAACTTGAACTACTGACTTGTGGAAGACACAAAGAGCAGGGCAGTGGAAGATAAAGCAGCCACCACTCCCTGGCCAGGGGAGATCTGGGTCCATAAGTGAGCAGACGGTGAGAAAACAGCATGTATTTCAGCACAGGCAGATGTCACACTGTACATCGAGGAACGTCTACCTGTGGTGTCCCTTGTGGGGTCCCCAGCCCGGGGTGGGATGCTGAAGAACCTGAGGGAAGTGCTGTGCTGCGGCTGGAGGAGCCCCTTCCTCCAGAGGAGGGACTCCTGAGAGGTCACCCTGGTCCTGTCTCTGGGCCTCCAGCAATTGGAGGCTTCACCAACCCACCACAGGGCTTCCCTGGTGGCCCCAGGGGACATCCTCCATGCACTCAATGTGAGTCTTCCTGGGTGAAGACTCCCCATCCCTCTTCTTTGATCATCCCAAGGATTCCTGGTCATCTGGGCAGGAGAGGGAGAGCCCTTGGACTTGTCAATGTGGATTTTAGTGCCTGATGATCCGTTGTCCCACAAGATTCTCAAATCATTGGGAATGTCCAGGCAGAGATGTTGCCTGGCCATGCCAAGCAGCAGTACCCAGTCCCGGGGGGTCTCACCCCCAGCAGCAGGACGGGGGATCCCATCTCAGCCATTGCACAGGGACGGGGCCACACAGCTCTGAGCCCTTTTCCACGGCATGTCCCCATGAGCGGGGAGGTGGGCAGGGTCAAGCCACGCACCTGGCTGGCACCGGGGCCGTGCTGCCACTGCCAACACCTCAGCCTGGCTCAGGGTGCCCGGCCAGAGACTCTGCGGCCTCTCTGCCAGCCCCCATCGGCACACGAGCTCGCCAGCTTCCTTGGGCTATCACTTACAAGGGAAATGTCCCCGCAGGCTGAAAATAGCACAACGGAGCCCTGCCAAGGCACCAGGGCCCACTGCTATTCCTGCAGTGCCTGGGGAACGGGCAATTTTATGAGTGATTCAGTCACCCTTGGACCCACTGGCCAGGCTGGGGTTTCAGCACCCCAGCAAGCCCGTGCTCCCAGCACAGGGAGCTGGTGCCTGCGTGGGGCTGGCGGATCGGCAAGCGGGGACACAGCAGGGATGTAGTGAGAGCACAGCCCACCAAGCATTGTCCCTGGGCACGGTGCAGCCCTCCCAGCCCAGTGCCATCTCGCAGGGACCCGCTGGTGCTGTGCACGCGTGAGGTGTCCCAGCCGTCCTGCCTGGCTAGCTGTCACCTACACACCGGGACAAGGATGGTTGATGGGAGAGGGTGTCACAGCACAGCCAGCCTGCTGGACATCTGCCTTGTTTTGCTCAGCCAATAGTTTGGGAGAGAGATGAGGCACCCAGGAGGCACGGCATCTCCTCCAAGAGAGGTACCAGGGGTGTGACAGGGATGTAGGTGGCACAAGCAACCAAGATCTATGGGTGCCTGTGGCACCCCAAGCCCCTTGCCTCACTGTGGCCACCCCTGCACCCAATGGCAGTGATGCCCGCAGTTGTGCCGATGCTGGGTCGGGGCAGTGAGTCCGGTGGGGTGTCACTGGGACACAGAGGTCCCCCACCTCTGGGGAAGCTGGCTACCCTGGGGGTCATTTGCCTGGGATGGTCAAGTGTGGGGAGTCTCCATGGGTGCTGTGTCCTGGGCCCTCAGCCCACCCAAGGGACACAGCCCAGGTGGTGGAGCCCACCCCAAGATGTCCTGTCCTGGGTGATGGGGAACACCCCAAGACAGCATGAGGACATGGTGATGGAGCCCATCCCAAGGTGACACCTCCCAGGCTGAGGCAGGATGAGGAGTCCTGGGGGGGCGGTGGCTCGCACTCACTGTCACCAGGAGAGGTCTGTGCCAGCCCCGTAGTGCCCTCTGCACTTGCTGCAGAAGGATGCCAGCGTGCCAGGGCTTTCCTCGACTCTTTGCTCAGCTTGGAGGTGGTGACGGCACAGCCCAGCATAGCCCTCCCACTCAAATCTGTGACGGCTGGAGGGAGCCAAGGACTCCCCAGGGCAAAGCTGCCAAGCGCAGTGGCTAGGCGCTGCCCTGCCAGTGTCCCCGTGGCCCATTCCCGGTGGCCACAGGGACTCACTACAGCCACACAGCCTGGAAGGCTCTGCCCAAGGTGCAAGTGCAGAGAGAAGGAGACCTTCCTCCAGGCAGGAGCAGGGATGTGCCCTCGCCCTGACCCATTGCCCAGCCTCACGGTGGGTGCTGGCCAGGGCCGGAGCTCCTGGACACACCGGAGACATTTGCCAGCCCCAGCCACATGGGCCATGGGCCATTTTGGCCAGGGCTGCACAAGTGTGGGTGCAGGGCACTTCCCACCCCTGGTCTCTGGGAGTGGTGACAGGGTCCCAGCAGCCCCAGGTGTCACCAAACCCTCCAGGTGCTGCAGCCCTGGCAGCATGTCCTGGTGGCTGTGGTGCATGGCAGAGGGGACGGTGCCTCGGCCAGGGAGCCAGGGGACTCTGCACCGTCACAGCCAGCCACGGAGACCTGGCTATTTCCCCCAGACGGGGGCATCACTGCTGGAGGGGGGATCCAGGTTTGCACAGCCCCACATGTCCCCGTCCTCCCTCCCCAGAGGGACACCATGGCCAGAAACCTGTCTGGACTCAAGCAAATTCCAGCTGAAGCCACTCTGCCATGTGGGGCGGTGACCCTCCACTTCCATGCTCGGCCGTTAGCCACAAAAAAGAGCAGCTTTATCCCGGAGATCCCCCATTGTGCAGAGATGGAGGTCGGGGTGGTTAACCCCAGCCCCCATGCCCTGAAGGAGCCACCCCTCCACCATGCACCAGTGAAGCTCCCAGTTCCCCGCTGGGTTCCCCCCGCTTCTCCTCACCAAAGTGGAGTTAAATGGGAAGACAAGGCCCAAGAATGGGAAAACAACCTCCTTCCCAAGCCACCTCCTGCACCCCAAAGGAGCCCGGGTCCAAGAGCTCCGCTTGGCGCCAAAGGAAAAGCAAAGCTCATCGTGCAAGCCCCACCACTCCCCATGGAGCAGAACCACAGGCAGGAGATGTGCCACTGCTTGCATCTTTTTCCCAAACCTACAGGACCAGGGTGAAATAAAGGAACCCCCCAATAAGCAGAAGACGCTGAGGGTGGGGACTTGGGAGGCTCCAGCTGCCCTTTGGAGCTGGTTCTGGGGCTGCAGACTCCAATGCACCTCCTGGCCCTGGAGCCTCCTCCAAGATGGGGGATCCCGGCGCTGGGCTGAGCCGGGTCCTGGTGAGGGGATGCCCAATGCCATGCCTGGCCCCACGGCATCATCCAGGCTGCTCCCTCGCTGTCTGCCACAGCTTGGGCTGTGCCAGCCTCAGCACAACCGGGAGCTGGGCTAGCAGTCACCCACCATGGTGACAAGCCCCCAGTGTCCCACAGGGCCACCAGCCCAGCCTGGGGCATCTCCAGCCACCAGCCATGCCTGTAAAGGACCTGTCCATCCTCCTCGTCCCCAGACCCGACCCATGGCCCCGCAGAGGTCACCCACCCACTGGTGGGATGTGTCAGTGGCCCCAAAACCCTTTTATTCACAAGAATGGTCCAAGATGCCCTTAAAAGGCCAGAACTCAGCAGGGCCGGGGGTGCCGGGTGCTGGAAGGCGGCAGCTGCGGGTGCCCACGAGCGGGGCTGCGGCGGTGCAGGGCGGGGGGGGGCCGGCGGCCGGGGGGCCCTGGGCGGCTGCAGGGAGCACAGTGTCCCCTTACACGTCTGTTTCCATACTTAGCCGCCCCTCTCCCGGCAGCACGACTGCCGGAGCCCAGCCAGGCAGAGAACCAGCCCAAATTAACTCAAGGGCAAGCAAGGGTACCAGCAATGCCACCCAACCGTGCGGCCCCAAGGGACACACAACCGGGGACAGGGGTGCTCAGCAGGCACGGGACAGCCAGGGGAAGGGGGTCTGGGGTCACCCAAAGTGCTATCTTGCTTGGCAGGTCCTTGGGTTGGGGAGAGACCCCCCAGGGCAAACAGCCCCCCCCCCATCCTGCTCCAACTACGGGGTGCCCCAGCACCCTGACAGCCCCCCCAAGTCCCCACAGCCCAAAACCAAGCCACCTCAGCACTTATGGGTGACAGTGACCCTGGGCACGTTGGCAGCAGCACAGCCCCTGCACCCACCCTGGCTCTGGAGGGGGGCCCCAGTCCACACACCCCCCTCCAGCCCCTCCTTGCCACAGCTCCCCACCGTGCTTCCCTGCACATTTGGGGGTGACTGCAGCCCTGGCAGAGCTGCCAGGGAGCCCGGACAGCTGTACCCCTGCCACCCCATCCTGCTCCTGGCACCCACCCAGCCCTGGGGTGCCGGCTGGGCTCAGTGGGCACCCCAGAGCCTCACTGGCACCCGCAGCCCCACGGGCACCCATAACCCCTTGGGTACCCACAGCCCCAATGAACACCCACAGCCCTGTGGGCACCTGCAGCCCCATGGGCACCCACAGCCCTGATGAGCACCCGCAGCCCCAGTGAGCTCCCACAGCCCTGATGAGCACCCTCAGCCCTGATGAGCACCCCCAGCCCCACAGGCACCCCCAGCCCCATGGGTGCCCACAGCTTTCCTGGGTGCCTATAGCCCATACCCCCACAGGCACCCACAGCTCTGCAGGCACCTGCAGCCCTGCTGGGCACCCACAGCCCCATGGGGACCCGCAGCCCGGTGGGCAGCCGTACCTGCAGAGCTGAGGAGCAGGAGCGAGGCCACGCAGCAGCACAGCAGGTTGAGGCCCTTCATGGTGGCTGCCAGGAGCTCCCTGCCGCTCGCTGCCTCTATTTATACGGCGGGGGCAGGCGCCGGGCAGGGCAGGCAGGCAGGCAGCTGCCGGCACAGCCAGCACAGATGCTGCTGCCGCCACTTGCCTGCTCCTGGGGGGCCCCAGGGATGGGGCTCGATGGCAGTGCTGCAGCACCAGGAAGGCTTGTGTCAGAGATGTGATGGCATGGGACACCTCCTGGCATGGGGTCCCTGTCACGGGATGGGTGTCCCTGAGCTCCTGCAGCCCCTCGGGGCTGTCTGCAGCCCCTGGCAGCCCCTTTTTGACAGGAGCAGGATTTCATGGAGGAGGGAGAGCCGAGCTGCCCAGCACTGTGGTGTCCCCCATCTGTCCCCAAAGGTGGGTGGCCCAGGCACCTCATCCTGGGCTGATTTGGGGCACATTGAGCCACCACAGGACACCAACCCCGGGTGTACCACACATCCCATATGCAAGGAGACACATCCCCTCCACACTGGTGGGGTCCCCAGTGTCACCAGCACCACACCAGCAGCATGGCACAGGGGAACGGTGGCAGCTGGAGGTGCAGGGTCACCAGCTTCCATCACCCTCGCTTGCAGGGGGACGGCCACGCGGCGCTGTCCCCAAAGCCTGGCCGTGGCAGAGGGCACGTCTTCAGCGCTGGAGGAGCCACTCTGGGGAGCCATGACCCAGCTTTTTCTTGGGGAAGGGGCCAAACAGGGAGAAAAACAGTATCTCCTCCCACCCCCCCTGCCCAAGCCCAGCTCCTCCTGCAAGTGTGGGAGCAGGGGGAGCCCCTGGCTCTGAGATTGGGGTGGCAGGGAGGGGGCAATGGCGGGGGAGCAGGCAGGAGCCAGCCCTCGGCTAGGCACTGCGGAGGGCCACAGTGTGGAGGGAGAGTGGGAGAGATCCACAGCCGTGGGAGGAGCTGAGAGGTGGGTGCCCCACAGAGAGGGGGGTGCCCTGTGGGAAAAGATGTGTGCCCCCCCAAAAAGCCATGGAGAGAGGTGGGTGCCCCCACCCCGACAGAGCCATGAGGCAAGCCAGGAACCCCACGGAGAGCCACAGGGAGAGATGGGTGCCCCCTCCCCAAGCCATGGCAGCACCCCACATCCTGGGGTGCCACCGGTGCCATCCCCAGGGTGGGGGGACACAAAGCCTGACACCGGCCCCCCACAGCCGAGCAGCCTCACTAAAACCAGTCCCAGACCTGCCCCCATCTCAGCAGGGAGCTGAGCCCCAACACACTCGTAGCATGTGCAGGCAGCGCTGGCAGGGCTGAGCCTTTAAATATAGCCCAGCCACTCAGCAGGAAACCTCGCCAGGGCCAGCATCCTGCTGCCGTTGCCTCCTGCCCGCTCCCTGCCTGTGATTCCCAAAGCAGGCAGCGCTCCCCTGACCACCCAAGTCCCAGGTCCCTGGAGAGCATCCAGTGTCCCGCAGGAGCCGGATTCAGCCCTGTCCCTGTCACCCCCAACAGACATTAACACCAGGACCAAGCTTCTAAAAAACCAAGTACAAACTTTATTTTGTTTCTTTACAAAGGCACGAGCCTCTTTTTTTTTTTTCCACTTTCTTAACAAAATAGAATAGCTTCTCAATCAACACAAAGACCTGAAAATTGTAAAAAAAATACAAAAAAAAAAAAAAAAAAAAGGGAAAGGAACCGAGAAACAGCTGCAGCTGGGGGGGAAACCTACCAAATACCACCGAGGCTCTACACACAACTGGCCTAAAACCCTACAGCCAGGTGGGGGGGGGGGCAGCAGGGGCGGGGGGGACACACACAAAATGGGGACACCCCCCCCCCCCACCCCGCCTGCCACAACAGACCCAAGCGACACAATCACGAAACAGAAAAGCTCTTCGGAGCTGACAGACCCCGCAAACCGGATTAAGTGCTTAAAGGAGGGATAGGAGTGGGATGGAGGGACAGGAAGGGGATGGGGACAGGGATGGGGAAGGGACAGGGATAGGGGTGTAAAATCAGCCCCCAAACTGCCATCCCTGTGTTGAGGCGGGTGTTGGAAATGCCAGGTGGGTGGCACATGCTGGCCCTCCTGCCTCTGCTCCGATGGGCATAATCCTGGGAATTTTTACTCTCCAAAGGGGTTTTCCCTGCCCCATGCGGGGTGCAGGAGCTGTCGTGGGGCTGGTTATACCCTGAAGCTGGGGGTCCCTGTCCCGCCTTCGCTGCCGTGTCACTTGGCATCTCCCCCCTGCTTACAAACAAACATTTAATTAAAAAAAAAAAAAACACAAAAGAGGAGGGAAAAAACCAAATCAAGATCCCAAACGAAGGCCCCGTTCCAAGGGAACGCCATCGGGAACGCTGGGGCTGCTGCCGGCTTGGCAGGATTCCCTGTGGGTCGGCAGGGGGGGTTGATAAAATGGGGTGGGGGGCTGCAACCCCCCCATCCCTAACACCACCCCCGCCACCATCCCACTGCGCCCCGAACCCCCCGTGTCCTGTTGTGGCCCCCCTTGAGCACCCGCCCCCCCCCAAGCCGCCCCCCCGGGAGCTGAAGGGTGACCTTTGCCCGCTTCTAGCACTCTGCTTTACAGTATTGGAAAAAGGTCATAAAAGAGACCCAAATCGCGTTGTATTTTTTAAAAATTTCAGCATATTCTCTGACGTTTCCCCCCCCCCCCCAGCCCCGGCTCCCCTCCCCGGCTGCTGGCCAGGGGGTGTCAGGGCAGCTCCCCGTCCCCCGAGGGCTCTTCTTTGCTCTGGTCCATGGAGTCACTGTCGTTGCCCTCGGTGTCAGAGGCGGTGTCAGAGGTGGAGGGCTCGGGGCAGGCGCGCGCCGGCGTCACGATGACTGCGCGTCTCTGCTCCTCTTCCTGCAGCTGCTTCTCCTGAGTCCCCTCGATGTGCTGGATCGCCTGCCAAGGGCAACCACTGGCCGTCAGGACGTCGTGTCCCCGGCTCCGACACGTGCAGGGGGGTTAGGGACCCCCCAAAGCCCCCCTGCCGCTGTCCTCCTTGGTCCCCCCCTTACCTGGACGATGGTGTCCAGGTTTTGCCGGGACGTGGAGACTGTGTTGATGACCGAGGACGGGCCCATGGTGACCACGGTGACGTGATGGGAGGGAGGCGGCGCTGGAACGATCACGGTGGGGTGGTGGGTGGGCGCTGGGGGAGCATGTGATGGCAGGAGCTGGGGAGAGAAGCCAAACCCCTCCTGGTCAGCAGGAACCTGGGCACGGCAGTGATGGGGAGAGCATCATGCTTGCCTGTGGAACCCAAACTCCTTCAAGAGTCCATAAAAGCTGAAGCAGCAGCTCAGCTGCTCCAGTTCACCCATCCCGGATGGACACGAGAGGATGTCAGCTGAAAGTTGCCATCACCTTAGCTTTGGCAGAGTGGAACGCAAAGGATTCTCTGTCTCCCAAAGGGGGAAAGATTTGGGCTTTTAAGCCAGGAGAGGCAAGTGCCAGCCCTCCCATCACCCTGATCTGTGCAGCTAGGAACCCGCCACACCCCTCGGAGATCCTTGCTATAACAGCGGATGGGAAGATCCGCCCTAGCAGGAGGCTAAGGAGAGTTCACCTAAAAATAGGCTGAACTTCCCCAGGAGGCAGCCAGCGGGGATCCTGCAGGGACGCAGCTCAGCAGAAGCCAAAGGAGGGAGGAAGTTGGTTTTTCTCTCTCCCTTTGAAGCTCCCCAGGCGGGCGTCCCCCCAGGCTGAGCTTGAGGGCGGCAGCGAGCAAGGACCGGGTGCCGGCACCATGCTTGCCTCCTCGCTGCACCAGGCTGGCGTAAGGCTCCCCCCACCGTTGGCAAACCCGACTGTGCCGAGGAGAAGGCTGAAGGCTCCCGTCCCCGCAGTCCTGCCACGTCCCCGCAGTCCTACCACGTCTGCCCGGCAGCGCTGCCTGCCAGCTCACCTGCTCTCCATTCCCAGCCTGGCGGGCAGCAGGGAGCGGTTTGGGGAGCGGACTCCCAAAACTCTGCAGGAGTCACCCAGGGAGAGGTGAAGCCCCAGAGATGGGGTTGGCCTCCATGCTGCTGCAAACCACCCGCTCCAGCACAGGGAGCATGACCTGCATCAACCGCTGGCGGTGGTGCCATCATGACTGCTGGCATCACCCGCCGACAGGATGGATGCCCGTTCATCGCCCGAGGGCGAGGAAATGTGCCAGGTGGGAGGAGCTGGAGCAGGACCACAGCTCACCCGAGCGGGAGCTGCCCTCCACCCATGCCCGGTGGGGAAAGCCTAGCTGCCGTGGGGGGTGAGTCAAATGTGGCTGCACCCGGCACCTCCCAGCACAGCCTTGGAAAGCCACGGGCTCGCTAGCGCCAAGGTGAATCCCCCCGCCCACCAGAAAGCGACCTTCCACATACAAAGCCCTCTGCGCCGGGGAACAGAGCTGCTTGGAAGCCGCCATGGCACAGTCCAAGACATGATCCCCCCACAACACGTGGGGTGCCCACAAGCACAGCCCCCGTGAGCGGGGGGGGCATGTGGCCCAACCCTTTCCCAATTCCCCGAGGGCAAGAGCTTTACCGGGACACGACTGTCTGTTCCAGCCAGCCCTAAGGGACGGGAGGTGCCAAGCACATCGCTGAACTGCCCCAACTCCCCAAGAGGCCGCCAGGGTGTCCCCACGGGTGGGCTATGGCCAAGGTGGGCTGGGGCGCTGTCCGCGCACTCACCTGGGTTCGGATCTGCTGCTCGCGCTCTAGCTTCTCCTGGTGCAGCAACCTCACCTGTTCCTGCTGCTGCTGGAGCTGCACTTGCTGAGCGATCACCTTCAGCTTCTCGGGGTACATGTGGGCCTCCAGGGAGCGAACCTGCCGGCCGAGAGAGAGAGCCCTGTCGTTGGTGGGGAGCCCAGCCTGCCCCCAGCATGGCAGCCCCTGACAGGCAGGGTCCCTGTGGGGTGGGCACAGCAGAGCCGGGGAGCCCACGGCCAAGCGCAGAGCAGAGGCGGCCAGAGCAGAGGGCCCGTTACGCTGCGGCAGCGCCGGTGTCCCCGGGGGCCTCCGGCACGGCCGCGGCGCAGCCCGCTAGAGGGCGAGCCCGCTGCGTGCGCAGCCAGCGCGGTGCCGCACGGGCGGCCGCGCCGCAGCCAGATCCAGCCCCACAGCCAGATCCAGCCCCGCGTGGCCTCACCTGCTCCTCCAGCATCATGCGGACCGAGCGTTCCTTGTCCAGCTGCTGCCGGAGCTCGATCATCTCCCGCCGCAGATCCTCAGCCTTCTCGTCCTCCCAGATGTCCGGCGAGCCGATCCCCTCGTCTTTGTCCTCTGCCCGTCGCCGTTTCGGGGAGGAGCCGCTGAACTCCTGCCGCAGGGATGCAGTGTCAGGGGACAGGGACCAGCCCTGATGCTCTCACCTCCATCTGGACCACGTCTGGGTGATGCCACCCCCTCGGCCACCCCCCAACAGAGCTCCCTGCAGGGAAGGGGCTCCCTGGGGACACAGGCAGCACATGGGGTCAACGCCTTCATCTATAGGGGCGGCACAGCCTGGGGGCGGGCGAGCTCCTGTGCGTGCCCACCCTCCTCGTCCTCACCCCCCAAGCCTTGTGCAAACCTGCTTCTCACACCATGACACCCAGGGTGGTTCAACTGGGCCACCCCAGAGCCAGAGCTGCCACTGAGCCGCACCGATACCCCAAATGGAAAATGGGACCCCAGCCCTTCTCCCCCTGCCAGGTAAGGGATGCCAGGTTGAACAGGGTTCTCCTGCCCTGCCAGGAGGGTGCAAAACATCTCCAATCCCTGGCTTATTAGGGTAGAGGGTCTCACCCTCACCCCAAGGAACAGCGACGACATCCCCTCCCCGGACAGCAGGGACTGTCCCATCCCTTCCCATCCCATCCCTGGGGCGCGCAGGCAGGCGCTACCTGGATGAACCGCTTGAGCTGGGTGTTCTGCTGCAGTAGCCGAGTCTTCTCCTGCTCCAGGGAGAAGATGTACTCAGCCGTCTGCTGGAGGATAGCCGCCTGCAGGAGAGCCGGAGGGGCACACTGAGGCAGGAGACTGCAGCGTCCCTCCAAGCCCCCCTCCTGCTGAGCTCCCTCCCTGCCCAGGAGGCAGCAGCACCGCTCCTTGCCTGGCATCTGCTTCACCCCTGGGTCTCCCCTGGGATTTCCACCATGGAGAACCTCCAGTTCACCCATCTTGGGAACCTGACCGGCTGCCGGGCGCCACCTCCTCGCCCCACTCCCCTCTACAGCGGGGCCACCTCATCACCCAAGCACATGCCACCCTGCTCCTGGGGTGCGGGGTGCTGTGCAATGCACACCCACTCCCACTGAGGAAACCTCCCCAGGAGAGACCTCCATCGCTGAATTAACATATGCAAACACCTAAAATTACTCTTACAGCCCTGTTCTGCCCGACAAACAATGCCAA